>NC_053165.1:69998660-70321160 GCF_016835505.1 Polypterus senegalus
ATTTTCGATTCTTCTTTCAGCAGCTTGATTGAACAAGAAATTTCATACATCCATGTACAGTCCATCATATTTAAATGCGAGTAAGTAGTGCTTTGTAATATTTTAATGGAAAATACTACCACCAGTTATTCAAAAATTAATTTATAATTGTAAATGAATGAGTAAACTATTAAAGTTTCAGTTAATTAAAAAAAAAAAATTATTCTATCATATAAATATAATATCTTTTTAGTTATCACTTGATCAAGTAATAATTCACTTCTTCAAATAATTTAACAATATTTTCATAATTCTTCCATTTACATACATTTACGAACACCCATTATGACAAAAAGAAAGTGCAAGTTCACAAATAACCTTGTTTTCGAAAAGGTGGAACAGATGAGGAGGCAGAATGCATTGTTTGCGGTCTAGGAAGCTACATCTCGGGTTTCCAATAAGAGTTCAGATGCTTTGGACATTCACATGAGTTCAGAGAAGCATCAGTAGAACAGTAGATGTTAAAAATCTTCCAGCAAGATAACGGACTTTTTAGTAAATGCCACTAAAAGGGCTGATTAAAGTATTTCTGCTGCTGAAGGAACCTTCGCTTTGCATATAGTAACACATCACCATAGCTATAACTCAATATCCTGTTCAGTAGAAATATTAAGATTGATATGCTCTGAATCAGAAATTGCAAAAAGGTTATCCTGTGCAAAAACAAAAACTTCCCAATAGTTAATTTTGTCTTAGCAGTTCATTCTGTTGAAGACGTTTTAAAGTCCCTGCAGAACGTACAGTATTTTGGAGTTTCTACTAACGCCAGTAATCATGGGAATTTTTCTCATTCTTGTTCATTATTTCAAGTGGAGAAATGGTGGCTCAAAGGTTAAACTTACAGAATTAAAATAGCAAACCAGATGAAACAGCAGGCACTATTTCTGACTATGTTTTTGAAACATTGCAGAAAAATGGTCTGGATAAGAAAAGTGTTGCCCATTAGGTTAAGATAATTGTAACACCATGTTCGGAGTAGCGCGAAGACACAATGGTAATAATGTATTTTCTAATTTGCAAATATTATTTGGACAATTATTAATAGGAGATGGCTGTCCTGCTCAGATGTAATGAATGTGGATATTGACTCAACTGTTCTTAAGATTTTTAATTAGTTCAGTGTCTATAATGTTCATGTTGAAAATCTTAAAAAGTTCTATGAATTTACAGAGGTTACTTACAGAAAGCTTCTGTATCACAGCAAAACAAGGTGGCTTTCAGTACTTGCCTGCCATTGAAAGGATTATAAGCATTTTTCCAGCTATAAAAACCTTCTTTTTGTCTCAAGAATTTAGTGAGATTTATCTTTTTCATTGTCAAACAGTATACTGTCAGTCTTTAACTCCCAAATAAAGGAAGTTGAAAGGAATGACAATTGCTTAATAAACGTTGAAACTAAACTCTTTTTTCTATATCTCTATATCTATATATATCTATATCTATATCTCTATATATCTCTATATATATATATATATCTCTCTATATATATATATATATATATATATCTATATATATATATATATATCTCTATATATATATATATATATCTCCATATCCATACATCTATATCTATATATATAATTCACTAAGGCAAGACAACCATGGAAAACACGCTGGAAGGGGCGTAAACTCACTGAGCCGCCGACAAGTAAGACACCTATGGCACACGCAGAAGGAGCCACGCCCACCAACTCCTGGCACCTCCGAACCATGTTGACTGTTCATAGAGGCATATTTTTCACGGAGGTGAATCGCCATATGCAGCGTGTTAAACGGTTTGCGAGGGGTACCCCATGGGATCCTCAAAACAATCCTTTACAACTGAGGTTAAAACACAATGAAGTAAGCAGTCTTTAAAAAACGAGTTTTCGGTTACGACGCAAGACGGCATGCACCATAGCAAACTGTTTTACTGTGTTGGTTCGTTCCGTGCATTGTTATAATGTTGCTTTTCTTGCTGATTTATTACATTACCGATTTTTCAAATGTTAATTTTCTCCCTGTGCTTAAAAATCATTAAAAACCAGCCTGATTATGTGGCGTATAGTACGCCGCGGGTTGGCTATATGGAATATTCTAGCAGAAAGAAGCATGTCAATTTATTTCCCTTAGAGTTAAGGAAATGTTGGAGAAGATGGAGGAAGAAGGATATACTGATAATGTGGTCTTTAAAAAAAAAAAGTGTAGAATTTGTATACCTCCTGTATTGAATATTTGGAAATGTTGCTGAAACCACTAGGAGTTTTTTCACTCGGATGTCTTTAAGAGACCCAGATGAGTAAGATTTGAGCTGAGTTGAGTTGAGTGTAATAAGGAAACCTTCATAATAAGGGAGTGTGTGTTGATGACATGAAAGTTTCAACCAATTTTGAAATTTTTAAAAATCTGTAGCAGAAACGAAGGACACTGATGTTTCTGTTCTTTGTAATGTAAGATGGGCTAATTTTAGCCATTGTAAGAATGAAGAATTCTTCTCCAAGCTGTTAAAAATTGCACAATGTTTTTCCCCCATAGCACCACATAATGCTTTTGTAGAAAGACATTTTTTTATCCAATGATGGAGATGCAGTGGTTTAAAAATAGAAATGTTCTCACTTTTGATTCAATTAAGGGGCTAATGCTCACAAAATTCAATTTCAGTGGCATGCTATGTAAAGATTTCTATTCATATTTATCCAAGAACCCAGATTTACTGAGAAAAATAGCTTCAGTAGGAAAAAATGTAGATAAATGCAAATAAACTACAGTGAAAAGTGAAGTAAATTTACAGTGTGTCTTTTTTTTTTTTTTTTTTAAACAGGTGTACGACAGTTAAGCTATCCAAATAAGAATTGAAGGAATGAAGTCTGTCAATTTAAGAGGCTTGACATATTCAAAATATTAAATGGGTTATTAGTTTGCCAGTGACTGTGATTGTGGCTATCATATCATAATTTATCACATCATAGTGATAAACTGCTACTAAAGGTTTATATCATTTAAAAAAAAAAAACATAAGACAGTATAAAGGTGTATTATGGCATCACTGGGAAAGGCGCCCTCATTATTCTACCCAAATGCCCTCATTTATAGAGGAAGAGAGTTGGCAACCCTACCTCTGAACTATTACCATAAATAAATAAATGCAAGAAACAATATTTTAAGGTATAACTGTAATTCAATATCATATCCTGAAAGCAAGCAGATTAGTTTAATGAACAATATATTTCTCAGGCACACATGTCAAGGTGTGCAAAGGACAGCCTGCAGTGAGTGAAAGCTGTCATTTTAAACTAATGCTTGGCTAAGACTCCAGCCTGACAAACCTGTAAAGGAATAAATGGGTTTTTAAAATAAAACAAATGAATTACTGAATTAACACTGGGCCCCTGGAAAACTGTATTAACTGTTCATGAGTCTTTAGGAACATTCTCCCTCTTAAGTAGTGTTGAGCGTTATCCCACCTGTTGCTTTAATTTGACAGGTGTAAATTCAAGTTCAGAACAAAAGTTCATGATTCTGTCAAGTAAACATGCATTATCGCTGTCTTGAAGCACTTACGAACCCAGCAATATGGGCTGAAATTATTGTCGGATAAAAGTCAACATTAATTTGTTAATTTGTACCATTTGAAAGATGAACCCAGCAATATGGGCTGAAATTATTGTCGGATAAAAGTCAACATTAATTTGTTAATTTGTACCATTTGAAAGATGTAAACAAGTAAAGGCAGTAAGTTCAATTTCATTCTACTCCGTACTTATAAAATTTTTATTTTTATACTGTATTGAGAATGTTCCGTTTTGTGTATTGTATTGGCCCCCCTTCTTTCTGATACCTACTGCACGCCCAACCTACCTGGAAAGGGATCTCTTTTTGAACTGCTTTTCCTGAGGTTTCTCCAAATTTTTCCCTACAAGGGTTTTTTTTTTTTAGGAGTTTTTCCTTGTTTTCTTAGAGAGTCAAGGCTGAGGGGCTGTCAATATGCAGGGCCTGTTAAAGCCCATTTCGGCACTTCTTATGTGATTTTGGGCTTTACAAAAAAACTGTATTGTATTTTCAGTATTACTACAGATTATAAGCCAAAGAAATACAATCAGCAGCATCTAAATGCCGCTACAAACAGCAATGTCATTAACCTTGCACTCCTAGCTTGCAATCATCTTCAAAAGCTTTATACCGAGTTGGAAAGTTGAATTTTCATATTTTGTAACCTCTTTCATTACTTTGTAAATCAACTTGTTATGAAAAGATGCCATAAAATTGTCTGATATTAATATTTTCATTATGTGAAGGTATAATCTCTAACCACTACCAGGGTACTAATGAACAGGTTCATTAACTTACCTTGGCAATGTTGTCTTGCAGACGGTTGGCCTCACTGCGTGTATGGCTGAGCTCCTCTTGCAGATTAGCAGCTAAAGTCTCTGCTTTCTCTTTGTCCAGACGTACATTCTCTAGCAAATCCTGAATATTACTTTTATCTCCTGAGTTGTGGATGGAATACAGCTCAGCCACTTTCTGCCTTTCCTGGTCAAGCTGAGCCTTGAAGCGGTTCAGTTCTAATTGGTCATTGGCAACTGTGTTTTTATACTCCTCCAGGGCAGCACTGAGCACTGCTTTGCCCTTTTGCTCAGACTCTATGATGCGGTCCATGTGGTGATTTCTTTCCTTCAAGGCCCCAATTATCTCTTGAGCCTCTTTATTGTCCTGCTCTGCCATTTTTAAAGTGTTGCTCAGATGCTGCTGGACTCCAAGAAGTTGTTCTCTTTCAAAACGAGCATTTTCTGCAAGCTCCATGTAGCGCTGCTCCAGCTCTAGGTAACGACCACTTTTAATGTCTTCATCTATAACATATGAAATATGATGCTCATCTAACAAGCTACGAAAGTATTCAATTTGACGGCCGTAGTGTTCCAACTTGTCGCTTTGCTGGCAAAGGGAATCCATCAGGATGACTTTCTCTTCCCCAAGTCTTTCATTCTCAGCATTCAGCTCCTGGGTAATTTGCTGGAGGTCTGCAAGTTCTTGTAAGGTGGCCTGAAGCTCTTCAGCTGTGCTATGCTGATTTTCCTCCATTTGGTGAATTCTTTCTGTCAAGCAGGCAACAGACACCTCACTTGCATTCCCACTACTGCCTTTGCGAGATCGGTCCCGACTTGGGATACCTTCTGACTCTGAGGAAGAGGAGCAAGAAGGTGCATCTAGAGCATCATCACTGGAAGTGATTGGCTGATAGACTTCACTGGATTCACTGTCTAGGTTGTCCACTGAACTGCTACGTTGATTCTCTGTTAAGGTATTCTCATCTTGGCTCAAAAGGTCCTCCATTGATCCAGGAGTAGAACCTTCAACTGAGGAGGTCAAGGGGCAACCTCCATCACTATGACTATTAACTGCTGTTAAGTCTGGACTAAGAGACTGGAAACTAAATATTTTCTCAGAGTTGTCAAGTCTTTGCTCTAAAGAAAACCCCAAGGCATTCAGTCTGTCCTTGAGCATGCGGTTCTCATTTTTCAATTGGTTGAGCTCTTCTCTGATGGCATTATTTTGGTCCTGGAGCTGTAAGAGAGTGGATTCTACATCTGTAGCCTGAGTAATAATGGGTACAACCTCCTTTTCATCAACCTTCTCTTCTTCGGAGGCTTCCTCTGCCAAGCCTAACTGTGCCCGCATATCTCGGAGTTCATTTCGTAGATGCAAAATTTCAACATCTTTACTCTTTGCTAATCCTAAAAGATCCTTAACTTTGGCTTCTAGCGCTGCCTTGTCATTAATCTGACTATCCGATTTTGACTTGCTCATTCGAGCCTCAGATTCTGCGAGTACGCGGCTGCGGGAGCGTTTGGCAAGAGTCACATCATTTGTTCCTGTTGTTGTAGATGATAGCTTTTTGCTTGTGCTAGTTCGGGATCGATCCCTTTGTCTGTCTCTGGAGGAATTCACCTCTTTCGCACTGAGAGAAGAACTTCGTTTAGCATATGAACCTAAATAAATGAGAATTATAAACTTTTAGATTCCTCCTTATTAGTTGACTTTAGTAATGCTGCTTTTATTTCACAAAGCAGCAGCACAAGCACAAACTGATTGAAAAAGAAAGCTATTTAATAAGACTTAATCCTCTTAAGTAAATTATCATGTATTTCATGTGATTTATCACCTGTGCTGTTCTTGGCCTTATTTTCAGTTGTCACCCCAGGAGCTGCGGGAGCAGAAGATCCGACGACAGTGCCGTTTTTCTTGACCTTGACGTTATTAGAGCTATTTACATGCAGGCCACCAGCCATCCCTGCCAGCAGATCATCACTACTTTTTGTCTGAAGTAGGGAAAGAAAAATCAGATATGCTCAAGAAAACTACATAACTTTTGTATGATAAAATAATCGTAAATAAAATTAAAAAAAAAAGTATTTTAGCCAGAGCCAGCATTGCAAAACTACAAAAATCAATCTCCAAGGTTAAGTTTGATCTCATTCTGCAGAAATTTTCAATTCCCAGCTGACAATCGGCAAAAAGAACATTGATATTTTGCTCTATTCTTGAACAACATATAATACTATATGTTTAATGCCTTTGGGAAAAACATGCAAATTTAAACCGCCGTTGAGGCTACCTTAGACAGTGGAGCAACAGAACTAGGCTTTGAGCTGGCCTTGGGTGGTAAAGCTGCTACTGCTGTAGAGCTTTCAGACTTGCTTCTTTCTGGAACCAGCGTCTTACTGATCCCCACACCCTTTGATGTTGTGACAGCAGATCTGGTTGTCTTCTTCATTCTGGGAGCTACACTCCTGATGCATTTACAACTCAACCTTAAAAACAAAAAAATATGTATAAATTAACATGATTAACATGATAACGGGTATGTATGGCTTTCAGAGATAAATGCCACTTATGTTAATAAAGACAAAGCATTCTACCAGAGCCATAACAGAATCACATAAAACTGCCAATGATGAAAGTTTAAAAAAAACTAACAGTCTAGTCAACTAAAGAGGTGCTGTAGTGCAAGAAACAAAATTATTTCACTCTGTACCACTGCACAACAATCTACTGAATTGGGAGTAAAATATCCATCATATAGCATGCAGGAACTAGACATGCGACACCCTAACAATAGGAGGCACAGGACTATAATCCTCAGACTCCCACTGCTGACATAGCATGTGACTTGGAGCAAGTCATTTCATCTACCAATATACTGTACATGTTAAAAACGGTAACAAGTATAAATGTACCTTACAGTGATGTTCATTATAGAAAGATGTCTCGTCAACTGTGTTATATAAACATCTCTGCCCACTGGGCCTAACTTAACAGTAGTAAACCCAGGCTACTAAGCTGCAAGGCCCTTTCATATTGCGCCCCAAACACCTTCTGAATGCCCTTCCTTAAGCACTTCAGGGTCCTGGCTGACATCATCGGCCTCTGGTGTCATATGGATACCCGGCTAGCATCACTAATTATTCCTGTATGTTAGCCTCACTACAGAGGTGTACTAAAGAGGTCCAGATTGGTTGTCTTCCACAGTATGCCTGTAAGGCTACAAGACATCACCCCATGGCAGTGTGGGGGAACCTCAAACCCTGCAGCAGGGCTAATGTTTTTACCTATGGGGTCCTGAATCACCTCCTGATGTGATATTACACACTGAAAGGAAATCTCTCCAACATGCAAAGGTTTGCAGTCACAAACACATTTGTTGTGGGAACTTCTGACACTGAAATATGCTGGTGCCTTTTATAGTCATGTAAGATTTTGTCTTGGTCCCAAAAGCTGCCTTATATCTTTGTCCTGAATCCTCCACATGGAGATACACAAACAGACATGTATACTGGCATTCAAAATAGCACAAATCCCAGGAAAGAAAAATTTCTTCTCAACAGTCCATTATTAATGGCTTCCCACTTGCCTCTCCACATTTTACCATCTCTTCGTTGAGCATGGTCTCTCTATCTAAAATAACTGCTAGCAATCAGCATAATCCAAAGACCCCAAAAAGGTTAAAAATCAAATAAAAGCATCATGCAGCACTGCACTCAAGTGACATCGATAATTCTTTAACTGTTCTCAGCAAGAACAGCCTTTGAAGAGTTTTTATGACCATAAATCAGGCCAACAAAGCAGTTGGCACTCTGATGGAAATAGGACAATAATTTCAGTTTGTATTTACAGTTTATTATGCTCTGCAGCTTTGAGATTAAATTACCATTATATTACAAATTACACTAGTGTAAAGAAACTGAATTTGGTTATATATATATATATATATATATATATATATATTTATATTATACACAGTGGTGTGAAAAACTATTTGCCCCCTTCCTGATTTCTTATTCTTTTGCATGTTTGTCACACAAAATGTTTTTGATCATCAAACACATTTAACCATTAGTCAAATATAACACAAGTAAACACAAAATGCAGTTTTTAAATTAATTATGACAGCCATTTTTTCTTTGTTAATATAAAAACTAAGCAACAATGAAGACAAATGCAAAATTTCCTGATACAATGAATTAGCAGTTGTCCTGTAGATGGTTTCAAATATCTGAAACAATGATAAATCATTGCTCAGTGCAGCCATAGCTACATTTATGAAGAAACATCCGTTTGGCAGAAGGATTGTGTTTAAATTGTGAAATTTCAGACTTCATGCAGCCATGTTTAATTATGGAATGCAATGACTTATACTATAGTGCAGATTTAAAAGTGAAGGTTATGGTTCAAGTGTTTCAATAAGTCAAAGACACAGTTATAAAACACAGTATTAAGTAACCTATTCATAAGATCTTTAAAATGCTGCTCAGCACATGACTGTGGTTGCATGTAAGCTCGTACTAAACAGTATAATAGCAGGTTGTTAACTTGTAGGAAGGGCTTGGCATGCCTAGAACCATTTCTTTTTAATCACTTTACTTAAATTATTCAGCCAAACCATTGATTATTCATATTGAACATCTGTTGAAGACATGGATATAGTCTGTAGAATAAATAAAATAAGGGAACATTTGAAAGATTCCTCAAGTAATTCCCTTGTATGTTTTTAAGCTGTTGGATCCTTTCAAAAGAACTTGAACTTAATTGTCAGGTAACACAGTTAATTTGTTTGTGAGTTACAGCCACAAATAAAGCAAACCACAAAAATACATTATATGACATAATCCAAACAGCAGCCAATACAAAATTATATATCACTGAGCTCTTGTCCCCATTAAAGTTTTTTAAAACAAAACACAATACAGGTTGGAATGAAGTAATTGGGAATCTAACTGGAGGGAACTTTCTACAGACCATAGAAACTACACTGGCAAAAACATCAATCATCATGTCAATGGGTTCCAGCCCTGAGTGACTAGTAACATTTGATATATAGTTAGCTCAAAAAAAGTGTGGCTAACTACGTGCCCTACTGTGGTAGAACTAGATGTGTGAGAATTATATTGACAAAGAGAGAGTAAGGGGAAAAAAACAACACAAATCTATTTGGCATAATATATATTTTAAGTATAACTGCAGGAATAAATAATTCTGTCATTTAAACCATGAGCATTAATAAACATAAAAAAACAACATGGGACAGTAATATGTTGTTGCCCTCCTTTTGTGCTATCATTTCATGATAAAGTAGTACAATTCTGATACTATTAGTACGCTGGACATAATCAACATTTACAGAGGATAGTAATACAATGTTTTAAGAGATTTAATTTGCAATTTGCCACTTTTCCCCCACAAATAGTCAAGGGGTTACAAGATTATCTATGGCCATCCCTACTCTTAAGTGGCTCTGCACCAAGACCCCCTTTCTTGTGAACAAACAATAATATTACTGTGAAAAATAAAAGGTATTTAGACAAAACATTGAATGGTTAGTCAGGTATGTTAATAGTTGGCTACACAGCTCACATACTCACAGAAAGCATTTAGTTAGCTAGTTGCATAAACATTATTCCTTTTATTTAGTACCTTATACTGTATACTTATTTATAAATAATTTTAATTGCACACTTCCTTGTTTATAAAATCGATTGTTTAATTTAACTTGAGTACCGATTCATTTTAGCTTTCATGTAAATATTTATTTTTCCTTAATTTAGATACAGACAAAAAATTACCAGTAACTTTTTTTGTCTACAGGAAGAAATTTGGCTTTTTACAGAAGCTTGCTCAAACACACATACAGACACAGTAAAATGACTATAAAGAAAGAAAATTAAAAAAACAAAATTGGCAGTCAAAGTGAGGCATTATGGAGGTATGTTGTCATTTTTATAAAAGGATCCCCAGTCGTGTTTCCTGATTATTGTCTGAAAGTCCTCATTGTTCCTAATGGCACTAGATTTGGCTTTCATTCTCTCTTCCACTACTACCTCCAGTAAGTGCAGAGTGTGTCCCATAACAATCTGCCTTTTTAAAATTAGTTTTTTTGAGTCAGTGGGCCTCTCTTGAAGTGATGCTACCGGCTCAGCACTCTACAGTTTAACAGGGTTGTGGCCATGGCCAATCAGTGCCCCAAAATTGGAACTATGTGAGCACTATTATTATTATTTTGTTCCTAACTTGCTGCAAAGCTTGTGTACATTTGTTGGATGTAGCATCAGTACAAAATAAATCTGCCCAGTTTTGGGTCAAAGAGACCCAATGATCATCACAGTGACGACAATAAGGCAAGAAGCAGATCTTTTGGAATGATGCTTCTCCTTTGAAGAGGTCAATCTCACAGTGAATCAGAAAAGAGTTTTCTGCATGCCATCCAGTAATAGAGAAATGTTAATAAAGTGATAGATTAGTTTTAATGCAGTTATTTGCTACATTTTATTTTTCAGTCACTCAAATTTCTTGTTACCTTTTTTGCAATAGCCACTAGAGGGCAGAAAAGTCCAGAAGTTAAACAGAATATGAAATACACAGCTCAAAAAAATTAAAGGAACACATTAATCAGAGTATAGCACCAAGTCAATGAAACTTCTGAACTATTGATTTGGTCAAATAAGTAGTAGAGGGGGTTGTTAAATCAGTTTCAGCTACTTTGGTGTTAATGAAGTTAACAATAAGTGCACAAGGGGGGCAAACAATTAGACGACAACAACAACATTTATTTATATAGCACATTTACACACAAACAGTAGCTCAAAGTGCTTTACATAATAAAGAATAGAAAAATAAAAGACACAATAAGAAAACAAAATAAATCAACATTAATTAACATCGAATAAGAGTAAGGGTCAAAGGACAGGGGGGACGACCCCAAAACAGGAATGGTTTAATAGGTGGAGGCCACTGACACTATTGCCTCATCTGTTTTGTCACTCATATCGCATTTGGCTACAGTCAGTGTCACTACTGGTAGCATGAGGCGATACCTGGACCTTACAGGGGTTCCACAGGTAGTCCAACTTCTCCAGGATGACACATCAATACATGTCACTGCGTCTCCCAGCACAGTCTCAAGGGCATGGAGGAGATTCCAGCAGGCCACTGGTGTGAATGTCTTTGACCAAACAATCAGAAACAGACTTCATGAGGGTTAGGGTTACGTCCTGTAGTGGGCTTGTGTTCACTGCCTGCAACCGTGGAGCTCAATTGACATTTTCCATAGAATACTAGAATTGGCAGGTCCACCACTGGCACCCTGTGGTTTTCACAGAGTAGATTCACCCTGAGCACATGTGACAGATGTGAAAGGGCATGGAGAAGCTGGAGAGAACGTTATGCTATCTTTAACCTCGTTCAGGATGACCGTTTTGGTGGTGGGTCAGTGATGGTCTGGGGAGGCATGTCCATGGAGAGATGCACAGATCTCTACAGGCTAGTCAATGGCAGCTTGACTGCCATTAGGTATCGGGATGAAATCCTTGGACCCAATTGTCAGACCCTATGCTGGTGCAGTTGGTCCTGGGTTCCTCCTGCTGCATGTCAATGCCCGGCCTCATGTGTCGAGAGTATGCAGGCAGTTCCTGGAAGATTAAGGAATTGATACCATTGACTGGCCTCTATTTTAGCCTGACCTCAAACCAACAGAACACCTTTGGGACATTATGTTTCGCTCCATCTGACACCGCCAGTTTGCACCTCAGACAGCCCAGGAGGTCAGTGATGCCCTGGTCCAGATCTGGGAGAATATCCTCCCAGGACACTATCCATCGGCTCATTAGGACGTTATCAGGCATGCATACAAGCAAGTGGGGGTCATACAAACTACAGAGTACGATTCTGAGTTGATGCAATGAAATTTTGGCAAAATGAAGATGCCGAAATATTTTTTGACTTTAATTTTCAGGGTGTCTTTGAATTCAGCTCTCTGTAAGGTTGGTTGATAATTTTCATTTCCATCAAATGATGTGGCATCCATTCATTCCTAACACATAACCCAGTCCATATCAGTACAGATTTTCAGCAGGATTTTCCCCCCTATTGAGACCTGATGGGCTTTTCAAAGTGTTCCTTTAATTTTTGAGCAGTTTACATTGCGAGTGTCAGTTCACCTTGGCATTTATTTATTCTAAAGCATATTACAGATTACCAGAAAAAAAAAAAAAACAGATTTTGAATATCTACATTGTCCATTTAGCTAATATTTGGTTCAATTTTCTTTTGAAAATACAAGCCTGTAAAAGACCTTGATAATAATGAAGCGCTACCACAGTTTCAAAAATTAAATCCTACACTAGAATCCTAATGTGACTTGATGCTACAAAGACATTCATTCCTAAGACTGTGAATAAGTATTGAGACATTGAATAGTGAACAAAGCCACCAGCTTTGACAGGTGTTTTAAAAAGAAGAAAGCAAATTAATTAAACAATACAAAGAACAGTAATTAAATGTGGGTAAGGTTAAAACAAACATAACCAACACAAGTAATTTCAATTGTAACAAGAGATGAAGGACTGGGAGCAAACAAAGATACTCAAATGATAAATTGAAAGCCATTATCTATCCCAATATACTGTAGATGTTTGCTTGATTTTTCTATCTCTTAATTTTGACAACAAAAAACACCCTCTGGTTTAATAAATCTGAACAAAACATTTCTAGCAAATTCTGGAAATGTGCTTTATTTAATAAGAGTTATGTTCATGCACTAGCTGCCTTCTCATGGGCCCTTGAAAAACTCAGTGTGTCAAAGCAGAAATAAAAGAGGGGCTGAGATTTACCTGCTGGATTCACCAACACTCTTCTTGGAATAACACATCTGAAAGCTGTGGCAATATCTCCTTGCAAAAGAAATGCATAATGAGGGCCAGTTGAAAAAGTTGCTAGAGACTAACTGCCACAGAGGCATGTTTGAAAATATAATCTATCCAATTGGGTAACTGCTTACTAAGAGGAGATACTTCTAAGTTTGTTTCCTTAAAAGGTACCATTTGCACTCTCAATGGTGAATGAGAGTAACAACAAATCAAAAAGGCCATTCAGCACCTAGCAAGTGTCATTCCTGGCTGCTATTCAAGGCAGATAATGGTCCTGCCTGCATCTTGCAAAGTTTATCTCCAGTGTCTGACTTTTACACATCTGGAGTTCTCAATATTTTGCTTCACTGACGGCTTTTAAAATTAATATAGTAGCACAAAATAAATAACAATTTTGACCAGATTTCAATTCCCCTTCGTTACTTTAAAAAGTGTAACTGAAAGCTGATTGACTAGCAAAAAGAACATGTGGGCATGACCAAAAGCTCAATATATCTTTTATTTGGCAAATAAACTGACTTATCAAACTCAACATACAAAAAAACAGGAACAAATATGTTGTTGAATGGGAATATGACCTACTTTTTTCTACTGTGGAGGTATTGCTGTGGTTCTGTGCTCTTTGTCAACTGTAGTTGATCTGGGATCCTATTCTTGTTCTGTGTTTTTGCCTTAAGTATTTCTAATGTACCTTAAAGAGCACTGCAGACCCAATGTGGGTCAAGCAGAGTTAAACAAACCTGTCTGCACTGCACCAAAGTTTTGTGAAACACAGCATAATTCCACTTACTACTGTTCTTCAATTCACTCTGGCATACATAAACCCTTTAGTCTTAACTATCTTGTAATTGCAAAAGCACTACATGCTATAGGGTAATCTGCATATCAAATGCAAAATATAAAACACTAAATAGATAAAACAGTAAATAAGCGAACTACTGCTGTCAACAGTCGACATACTCAAGTTATTACCATAGATAAGAGTCTGCTTTCAGTTAGACTACAGATCAACAAAAGACAAAGTGGAAAAAATACAAAAAGATGCATCATTCTACAATATAGTTGCTTTTTAAATTTAGAAACGGCTAACATTTGAAATATCCCTGTATTTCCAGTCTGTGAACCATTTAGAGAATTTAAAGCACAAACCTATGCCAAGTATTTATTGCTAAAAATAGCTTACTGGTAACTAAAGAATGTGTTAACTAACGGCACAAATTCCACTGAATAAAAAGCAATACATGCGAACCCTCCATCAGCCACTTCGTGACAAATACTGCATCATAAATGCAACCTTCACACTGACTACATTCCTGCATCATTTCTTGTACAGTACTAGTCAAATTTAAGACAAATATGCTTTATGCCAGCTTGCTTAAATAATGTGTACCTTGGAAAAAAGGTACTCCTAATCCAAAATGCTAAACAAATAGAAAATTCCTTGTAATCACATTTGTCTAGACTTCAGCACAGACTTGTAGAATAAACGAGTGAATAAATCAGTTCGGAGCAGCTGTTACAAAAGATGTTTACTTTGTAATATGCAACGGTTTCAAAAAACAAGTATTATCACTCAGCACAAAGTGAATATACAATAAAAAGCTATCTTCCTTTAATCATCTGGATCTCTCAGTACATTTCTACCTCTGTTTAAACAGTGTCTCTAAAACAAAAATTCCACAACATCCCACTTTACTTTTTGCTGTATCTCCACTGCGCAAAAAAAAAAAAAACAGGTCCTTATATTTTCTTTAACTAAAAATAGGGCCTAATTTATTTCAGATGTTCATAAGCACATATCTATTGGAGTGCCTCACACAAACTCGGTGGGAAATAAATTATATGCTCACTAACTTTACTCTTCTGGGTACTTTAGCCCAACTATGTCAAGAATAAACAATTTCAAGGCCAAAATACAAAATTCTAAATTTGCACAGAAACCTGTGCTATCCCATGGGAGAAAGTTAAATCTCTGGTACTTAGAAGAACAGCCAATGTGTGATGTCAGAAACATATTAAAAGATATACTTAATTAATTCTTTTAAAAGCCCTCATATGGAAATATTTGGTACACTGTATCAAAGTCAGAAATCATGAGACCTTGTGAAATAACGAAAAATGTGTTACTAATTACAAATGTATTTTATTATTTTGATAGAAGAAAATTGGCAAAGCATCTACACAGTAAGCAAAGATGCTTTGATCCTTACTCTTCCAAACAGACAAACACCACGGGAGTCATAGTGACTTTAGGGCGACACTGGCTTCATTATGTAAAAAAATGAAAATTTAAAATCAATAAGAATAGGTTATAATCAATGTATTCTTATAATCAATGTAGGTCTTCATTTCTACTTCAGAGGTAATTATGGAAGACAAAAAGTAAACTTTCTAGATTACCAAATAGATGATTATAAACTAACATTTAAAATTATCAATCTTTTATTATTAAACGATTTGATTAAGATCCAATGCATTTTAAGGCGTGTCAAACTTCAATTATATCTCAACTACTGACACACATTTGAAAAACAACATCTGGTAGCAAAAACATATACATAAGGCTGAAGCCAACTACTTATTTATATTTTCCATTCATTCCAATAGCCAACTTCAGCTTCATAAAATATGCCTGCTTAGTATATGCTTGACAAGCATTTAAAATACGCGCTATTCACCAAGATGAGAGGCGACCACAGCATAGCAGTAAGTCAACACTCCAACCAGTAATCGTATTATGTACATGCTCTACAAGTTCCTAAGCATATACACCACAAACTCTGCAACAAGTCATTAGAAAATCCAGTTGAAAAAGAAAAAACAAAAAAAATGCACTACAAGATAAGACAGCTGTTACAGTGAAGCTGTAATAATTTTAACACTACATCATACAGTATCGTTATATATTTCACCTGCTAAACCATGGTAACTCTTACTATGTCAACGTTTAAAAATGAGTAAAGTAGTGCTAGGAGATCTTTCATAGTCTAGTTCCTACAATTGGGCAAAACTAATAAACAGGAAATGATTAAATCAATAGGAATACGTTCAGCCCAACTGCCTTGATTGAGAAATGACAACACCATCATTTGTTTAAAAATAAGGTTATTTTGTAGCAAAACCTGCAATAATGAAAAGGTTAAGATGCAGCTTGCGGCTTTTTACAGTTAACCTTAAATTTATTTTTAAATTGAAGATATGCTCCTGTCATCGCAGATGCAGACTCGAGCAATCCATCCGTATCAACTGCTTTTTGGAAGAGCTGGGAACTTGAAAGAGGTTCAGAGGAATCCGATAATAATAATACATTTGTAGGCGCCTTTCTAAACACTCAAGGACACCGAACAAGAAACAGAACACAGATTATAAACAAAAGTAAAATACAAAAGTTAAAATCATACAGAGCAATTGTAATCAAAGAGAAAAAGCAGTCTTAAACAAATGAGTTTTAAGTTTAGATTTGAAAAGTGAAAATAATTCAATATTTCTAAGGTCAAATGGTAGCGAGTTCCAAAGGTGGGGAACAGAGCAACTGAATGCTCTGCTCCCCATAGTGGTAAGACAAACAATGGGGACAGTCAAGTAGATGGAGAAAGAGGATCTAAGGGTACAAGAGGGAATGGCAAAATGGAGGAGGTCAGACAGATTATGAAAGGGCAAGGATGTGGATAGCCTTAAAAGTTAGTAGGATAATTTTGAATTGAATTCGGAACTGAACTGGAAGCTGCTGCAAAACGGGAGTGATATGGTGAATAAAGAGGGTTCTAGTAATGATTCGGGTGGGCAGCTGAATTCTGGACCAGGTGAAGCTTATAAAGAGATTTGCGATTAAGACCAAAGAAAAGGGAAATGCAATATGGGATATAAGGGAATTGCGATGGTTATCTATGTCTACAATATCGGAGAATGTTTGAGACTCAGTTCGTGAAGAGGGAAATATTAAATGTTCCCCTACAGTACACAGTGGATAGCTGGCAATCACCGCTGACTGCTGGACTTCATGGTAGAAACGACTCAAAACTGGCCTGTCTCCATAAATGTGGCATGTTCAATTGTTGTTAAATAAGCCAGATTAACTTTCAAGTTATGGTTTGCTCCTGGTGCTGTGGCATTCGTTTTCTGCAGAGAACCATCTTAAATGTATTTCAGATGCTATTTAATCCAAGAAAGTTTCCATATGATATGATATGATATGATGACACAGAGTGAGAAAGCAGGAGAGGGTCTGCAGACTTATGAAAGAGATGCAAGCACATTACAATTAAAGCTGTTACATTTGTTCCAGACTTTGAAAAGCTAATTAAATTTGTTGACTTTACTGCACAGTAGCGGTTTCATCATCCTGGCGAGATTTACTTTCAAACTAGGAACGACAGCACTGTCAAGAGATAATCCATGTAAGTAATTCTGTGGCTTGTGTTAAAACAAGTAGGACTAATAGCTAATCTATGAGTTTTTAAGCACAACACAATTGGGGGTGTTAGGCTGTTCTCCACTGACTGAGCAAACAGACCAATAGTTGTTTGTGCTCTGAACTAGACTACAAGTAAAAGATGTCTGCAGGTTAGGAGCATTTCAGCTGACCTCATAAATACCATTTTAAGAAGCTTACTTTACATTTCAGGTCCAGTCATTCTAACAAAATGTGAGCTGCAATGGGCATGTTTATGGGAGTTTCAACAAACCCAGATGAAGGAAGAGAAATACCTCTCAGTCCAGATGAAAACCCACATGCAAAGAGAAAATACACATTACCCACAAACCCTGCTTCACTTTCATGAATGTATTTGGAGCTAAGCAAGAGCAGCTGGCTGGATTACAGTTTTTAATTTTCTTTTGTTGGCAAGACTGAACCAGCATAAGATATTTCAAAAGAGTAGGTCACACAATACATTTTCAAAAATTACCAAGCACCTAAAAAGGTACTTTGGTAGTTAAAGCAACCTACTGTAATAATTAGGGAAAGCATTAGAAGAATTTCAGTCACAAAACAAATTGCCTTGAAACACGTCATTTCGTAATGTACAAGGGGAACCATCTGCAGCCAAAGTTATTCATCATTTTCCTTGGGGCACAAATAACAGTGAAACTGAACACAAGGAAAAATGAGAAATATTTTTTGGAAAAGCCACATTAACTAGAGAAAAAGTCTACATTAAAGACTCACATAAGGTACTGAAGGCTGAAGCAAGTAATATCTTATATTTCATCTTCAACTATTTAATTCTATTTATCAGTCTTGATTACTTTTATTTTCACTAGGTTTAGGTTATGAGGTTCTGGAGTTGAAGTCTATCTTGAAAGCAAAAAACGCAAATATTTATTAAATATTATGTTTAAGATAACATTAATAAACCCAGACACAGAAAAAAAATGATAACAAATGTAGACTATAACCCACGTTATACAGAGACTGTCTCACATACAAACCTAGATCTTAATAAACTGTAAGCTTGTGCTTCATTATCTAAATATCACATAATGTATACAACAAATAACATAAGTGGAAAATTAATACTAAATTATTACAGAACTGAATTAGTTCAGGATTTAGTGTGCAAATATTTGTGACCAGAAAACTGTCATAATCACTTCACTAATCAGAGAGAAATACATCAAGCATTATCAAGACAGGCATTCAAATACAGCATTTCTAAATTTTTGAAAAGTAATGCTTTCCAGAGTTAATGAAGATCCTCTTACTTTCAAAAACTACAATAACACTGTATGTTCAATATTGTGAAACGTGACCATATTTTACATACAAAACACAAATTATCTAGGAGACTATATACAACACAGTGTATATAACAAAACATTAACAAGCTGTTAGTAATATGTTGACAAATCAGATGAGCAAATTATTTCATTTTGTTCTAACAAATGCTCCATGAATCAAATTTATAAGCTAGCCAATACTTGAGCAATACCACACTACCCAAGTAAGATGGCTACAAGAAATAGTGACGTAACAAAGCACCGTAGATTACATCATTTAGAACTATTAATATAGACATAATTACACAGTGACAGTGGCACTGCAGTCACCACTAAGTACGTACAGCATAGTGAAATAACTGAAAAAGTAGATGTAGTAGTAACAATGTTAGAAAAGCCCAGTAAGTAACATCAAAAGGAAGAAAAGGCAACATACAGTTATGCTTTACTCAAAGCACAGGAATGCAGTTTATAAAAAAAAGGCATTAAACCCGTGTTCAATTGTGACTTAATAATGAAGTGTTCATTCTACATGTGTAATAATTATGACATGGTCTTTGTCCTTCTAAACAATAAAAATATACAAACAATCCATTAAAGCCATATTTTGTTTGATGTATTCTATTAGATCAAAGTTAACACAAACTCCCATAGTTTAGAGTTGTGCTTCTGAATGACACATGGAAGAATAAGCAATAACCACTTTTATGAAAGCTCCATTTACTTGCATATGGAGGAAGACACAGTGACACGATGGCTTTTCTAATAGGTAGTTCCTCACAAATAAGCCTTGGCCTTAGGTAGCACTGCGGCAGAGTTTAGCAGATTTAAGGATTAATTATTACTTAACTCTTTTCCTTTAGGATACTGTTACCATCTTTGGTTATATAAGCTCCTTTATGACAGCTGTGCAGACATTTAATTTAAGAATGCAAAGCACAACCACCAAAACCAGAAATGTTATGAATATTCGCATATAATTTTTTCTACACCAGCAGTTGCTCTCAGTGAAACATCAAATCCCTTTTTATCTTTTTGTTTGGTTTATTTGCAAAAAAAAAGGCAGTCACATAAAGACATTGTTTTTTTCATTGTTTTTCAGAGGTTCCATAGTCATGCAGCAGTATGTCAGTTTATTGGTGACAGAACCGACAAACTACAAAATCAGCTACTGACAAAATCGTATCTTCATTGTAGAATTAGGGTTTGATGTATCCAAGGCTAGGAACTTAAAATTAGCCAACATTTTTATAGCTATAAATATGTTAAAGCCAGACTGCCAAGAAATTCTTATTAAATCCATATTTTCCAAAATGCACACTTTCAGATCCAGACCAACACTATGTTATTTTACCTTAGATACTCATTTCTAAAGTTCAGTTTATTATAAGTTACAACTTATGACAGTTGTTTGAAAAAGAGCCAACATTTATAAAAAGTTTAGCAATTAAAATTCTTTGACTTCCCTATGAATGCCTGTGGGACCATGGAAGACATGTAGTTAGCAACTTGAAAAAAGCATTCACTTGGAAATTAAATAATTATTTAAATATGAAGGATGTGAGGGATTGTTTTAAATTTCTATGTTATTGTTAATGAGAGGTCAAGCAAAATGACACCTTTTATTGGCTAACTGAACAGAAGACAATATGCAAGCTTTTGAGGCAGCTTAGGCCTTTACTTCAGGCAACTTGTCTCTTAAAAGAATACCCTAAGTATAGTATCCTCCAACATTAATTTCAGACTTTTAGATCTATTACTGCAGATTTGATATAACTATATAACTTCCATCCAGGTGGAGTCTTTAACTGCTATTCTACCATTTAGATTATTGACATCATACTTCAACCTGCAGTGCTTCAGCAGATGAAGTCAACAAAGGGACCAATGTTTTCATAAGCCTCTTAGTTTAGGCACCACACTCCCCAATGCATTACATGTTGGTGCCTGCTCACTGAATATGAGCTGCTAATTTCATCAACTCTTTTACATCATCAACAAGGAAATGCTCCAACGTTGGGAGACAGCAATGGGCATTCAACCACGATCACTTTGATAAAAGAAATGTGCAACATAAATCAAGTCAGTAACAGTTTAATTTAATGCTTGGTAGCATAAAGTAGTACTTGTCTAACAATAACTCCCTCCTGCTATGCTATTACATTTGGCTGTGGATATGAACTACCATCTCTGTCCATTGACTGCCCCAAGCACATTTATTGTCTGGGACAATCCCCTGGTTTTTTGTCTGGACTACCATTGTTGGCTTTTTGTCTTTCTTTTACTTACCATACCTTCTGATCACAAATAATTTTTCTCCTGGATATTTCTGCAAAGACTTCTGCTTCTTGCTGGAAATGCACTCTCTCTAGTTTACACTTTAGAAAATGCATCTTATTTCTGCTTAAATGTTCATTTAGAGTGTCAGGCAAAGCAGTCTGGAACTCTCTGAATTCCTGTATGAATGGATCCTAATTTAAGCATTAAGAGCCAGTCATACATTTTCTAACCCGCTTATCCTGAAAAGGAGCGGTCTGCTCACACTCGCACTCTCTCTCTCTCTCTCGCTCACACACACTCACTCACTCACTCACTCTCTCCCTCCAACTAGGTCCACACTAGGTCCAATTTAGAACCCCAATTCACCTAACCTACATGTCCTTAGACTGTGGGATGAAACCGGAGCACCTGGAGGAAACTGACATAGACACATGGAAACTTTACACAGGGAGGACTCAGGACATGAGCACTGGTCTCCATACTTTAAAGCAGCAGCACTACCACTGTACCACCTCAATAAAATACAGTAATAATAGCAAATGCTGTAACTAACTGTTTGCTAATTGTTTAGTTGATCTATTATCTTTTGAGTCATCTGTCAACTGGATGTTTTAATATTAACAAAAAAAAAAGTGCAAACAAATTATTTAAAATTTGACGGTTTCATTACTTGCACACTGTTCCTGGTACCAGTATGCTCAAAATCTTACCAAAAAAGTACATAGCAGCAAATCATGTTACTAACTTTAAAAATGTCAAGATTAACAATGTTATTTTTTTTACGTTGATATGAAAGCATAAAAAGGTAATATCATTGTTGACTTTCAACAACAGCTGTCTAGAGTTTAATTTCAACAGCTAGGTGGCATTTAACACCGCAGGATTAACTGACTTTTGTGTAATTCAAATCTACTTTTTCTTTACAATATTACATCAAGTACTGACCACTGCTGTCAAAAGAAAGATGCTTCAAGTTGTTTGTTTTAATGACTTGCATTCTGGACTGCATGAAAGGAATTCTAAACTGCCAAAAGAAAGTGACATTGACAGTGCTCTGGACTGTCTCCAAGATTGACAGAGATTTGCAAGATTTCTTTTCTTTTCTGGTTATCCCATATCATCATCATCACCTTCTAACATGTGATCTAATTGCTATAAAAATTACAAATGACTTTAAGATGCCCTTTGTAACCTTTCTTTATTCCTATACAGATATACAAGACAACCATTGTTATAGAAATTAACCTATTATTTAAATTAATAATTTTGAAGAAAATACATGTTAATTTAAATTATAAAAGTTAGAAGCATATTTTCTTTTGACTGGAATCAATGTACTGCTTATGCTTTGACAATTTTTTATTTTTAATGTAAGAATATTAGAAATTACGCCATTGCACTGCTTTTAAATCATAATGTTGCAGGAAAAGAAGTCAATTCTTTATTCTGATAAGGAAAATTTATTTTAGTAATTTCCGAGATACCTCTACATATTCTTGGATTTCTGCCAGAAAAAGCAAACATGTCCCCTAAAAATAGTTTTACCATTCTTGATTGCTGGGTAGGAAACCTAACTAATACTTTTGTTCAAAGACATCCTAAAGAAGTAATAGCCTCAATGAACTGCTAGCCTCTGCAAATAGGCAGGTATTTAATTTTAGCCTATCCCTGTTGATGGGTCAAGTATTTTTTCTGGGATGAACAGTTTGTCACTGCACTTCAACAGAACAGAGTTCAATACTCTGGCTTGATCATTCTAAAATGAACAATTTCTTTTGTTTTAACCACTTGGTCATTAGTTTATGTCTGTATTTGTAATCAATGTCATGCTGTAAAACCCTGTGTCTTTTGTCATTCAGATCACAGGCAGGTGTCCTGATGTTCTAAATTGAATTCATGGATATAATCAGGAACATTTTTTTCCCCCAAGAGGTACATATACTTTTTCCTTGTTGGTTTTTAGGCAATACTTTTTAATAAAGATACAGCAATATACAAATTTTATGCAGGGCATCATTTGAATTGGTGCTTTATGCAAGAGCGAGTGTGTACAGTACATGATCAGATACTAGTTTTAACCGGTGTTACATCCAGGTAGGCTCTCTGCCATGTCATTCAGTGTTGCTAGGATTTACATTATGATCCTGAACTGGATTAAGCGAGTTGGAAAATGATTATTACTTTGTCTTAAATGAAAATCATACAACACCTTAAAAAGGTCAACTTCCAAATACTGTAACAATTTGTTTTATTCTGAAAAATTCATTAACTCTCCATTATACACAATGGGCTTTGCTCACTACAAATTAACCCTAACTTTTTTGAAAGACATAGTTACAGAAATTAAATCGGCCACAAGATAAACATGGACACATCTTTGCTGAAAAATCAAAATAAATAACAAAAAAAAAGAAAAAAAAAGTTAGCCAATTAAGTAAAAGTCTGATGGACTTTTAAGCATTATTTAAACAATTCCTTTCAAAATACTGTAGTAATATTGTGTCAAGTGAAACACCTGAGAAACAGGACTCAGTGTGTTAATCATTATTTTATAAAGAACATTCTGTAGTTACCAAAATCACAAGGTCATTTAGAAAAACAAGTATAAAATAAACCAAGATTTTTTTTTTATTTGCAAGTGGTATCTTACATAATCTAGAAAAAGTCAAAGAAGAAAAAAAACATTTGACTCAAAGAAATCAAAAGTACATGCACAACTGACTTAACAATATTTTACACAGACCCATTAAAGAGGCAATCGTTCCAAGACACTTGACTGTAACTGTATAGTAGCAGTAATTTTGTGCATTTAGATCACCCTTCAAGGGTCAGAAATTCAGGTATACTTGAAACTTTGTTTTTCTAAAAACATCCCTCAGGGCAACAGTAGGTGTCAATGTCAACAAGTAAATAAAGGACTGCTCTTCCAGCAAATGCTGTGGACATGTAAAATTTCTTTAGAACATTTTGCTAATCTGTATTAGGCACCCAGAATATTTCCAATTATGTCTGTAATTCTTAAGACGTTTTATACACCACAAAATTAAGTCTAACAGTTTTTCCCCCAAAATGTAACCATGCTATTGGCTTTCACCACACCAGAGACCCTCTAGGTCTAGTTACTATTTTGAGGTTTTGGAGATGATATACCTGTATTACTATAATTACTTGGGGTCTACATCAACAACAGGCTGGACTGGTTTCATAGCACAAAGGAACCAAATAATAAAGGGCACAGGTGAACCTTTTTTTCTTAGGTAACTGTTCTCCTTCAATGTGGATTAATAATAATAATACATTTTATTTATATAGCGCCTTCCCCATACTTTACATCTTCTACAACTCTGTCAAAGGTAATTCCATTTTTATGCTATGATGTGCTGGGCCAGTAAAATCAGTTCAAGAGAAGCACAGTGAAACAACATGCCAATTAAAAAGGCTGGCTCAGTTATGGGATACACTCTGGACCCCCTGGATGTAGTAGTGAAGGAGAGAATGAAAACAAAACTGAGTTCCATTGTGAACTATGCTGCTCATCCACGCTCTCACACATTAAAACTGAGGTGTTTCAGGCCAATAAACCATTCAGCAGAGGTTTGTCAATAAACATAACATAAGCAGCAATACATGTTTAACTATGACTCTTTACAGCTCGAACTGCAAAGTCAAGTGTATACGTAATTTTAAGACAATCGAGTGTTTACTGCAAAGGGCTTTGTAGTTTATAATAATGTAATACTGTTTCTTTAATATAAAATATTTATTTAAAAACTCAAATATACCCCTGGGGACAAATAAAGGAAGATCTACACTATATGGACAAAAGTATTGGGGCGCCTGACCATTTCACTGCACGGGCCATTCAAGTTCTTCCACACCAAACTCATCGAACCATGTCTTTATAGATCTTGATTTGTGCACTGGAGCACAGTTATGGTGGAATAGAAAAAGGCCTTCCTCAAACTGTTTCCACAAAGTTGGAAGCACAGTGTTGTTCAAAATGTCATGGTAGGCTGAAACATTAAGATTGCCTTTCACTGGAAGTAAAGGGGCATAGCCCAAACCTTGAAAAAAGTCCCCACACCATTATCTCTCCTCAACCAAACTTCACTGTTGGCACAATGCAGGCAGGCAGGCAACATTCTCCAGGCATCTGCCAAACCAAGACTCACCCATCTGACGACCAACCAGCAAAGCATGATATGTCATTCCATAGAACACATTTCCACTGCTCAATATGGTTGTGTGTTTTACACTGCTCCATATGATGCTTGGCATTGGACTTGGTGATGGGAGTCTTACATGTAGCTGCTCAGCCATGGAAATCAATCAAGTTCCCTCTGTACTATTAATGTCAGTGGAAGTTTGGCATTCTTCAGCTATGGAATCAGCAAAGTGTTGGCAACTTTTATGTACCTTAGCAGTCATTGACCCCACATTACATGGTCTTTGGCTTTGTGGTGGAGTTGCTGTTGTTCCCAAATGCTTCTACTTTCCAATAACACCAGTTAGAGTTGACCATGCAATATACGGCAGAGATGAAATTTCATGAACCGTTTTATTGAAATGGTAGCATCCTATCACAGTACCGCACTTGACGTTACTGAACTTTTCAGAACAACCTTGCATGCATAGGTGTTTGATTTTATACACCTGTGGCAATGGGTCTGATTGAAACACCTGAATTCAATAATTAAGGTGTGTTGCAATATTTTTGTCCATATAGTGTATCGACAACATTACTAATGATGTTATATAACGCCATTCTTAGTTGGCTTAAAACACTATACATATGGCAAATTAAAAAGTACATGTATATTACATTAGCAAAATCTTATATTATTTTCAAAACAAACATTGCAAATGGAATTAATCATTTTTAATGTTATTAAGTTTCTGAAAAGCAGGGCAGCCACTGAAAGAAAAAATGGAAAACTAAGGGGTAATAATTTTTGAAAAGAAGTGCTAAAACAAATAAAAAAGCTGTCCATTTGGAGTTTACACATTACTCCCATGTCTGGGTGGGCTTTTATCCAACAGGCATGTGTGCTCTGGGAACTCTCAACTCTATACAGTAATCCCTCACTATATCGCGCTTCGACTTTTGCGGCTTCACTCTATCGCGGATTTTGTATGTAAGCATAACTAAATATATAAACGCAGATTTTTCGCTGCTTCGCGGGTTCTGCGGACAATGGGTCTTGTTACTTCCTGTACATGCTTCCTCAGTTGGTTTGCCCAGTTGATTTCATACAAGGGACGCTATTGACGGATGGCTGAGAAGCTAACCAATCAGAGCACGCAGTTAATTCCTGTGTGCTGAATGCGTTGAATGTGTGAACCAGGAAGTCTCGTCTCGCTCATTCAGCATCAACGTGTTTTGCTGTGTAAAGACTCATCGTTATCGGACAAGTCATCGTGTCATTGTTGGTGAGTAACCATAATTAATTTTCTACTTACAGTACTTAGTACATGTACGTACGTACGTTTAGTGTCACTGTACACACATTTACTGTATACTATTTTTCTTGCATTGTATGTATTTATTGCTGGTGGCCTGTCTATCGTAATGGCTGTAACATGTGTGATAATCGGAGACACTCGATATCTTTAAAATAATATTTAGGTTTTACTGTATATAAACAGTGTGTTTACATACATAATTTCAATGAATCTTACCTAATATCTAAGAGAATACAAAGGGATTATGCTGTATAACTGTGCAGGGAATATTTATAAACAGTGTGGGAGAGTTTAGAAGGGCTTAAAATATATAAAAATAACCATACAAACATATGGTTTCTACTTCACGGATTTTCACCTATCATGGGGTGTCTGGAACGCAACACCCGCGATCGAGGAGGGATTACCGTATTGGTTCTTTAGGTTTGAGTTTGAGAATGTCTTGTGATAATTTCAGTGCACCATTCAGGGCCAGCTCCCGTTTTGCACTCTTTGTAGCCACAATATGATCTAGTGCTTCATGACTTTGAATTAAATTATGTGGCACAAGGAGGTGGTGTATTTATATATATATATATATTATAAATATATATATATATATATATAATCCTAGAAACTATTTTTTCATAGCATCAACATTTCAAAATGAAGCAAAGGAAGCTATGACCTGCAAATAATACTGCAGCAATAAACCATACTAACTGTGCTCTTGCCAGAGATCTGTGTTAACACTTTAGGAAACTCTCTGTGGATTTGAAAGTTTTTGGAAGATTCTAGGAATGCAGGAGCCCATTGGGATTAATATGTCTAAAGCAGAAAAACATTTACCACGAAAGCCCCATTTCTGAGGTTTTTCTGGCAGCACAAGTGCTCTTGGTATTCTCACCTTGTAAGATTTGTTTTCTATATCCAAACACCTATATGTAATTTTCAAGGTACTAACAAACAAAGTAAGGGATACAGAACAAGCAGACAGAAAACTGCATGATTGGTCGGGTAAGACAGAGGACCTGATGGAAGCTTCCAATTTAGTGAAGATTACAATTTGATGTGGTGGTGGTGGTGGTTAACATATAGTTTCTATAAAAAAAAAAAAAGAAAAACCTACACAAGCTTACTTCTCATACACCATGACCCTGAAATCGACGGGGAGCAGTGTTGATTGCTTTTTCTTTCACCAGTGAAATTTCACAAAGGTCAAGAAGTTGGGTGTGACAGGAAAGCAATGTTTTCGGAAGGAACTGACTTTACAAAAGTGAAAAGCGAGGATAATGAGGGCATACTATTCCAGTAGAACAACATCCATATCACAGGCACCTACAGTTAAAGCAGCACTAAACAAACTTTTTGCTGTATTTATGGCACACATAAAATCAAAAACAACTATTTTTTCTGAAGCAAATACAAATTCTGATAGCTCCTTTTTAAGATGGCAAAAAAATAAATAAATATGACTGGAAGCATATCAAATTACATCTTAGAACTGGGCAGAACATAAAAGTTATCAAACAAGAAGGAACCCTTCCTAAAATTAGGATATAGTGTGTGACAAGGAGGAAAGGGAAAGACAGGATCTTGATGGCAGAACACGACCAAAAAAAAAAAAAAAACAACATACAAAGTTGGCACTGCTTTTCCATTATCATTTAGAATCTCAAAGAAAGGCAGGCAAAGTATTAAAGAAAGAAGAAAAAAATACACCACAACAGGCAGCAATTGCATATTCACAACATAGGGCAATGATGAGATCACTAAAAACAAAACTATCACGTAATTTAGAAGTGAAAAAACACAAAGCACTTGCACACATAATAAAATCCTTTTCTGCTATGGAAGAAAGGCAAATCAGCAGAATATGCAAGTCATATCATATAATTAAAATGACAATAATTCAAAGGCATTCCAAGTTATTGGTAATAAGATCACTACACAAACCAGAGCTTCTCACTTTGATTGCTCAAAAAAACATTTACAAAACACTGCATAAGAACTCTGACAATATCATCAGTGACTTAAGAACTTAAGCAAAATAAATCAGAGTAGACTATAACAGCCAGCCAATCCTGTCATGATATCAAGATGTTTCACCAGAAGTGCAGACTCATCCTCTGTACAAAGTATAATACCAGGCCACCTAAGCTGACTGGCACCATTGCAGACATAGACATTTATCCAGTCCTCAGAGGAAGGAAGATAGGGCAGGGACAAAGCCAGAATGCATAAACAGCAGATACATCTTTAAGTGCGTTCCATTCATCTACCATTTCTCCCCATTTTGACTCACAAACTTGCATGTCTTATTTCAATTATTGGGTTCTCTTTTGAGTAAAGCATAAAGAAGGTAATCATGACAAAGTGAAATAAAAAATAAATATTATTTACTCCCACACACACAAATTAAAGTAGGATGATGTACATGCACAGATATCTAAAATAATATACTGTGCATATGCAAATCTATCAAAAAAAATATATATATATATCAGCCTGTAAATAGTTAAGGAGTAAAGGTTGACAAATTTACCAGTGTCATGCAAATTTGCATACATTTACTGTGTTCAAATAGTTCAATTAATCAAAAATTAAATCTACCAGAATGATTTTCTGGGTAACATTAATTTTTTCTCCCATGTCATAACCCCACTTATCCAATTCATAATAACATGAAGCTAGAGCGTGTTCTAGCAGCACAGGATGCAAGACATTAACCAATCCTGGACTGGAAAGCCATTCTATCACTGATCACACTCAGGTTCACAATTGTTCTGAGACTTGTCCATTACCCTAACACTAGCAAATTACAAAGAAAAAACTAGTATAAAGCATTATTAAATGTTCTTAAGCCCTATATAAATTGTTTGTTTAAATGTCACCCTTTCTATCAAAAGCAAGATCTATGTTTCTATATATAAGAAAACAAAATAAGTACAATACTTTAACATACGGGATAGGTTCTATATGCAATTAAGTTTTTGAGGCTATCTGAAGTATTTACAGTACGCGTGTAAATCTGTGTGTCTTGTGGTGAATTGATAATCCCAAAGAAACAGCCACATTTTATTAGGCACATTATACCACAGTGAAAATTGCCATAAAATGCCTGTTCAGAAGTTGATTACTATAAAATGTGGAACAGTTATTTTCAAAGTTCAGGGCCTTCAACCAAACCACACTCAGAGCCATACTGGTTCATTCTGTTGGTCACAAAAAAACATACATCATCATCATTATCATCATCATCATCTTCTGGAACGGAGTGCACATTACAACCTGCATAATACATCATGACAACTTTTAAAATATTAAAGCATATTAGTGGTGAACATGGTGGTGACCTAGCTTTTCCAAATACAGCACAGTAGAGAGTAAGCGACTATCATTACAGCATAAGGTAAGGCATCAACCATTTTTAGTCCTCTGCACTTTGCCTATTAGGCACATATAGATGTTGAGGATGCTCTTATTTCATCCTCAAAGGAGACTGTGGAAGACTGTGGGTTCGCTTCCCAGTTCCTCCCTGTGTGGATAGCGCTTTGAGAACTGAGAAAAGTGCTATATAAATGTTATGAATTATTATTATCTCCAAGCTCCACAGAGTCTGCTTCCACTTGGACAAAGCTGGTGCCACAATCAGGGTAATGTCAATCAGTCAGTCATTGTCCAACCCGCTATATCTTAACACAGGGTTACGGAGGACTGCTGGAGCCAATCCCAGCCAGCACAGGGTGCAAGGCAAGAACAAACCCCGGGCAGAATGTCAGCCCACTGCAGGGCGCACACACACACACTAGGGACAATTTAGGATCGCAAATGCACCTAAACTGCAAAACTTTGGACTGTGGGAGAAAACCAGGGCACCAGGAGGAAACCCATGCATACGCAGGGAGAACATGCTAAGTCCACTTAGGGAGGACCCGGGAAGCAAACCCAGGTCTCCTTACTGTGAGGCAGCAGCGCTACCACTGCACCGCCTCAGGGTAATGTTCGTTAACATTTCCAGTGTTTTTAACACCATTCTGCCTCATCGAATGAGGAAAAAGCTCAAGGATTTGAAACCTTATGATCCCACAATGTCCTGGTTCATGGACTACCTGACCACCAGACAGCAGTTTGTGAGGCCGAGGGCACTGTGGGTCAGAGATGGTAGTGTGTAAAACTGGAGCACCTCAGGAACTGTCCGGTCTCCTTTCCCATTCACCCATCTACACAACAGATTTCCAGCATAATACCAGCATTTGCCATCTACAGATGACTCAACCATCATAGGCTGAATTAATAATAAAGAGGAGTCAGGGTACAGAAAAGTCATGGAAGACTTTGCCTTGTGGTGCAGTGACAACAACCTGCAACTCAACACCAGCAATATAATAGAAATGGTGGTGGACTTCCAAAGTTCCAATAAGCCTCTGAGAATAGTGACCATTATGGGGAAGAACATGGAAATGGTGCAGAGCTACAAGTACCTGGGGGTTCACATAAACAACAAAGTGGATTGCTCTGACAACACAGTAACATGGTAGAAGACGGTCAGAGCTGACTGTACTTGCTAAGGAGACTCAGGTCTTTTGATGGTTGTATCAAGCTGCTGGAAATGTTCTTTCTACCAGTCCATAGTAGCCAGAGTGGTGTTCTATGCTGTGGTCTCGTGAGGAATGCCAGGAGGCACTCTTTTATGGGGCACTTTTAGGGACAGGCTCATTCTACCACTGTGTGCCAAGAAATGCCTCCGAGGGTCTTTACTATCAGGCAATTCAGTGTTTCCACCCGATCTACTCATTAAATTTATTTTTATTTATCGATTGATTTATTGGATGTACTAATTGTCCGTGAGTCTTGTTTTCTATGTTTCTGCTACTGTATGCATTTGGATCTTCCATTACTAATTCAACATACACACCACTCACACTTCAGTAATAACTGCAGACCTAGTACACAGGAGATCTCCACTTTCTTCCAAGTGTGAATACTGGGCATTAAACACAAATCCACAAATTTCCATCTGCTTTAAAAACACCAAGATTTTCAGAAGCTTCACTAACCATCACTGTTTTCTTTAAGAAATGCCGCCAAACTGAAAGAATTTGCCTTTGCTGCACTCCAAACGTCTTTTAAACATCAATTTCCAAGAATTTTCCAGTGAAGCAGGCACAAATACAAATTGTTTCTTCCTTAAAAAAAAAAAAAACACATCTGCTTCCATGTTGCACAAGAGACCAGAGTCTCTGAACTTTTCTGGAAATCTCCCAGTGAAAGTTCCTTCCATATCAATCCAATTTGGAGCAACACTGGAAGCATGTAAGGTCCCTGACCCTGCACATTGAGTAATCTCAATATGATCAGTACACTTCAGGTCAAGCAGCCTGTAATACTATTCAATGAAAATCCAATGCGAATGAGAAAATTTTTTTATTAATAATAATAATAATAATAATAATAATTTTAAATTATTTTAATCTCCCGTTTTCATGCAGTTTATGATATAACTAAACATAAGTGACCCATTACTCCAATAGCAAAAAATATGAAAAACATTAAAAACATACACAATGATTTTCAGATCCTCATTCCACATAAAAACAGCACAAACCTTAAACAGGATAGATGTGTAGAAAAGAAAACAAAACTCTTGACCAATGAATGATGGACAGAGGTGGATATTCAATTCAAAAAACACAGAATTATTGGAATGCGTCCTTTACTGGTAACCTTGCATGAATTTTGAACATACAAATGGCTGAAAAACAAGTAGATCATACAACAAGAGTTGAGTGATTTTTTTTCCCCTTTCTTCCACGGAAATTTTTCACATTGTCTGCCACTGCACGGATGTAGTCTCGCTGATCCAGATGTACATTATGTGTAAATATAACCGCAAGTGAATTTTGCTTCAAACTGGGTGTGAACAATTAGACGTAGTGTCACAATTCTAAATCAATCTAACGCCTCATAAAAGTCAGCACTCACATTAGGGCTGGCGATTTTGAGCTGCTGCCGAGTAACAGTGATCTTGTTAACCTGGTCTAACAGAATGCAAGATTCTGACTTTGACAAAAATCTATAATGCTGAAACGTCTCCTAAAAAGAGGCCTTACTAAAAATGAGAAAAAGAGTCAAGAATATACATAACCTGTTGCAAGGGAAAAAGTTTTCTGTACATTTAGATCTTACATTCACATTCAAAAACATCAATAGACATGCCGCAAATGTGAACATTATGTGTGCTCTCCGTTGTTCAGTTAAGATGACAACACAAAAATAAATGTAAAAAAATAAAAATAATAATATGCAGCTTTGAGAAAATATGCATAATAAAACATGCATTCAAAGTAAACAATTTGTCACACACCATCAAAAGGAGATGCAAACGACTGTCATAAAGAGAGAGGATAACAAACAGTACTCAAAACATCCAAACCTGCCTAAAACAACTAACAGAAACACAGAGAAATTCTGACTTCATATCTAAAGGAAAAACTGAACATTACTGTCTTAACCGGAAAGGCAAATATGCCATACTAGATTAGAATATGGCCACAGTATTTCTCTTCTGTCACCATGCTCATTATTAAGTTTCATTTACTTTGTTCAACTGAGCTCCAGAGTTGAGAATGGTAATTTTAGCTTTTTTCTTCCTATCAGCCTCAATTGTTTTGCTCAGTTTCTTTTGCTCTTTCTGTGGAACCCTGACAGATTAAAACACATGGTCTAGAGAGGCTGTGGCGGGTGCTTTAGGGAGCAGTTCAGTGGAGTGGTGGATTTAGCCGCTATTCACTACACACCTTTAACGAGTTGTACACAGATACGTCTGGCCCCGCATAAGGTCACCATTAAATTCCTTCCATTTTATCACAGTTGCTTTTCACTCGCTCTGCATGAGAACATTAAGTAAAATATAAACTATGTGGTGTAAGGAACATATACAAATGTTTTTGGGTAGAGTATTCCTTCTACCAGCTGTGAACACAAATCTGTCTGAACTCACTAACACAGTTGAAGATCTTCACACACCCTCCTTGATCAGCCATACCAACAGCCAGCTCTCCTCCAGGAGTACCAATAAGCGTCACAACTGAGATAAATTGACAGAAAGACTATTTTTACAAAAGCTAAAGGATTGTTTAATTTAACACAAGTCACAAAATGCTCTTAAATAAACAGCAGAATCACTAAAAAGGAAGAAAACTTGTGACTTGGTAATTACAATCGCGGTACACAAAGACATAAAACCACTGAAATAAAGGATCCCAAGTAGCACTTCTTGACACCCTTCTGCTAAATAATTTGTTCGCAGGAAGTCCTTAGTGTTAGTTTGTCAGAGAGAGGAAAGACCGAATTATTCACAATGGCTCTCAGTTTTGTTGTAATTCTTTCCTTTGCTAATACCTACTACTGCTTTGCTCGAGGGGGCAGAGAGTGTGCCCCAGAACTGAACCAGCTCTTTTAATTGCTGGTTTCGTGGCCCTCGCTTGAAGTGATGTATCTAGTCAGCCCACCACACCACAAAGGCAATCACAAAGTTGTAGATGATGTGAAGGATGTCACTATCCATAGCAAAGGAAAGCAGTCTCTAATGAAGAAGTGGCACGCATTGCCATTTGTTATATAGTTCCTGTGTGTAAAAAGACCAGTCCAGCCAGGCACTAATGTGGAAACCCCAAGTACTTGTACGAGTACACCACCTCTACATCAGCTCCCTGAATAGTGAGTGACCACACTTCGGAGAACAGCAAAACTTAATATATAATTACTTGATTCTACTGATGTTAAGCTGCGGGCAATTCTTTCTGAACCAAGAAACAAAAGTTCTCCACCTGATTTCTATCAAACCAGCCAGGTGGCATTATTGTCATACCATCCACACACAGTTACTGCAGCATACAGCTGCAAGAAGTAACGTTCCCTGGGACCACAGTCCAAGATATACATAATCATAGGACAAGTGCAGGCAGGTAAATAACTATACTATACCACAAATACATAAAATAACAGGTAAATGAATAGACGGCAAAATTTTAAAATAGACAGTAATAAACAAACAACTAATAAATAAAACAAAGTGTTATTGATGCAATGCATATATGTAAGCTAATAGAAGCAGATCGGGGTGGGGGGGAGGTTTCACAGAGTTTAGAGTTTGTACATCCGAAGGGTAAAAGCTGTTGCAGAACCGTTGGAAGTGTGACAAAGAGACCAAAGGAGGAATGGGAGCGGTCCTTCACAATGCTATGGGCTTGCTGTCTCTGGTAACACCGGGCTAATCATCTTTAAACCACTCCATCAGACTAAGACTCAGAAGGGACCTTAATAGTTCTGCTCCTTCCTAACCCACCTTAAAAACCACCGCCACTTCAAAGATCATTTGCACAATCCCACCCGCCAACACATGCATTCCCTGTCTCATCCTAAACATTCCCAGCCCTCATATTTTGGTTATCTGAGAAGTTGACATGTCAGCCCCGGAAGGCAACTTCAGCACCACCAGGTGCCTTACGCTCGTTCATAAGTAATCACAATACAACTACTCACGCAAATCCAAAAGAAATGACAGCTTTTTCCTCAATAAAGCTGTACTCATCGAGTTTCTGATACCTAGAAAAAAAACTAAAAGCCTACAAACACAGTTCTCCAATTCAGAGTACCAGCAGCCATCACACTCTTTCGCCAAATAAAAAGCAGCATCTGCTTCACCAAAAACGCTCTGCATATATTCCAGAAAGACTTACCACAGCAGTGAACCCTCTCAAACACTGAATCAGCACCAGCAGGACCAACCACATTTGATTTCTTCAGAGCCCAGCTGCACTCCCCTACCAGTGCCTTTTCCTCCAGCTCCGGCCCCAGGCCAAGTAGCGGTGTCATCTCCACAACACACCCCGTTCACCAACAGCGAGACAAGAACTGCAGCGGCAGACTCAAGGCGCAGCGCCGTCACGAGAGGCCCGCATTTTGGTAAACACTCCTCCATTCTGCGGTCCCACCCCTCCCTCCAACCCAGGAGATGATGACGACGACGACGACAATTACTTTACCTTGTGAGATACTCTACTGGACGCGTGGGGCTCTCGCTGCTCCCGGGTGCGACACACGGCTGCCGTGGATCTTGTAAAGTGCAGCACGCAGCCCAGCCGGAACCCGGTATATCCCACGCTGGCTGCCAACCTTTTCCACTGTTGCGCTCGGAATGATGGGATGTTGGCTGACTGGAGCTCCGGGAGCCAATTAAGGAGCAGCTGTGCTTAGGCGCCCTCCAAGAACGCGCGATAGGGGCGTCCGGTCTCTGTCAACGCGGGAGGCGTCTGTCGGGGCTCAGCTCGCACGACTTCTCGAGTGAGAAATGTGTGGCTCGAAGTAAATAAAATAATAATAATAAAAAATAAAAAAAACGAATACAGTCATAAACAAGGACCTGAATTACAGTCACTTTTTATTTGAATATCATTGTCTTCACGATTAAAAACGCCGTTTTGTTAATCGACAGTTCCCATGTGTTTTATTCATAACTTTGTGGGTACTGGAAGACTTGTCACTCGCCTCCTTGTTCGCTGTCAACAAGCGCCATCTTCCGGACGCTCTCTGTTGTTCAGCGGAGCTCCAAGAACAAAGTAAAAGCTGCGTCCACGTGCCTTTTGTTTTGCTATTTGCTCCACGTCATTTCTCCCGTCTTGTGAGCCTGGTGTTCGGACTTGTCTTACATGTGCGGTGCACTGATGGCTCCTAACTCGTACAGAAGGGGCCACGTTGAAAGCTTGAATGGAAGGTCTATCGTACTATCAATACAATGTCCTTTATTTTTATACATTATATATTGGAAACGAAGTTTCCCCAACTCATGTTCAAAAGCAACCTCGAATATTGTCATCAATGTTCAGTCTATTTCTTCAGTTCGTGGGGGTTCAACCGTCAAGTTGTACCGTTTTGCTGGATTTTGTTTCCACCTCAGTCGTCAGAGATGCGTGTCTGCCCAACATCCCAACATCGAATAGTACCGGGCGGGCTGTGACGGGTGCAGAACCCAACTGTAACGCGCAGCTTAGAGCCGCGAGAAGACTGGCTCGTTAGGCTGTCAATCACAGCAGCCTGCTCTCTACTGGCTGGACATTTCAGAGGGCGGGGCATCTTTTATTTTTTTGTTAAAAACCCCGAAAGCTTCAGGTGCATGCGTTTTGAACCTTAGTGCATTTGTTGTAAACTGCATCATTTCGCAGAAATTTCATTGCAGTTTTGCAGACTGCTTTTAAGTAGTCATTTCATTTTATACTAATTGTAGGACAATCTGCTGGCCTGAAAAACCTCATCTTAATAATGAACCAAAACCGTTGACTTTTTCAACTAATAGATTTCATGCAAAAAGTGCCTACAGGTAAAGGTGATATACCTGATTAAAACACAAGAAAAACAATGTGCCCTTTTAATAATTTATTTATCAAAAATATTTCTAGATGTTATAGCCTACTAGGAAAAATTCAACCCTTGGCCACTGCACTTTACTGCCTGCCACTCTCGCACATTGACTCAGTGAAATTTCTGACCACTCATCCATGCAAAATTCCCTTTGTGGGTTTTCCTGCATGCCCCTGTTGCGACTTTTCAATAGAATTCCCATCCAAGTCCATATCCTTATATTTCTTCTTCTTGAGCCATTTCTTGGTGAATTTGTAGTGTTCTGTAACTTTTGGACACATGGCCTCACTTTCTCCTGCATGCTTTGATATGATGCAGAATTCACTGTGGACTTGATGACTGCAAGCTACCCAAGGCCCTAAGGCTACAAAGCAACCCCAAATCAAAACATGTCCACCACCACCTCAGAACTGGTATGGGGTTCTGCTCCTGAAATGCTGCAAAACAGGTCTGCTGTTTGTGTGACCAAACGACTTTTATCTTTGATTCTTCTCTCCAGAGCACATTGCTCCAGAAGGTCTAGATGTTCGATGACAAACTGTGGTCTGTTGTTTTTAGCCTTTTCCTAGAGCACGCCTCAGATGCAGGTCACAATTGTGGTCTTCTTTCTAATTGTAGACACACATACTTTGATGCCAACTGCTGCATTAGGTACCTGCAGTGAAACTTATGGGCTCTTTTAGTGTCAAACGGTCAACCTCTTGGGTTGAATTTGATAGGCAGGTCAGTCTTGAGCAAACTAGCAAACATCTGAAATCCATGGCACTTGCAGACTATTTTATTTTATACCCCACTGGATAATGACCTATTTCAAGTAATTTACCTTTCATTTTAAATCCTTTGTCAGATTCCTGAACATCCACAACCTTGTCTATGAAGGCCTCAGACATCTCTTTAGAGCTTCACACACCTTAAGAACAAAGAGAACACCAAACCTTCGCTGTCTGTGCTTTAAATAAGACAGACAGGTTACCCTGCAGACTCCCTAAGGAGGTTGTAATCATTGACACGTCATCTGGTACACTGGATTCTAACTATATGGATTTGAAGCGGTAATAAAATGTAGGAGTGGATTTGCTTTTTCCATAAGACAAATATGAATTTTTGTTAAATTAGATTTATCCAAGTCTATTACTTTTTTCCATAGGCACTGCTTTTGTTCTCTGAGGAGTTGACATATCAACCCCAGAGCAAAGGCATCTTACATAATTTGCTTAGGACAGGACTCATAATGCATGCGGTTTTTAATTCTACAACAGCTGACTTTTTTTTTGCATTAACAGCATCCATTGCTATCCCATTGCTAAAGGATACCTATTGCTGAAGCACCTCATGCCATATTTTGTATTACGTATTTTGTAAAGTGCTTTCTGAATCTACCCAACATGTCTGTTGTAGTCAGTGAATTGTTCTCCGCTGTGGTCTCCTGAGGAGGCAATCTGAGTCAAGCTGAAGAAGAATGCCAACAGTACTCATGTAAGGACAAGCACATGGTGCACTGATGCCTGGCCAGGCCTGCTTATCCTCAATCAGAACTCAAGTTCAGAGTTTCCCTTTCGACATCACAACATAGGTTGGGGTCCCATAAGGCCAAGACGTGTGGATCTGCTAGTCAACAAATGTGTTCTCATGTTAATGGGGACCCAGCAGATACTTCTCAACCATGACACACCACTAATAACTGCTGCCCCCCATTTAGGTTCTCCTGAGTCATCTCAATCAGAGACGGCGCAATCTGCATTAGGCCCAAACCATTCATTGTGAACAGCTCCCAACAGAACGAAAAAAAGAAAACCAGTCACTCTGCCAGCTTATTCTTTTTAACAAACTGAGACTGGAAAGACCTGCTTAATGTTTCCATTTGCCATTCAAACTCAGAAATTTCTCATTTTTGTTACCTGCCATGTTGTGTCACCTTTAGTGGTCAGTCGGAATTACTGGGCAACGTCACAAAAGCTGGTGTCTTTAGCAATTGCAACAAGTACACATTATTTATTAATAATTTAAACATTTTTTTTTTTAAAGAGCTTGCTTTGTTGAGCCTTAATTGACAAACCTGTGCACCTTTAGACTGCAAAAGTTTAATTTAGAGATTGAACCCAAGCTCTTTGTTAACAAACCTTCACTTTTTTGTTTTGACCAGTTTGCAAAACCGTATAGCTCCAAACAGAGAATCAAAAAATAAATACTGAACATCTAAAGAGCCATTGTGTGATCTTTGTACAAGATTTATTATTTTAAATTTCTGTGGATTAAGGATAGACACAAATAATACAATATACAGTAATGTGAAAAAACAACAACTCTGAGAGGAACAAGAAACAAAAAAGCAGGTTTTAGGCACCAGATTAAAGTAAGTTTTCTTTCCTCCCTAATCAATGTTATGAATGTATTCAAGGTAACGATAAATAAATAAACGTTTAATGATTTGGATTACTACAACATTCAATTTAAAAGTCTTAAATACAGTATTGATAAATTTAGGAAATCTTAAAAATAAATCCAGTGTTACAAACATATTTTGCAAGTAATCTAAGACTGTCATGAAATGCTCAGCTAACCATTATTTTTTATTATTTAAATAAATTATAAAAAAAAAACAAAATTAGATGGAGCGCTACGCTCGGACCATCTTTACAGAAAGAAAAAAATAAAATAAAATAACATACACACATATTTTTTTTTTTACCCCCAATAGAAATTGCCAGCAACATCCATTTCCATAAATACTCAAAATTTTAAAAAATAAACAAAAATCTTAACATAGCAGTTTCAAGCCTGCAGGGTTTTATTGGATTGTGGACTTGGTTTTGAATTAGCGAGGACTTCATCACGGACATTTTTGCTTCATTTCAGTTACAAGAGCCTCCCAATGGAGGCTGAATTAACGTCCATTCTCAGCCCTAAAGTGGATGATTCAACTGGCAGATACATCTGTCCAATCACTAAAAAAAACAAAAAACAAACCCCTTCACAGAAGAAGCTGGTATGATTTAGCAGCTTATCTTATGGCTGTCACACAGAATATACTGTAGGAATGCTGTTCGATGGTGAAGAGTGACAAGTAACAGGCAAGGGGCCCAGCAGACACCGCAAGACTTGGAGCAAGCAGACACTTAAGGGGAATGCTGGCCGTTTATTTGGTTGGCTGGCACCTGTACATTTGAACAAAAGTCATCTGTGATCATCTTTGTGGCCCAGTTTAAAACGAGGAATTAAAAAAATGATAAATAAATAAATAAAAAGGTGATAAAGAGCACCTGTGCCAGGAGGTGACATCCGGGGAAGGGTATACAGGTGTGGGGAAGCCACCGTTAAATGATAACCTGGTCACTTAAAACAGTTGCAGTGGTCATGTGTCTAGATTTTAACATAACAACTAAAAAAACAATTAGTGAGCAAATTTACAATATGTCTTGAGGTCCATCTGGCGCCTTTCATTCTGATCTTGGAATAAAAATGCAGGGTCTAACTGTTACTGTTCATAATACGGGACACTCCATTAGGAAAGCAGCAGAATGGTTAGCTAAGTTTGCCAGTTATATTGTTATATTATAAAACATTATAGCATTTGCTATCTCACCCAAAAGAGCCTGTTCTAGGTAACAACAGCATAAACATAATTTATAAATGGGTTATTTATTATAAAGTAGAAACAAAAAAAAAAAAGTCTTTAAATCAACATGCCTGCATGTTTCATAGAGTTAAAGATATAAGTATGAATATAGTAAAATTTGAATAATTCAAATAAAAAAACTTTTCTCTTTATCTCTTTCCACAGACAGCCTGCAGTTTGATACTAAATCCAAATCACAGAAAATAAAAATTGGCACAGATGTATTGCTCTTAGGTTAAATTCTTCAGTAAACTACTCGCTAAGAATGAAAACCATGCCTGATTTAAATAAAAAAAAGAAAGAAAGAAAAGATGAAGGATCCAGCAGTGTCCATTTAGTCTGGGTACAAAGGCATTCAAAATATAAATAAACAATATTTCCCAAAATAATAATTTGTAAAAATAAATCATCTCCTACCTAAATAACACTAAAAATGTTTAATGATTGCTTATTTGGAGGCTTCTCCATGACACAAAGCCTCTTGGTTTTTCCCCTGGAACTGGAGATGTCAATAATGGAAATAAAGGCATTTGGAACAAAATCAAACAATAGTTCACGTAATGTGCAGTACGTTTCTGAGCAACACTGAACCTAGAGACGTTCAAATCTGTACAGCTGTGATATAAAACATGGATGGTTACTCGACTGGACATAAGGAAGAAAACATTAAAAACAAAAAAAAACCAACAATGCAAATTCACAAAGACATGAAACAGAAGGCGATACTGGGGTAGGTGTGTAGCTGCTGCATGGCTTGCAATCTTGTGGCCTATTGCTTTCATCTTTAACGACTAGACAGTTGTCCTTATTTTGTAAGTTGTAGAAACAAATGGTTCAAAAACAAAACGTTTCCAGTATTGGTTGAAGCTCGGAGTTTGTCTGGAAACTGGGCCTGCTGTGTAACAGCACAGAATGAGACAAAGCAAATGTTACAGGAAGGGAATGTTGAGTCTTAAATTAGATACAGAAAAAGGAATGTCTGGTGAACAGCGATGGTTATGAAAATAAACTGCCCACTCGCACGGTTAGCGAGTTATTTGCCATCACGTATACTGACAAGTGCTGCTTTACCTAGTAGATGTTTTACAGTCATAAGAAGTGCAGTCTATACGTTATTTACAGCGCTAAAAAGTAATTCTGGGAACATAACCAAACAAATGGAGGTATAATAAATGGAAATATACCCTTAAAAATATTTTCATCCTCCCATAATGCTACTGAAAGTCAGGTTTACAAAAGCGGATAAATGGATACTCACTTTTCTTGGTTATAGTATATAAGTTTCAAACGCCACTGATCTCCTTTTCAGTAGTAGCACTGCCTGTATGAAGCAGGCCTAAGAACTGGTTTCCAATGTCTTTTAATAATATGCCAAAACAGTGTTTCAGTAATGATTCTTTTTTGGGAATGTGGCTCCTATGAGGTTAAGGTTTTTAATTTTCCATTTATATAATTTATTGTAACATTCCTTGACTGCTTCTTTAAATCAATGTACTATACTCTTCTTATACAGCTTAATGGCAGGATTGCCTCATTTCAAAATCTACAGGACCATCAGAGAGTTTGTCAGCAGACACTGTAATTCAGGGTGAAACGACCACTGTAAGTTAACTTTCTAAGGGTGAATAAGAAAGGAAATGCCCAGAAAAGTACAGAATACAACAACAAATGAGCAATATGGGGCTATAGACAGTGCAAGCCTGCATTAACGTTACATGACAACAAGGTATCTGAGCTGGTATGGTCCACCATCTAGACGCAAGGTCCTTTAAAGAAAAAGAAAAAAAATAATAATAATAATAAAAACTGGATTGGAAAAAAATACTTTAAATTATTTTCCTTCTTGTGTACAGCAATAGCAGTAAACTGTCTATGTCAGACACAATAATAGATTCTTCTCATAAAAGAAAAATCTACATGTGAAACCTTAAATGAATTTAAACCGTACTATACATATATCTATGATACACTGTATAGTCTTGTTTTGCTATCTTCCGTTTTCTTCAATGACTAATACATTACAAGCATCCAATAGTGGTTGTCGCCATACACTCCTTGGGCTCTCACGTTCCACAATGAAAATACAGCAGGAGTTTCCAAAATGGTCTACACTCAGATCTGAAGTTCCATTTGCATTCTGCAGCTGCAGCTCCCACTTTGAAAGATTCAGATAAAACACAGTCATCAAAATCAGAAGGACTCAGACTTCTGTCGAGAACAGAATGCTTTGTCGCTTGCTGTCTGGCGTTGGAATGGTTTCAAGTTGGAGGAAATAGAGTAGTACCTGGACCTTCACCAAAAGACAATGAAAAGAAACATGTCAGGAAGTTTTGCAGACCGTTACACATACCCTAAACCGCGATTTTAAAGTAGATTCAACATGCTTTTCATATTTTTTCCTTACCTGAGACATAACTTCCAGTGACCAGCTGTCACTCATCGTGATAGGCTGAGTGGGATTGCTAGGGATTTTGCTGTCTTTTTCTGAAGGACGAAGCAGTGTGGGCCCAAATACTGTGGCCAGATTATGGAGGGACATTTTATTGATGCTTTCCTTTTCAGCAACCCTAAAATGAACACACAAATGAATTACAAGTTGCTCTAAAACATTCAGGAAAGTTTACATATCCATTCACCAATCTATCCATTTCCATCAAACCTGGATAAGATAGTGTACATACACAAAAGGACACACACACACACACACACAGATATGTGCTGCATAACATTCATTTGGGCAACGTTTGACTGCATATATGTCCTCATAGACAGAAGCTCCCAATCTCGCATATGGCATGTCTTGAGTTATTTCCGTTTCATTTTCTAAAACTGTTACTGTAAAGTCTGCGGTGGGTTGGCACCCTGCCCAGGATTAGTTCCTGCCTTGTGCCCTGTGTTGGCTGGGATTGGCTCCAGCAGACCCCCGTGACCCTGTGTTTGAATTCAGTGGGTTGGATAATGGATGGATGGATGGTTACTGTAAAGTGCTTCATGGTTACTAAATGCAGCAAAAACAGTGCTAGAGATAGCAGCAGCAAAAGGTAAAGGAGAAGTATCGATTAGGAAGTGAAACAAAAAGTTATTAAATAACATCCATCCATCCATTATCTAACCCGCTATATCCTAACTACAGGCTCACAGGGGTCTGCTGGAGCCAATCCCAGCCAACACAGGGCACAAGGCAGGAAACAAATCCCGGGCAGGGCACCAGCCCACAGCAGTATTAAATAACATGAAGGTTGAAAATCAGTGAATGCTGTTTAACGCGATTTAGACCTGTCATACTCGAACATCATGACAACTTCTTGTCCAAGATATTAAAGGATCAGTTCCAGTGAAAGCTACAAGGCTTAAAGAAAATGCAAGAGGGACTTATATCAGATATGAATAAATTTTCTAATGACATGGACTGAGGACCAGATGAATCCCTCTCAGCATATTTATATATATTATATATATTATATATATATATATATATATATATATATATATATATATATATATATATATATATATATATATATATATTCACACACACAGCATATACAATGATCATCAACAACATTCTAACCACCTGCCTAATATTGTGTAGGTCCCCCCTTTTGACACCAAGCCACCTATGATCCTTTGTCCTATGATATCTAACATTAATATATTAGCAGCAGATCCTTAAAGTCCTTTAAGTTACAAGGTGGGTTCTCTTTCCAGAACATCCCACAGAAGCATGATTGTATGAATATATGGGGAATATGGAGACCAAGTCAGCACCTTGAACTCTTCATGCTCCTCAAACCATTCCTAAACAATTTTTGCAGTGTGGCTGAGCTCATGATCTTGCTGAAAGAAGCCACTGCCATCAGGGAGTACCGTTGTCAAAAAGTGCAGTATGTGTTCTGTAACAATCTTTATGTAGGTGTTTTGTGTCAAACTAACATTCTTAAAAATGCCAGGGTCCAAGTTTCCCAGAAGAACACTGCCCAGAGCATCACAAGGCCTCTGCCGGCTTGCCTTCTTCCCAAAGTGCATTATGTTGTCATCTCTTTACTAGGTTATCTATGCACATGCACTTAGCTGCTTAACGAGAAGGTCATTTATCAAACCAGACCACCTTCTTCTGTTGTTCCATGGTGTAATCCTGACTCTCATGTGCCAATTTTAGCCACTTGCACTGGTGGGCAGGGACCAGGATGGGCACGCTAACCATTTTGCAGTAACACAGCCCCATACAAAGCAAGCTGTGATGCACTGTATGTTCCAACACCTTTCTCTCATGGCCAACATGGAGTTTTTCTGCTATCTGTGCTCTTCTGTGGGACTGGACCAGACTGGCTAGCCTGCACTTCACACATGCATCAGTGAGCCTTGGTCACCCATGACCCTGTTGCCGATTCACTGATTGTCCTCCCTTGGACTGCTTTTGGTAGGTCCTAACCCACTGCCTACGAGTAACAGTCCCCAAGACCTGCCATTGTAGAAAGGCTCTCACTCAGTCATCTATCTAACAAACTTAAGTCCTCATCAAAGTCACTCAGATCCTTATGTTTGCTCATTTTTCCTGCTTCCAAAACATCACCACTGAGAACTGACAGTTTACTTAAAGCCTAATTTATCCCGCACCTTCCCATGTGACATTGTAAAGAGATAACCAACATTATTCACTTCACCTCTCACCTCTTTAAATGGTCCAGAAGAAAAAGGAATGTGACGAGATTTGGTTCGGGTAAAGACAGCAGCAAGTTCAGCATGCAGCTTTCTTTTGCAACACTGTCAGACAAGGCTGAAAGAAAAACATTTATAACATATGTGAATGCAATCCACTATTGAGCTTAAGAACCTTAATACACTTTTTACGTACAAGAAAGCCTTCACCCTTTCTTGTTGTTCTTCATATTTCAATGCAAGCCCAATTAAAAAAAAAAAAAAAATCACTGTTAAATTTGGATATTCTACCTTCAACCAGTACTTAAAAAACCTAAAAAGTAATGTCAACATGAAAAGCAACGATTTTGTATTAAACACGAAAAGCAACTATGAGTATTAAGTATAAGCTAGGGTGGACCTGTGATCTTGCTGTATTCTGCAAAAAACAAACTGGCATACATAGTGGAGAACACACACTCACTGAAATCCCACCAGTATATGCTGGGATAGAACTCTTTGCAGTAATGCATTACACTTTTCTCTCAGTGTAAAATGTTTACACTGCCCCCCAAAACAGACAACATCCTACATTATAAGGATGATGGCATCCGACCAAAAGCAGCTACATTATAATAACATTTACGTAAAACCACATTGGATGTTTTTCAACTGGATATGATTGTTTTTATATTCACCATATTTATAAACCATATATAGCATATAAAAAGTAGCATTATTTATTACGGGCAGGAGCCCAGGGTTTGAGTCCTCCAAGAGTCTGTGAGGGATTCCTCCGTTCAAGACCCGTACCCCAAACAAAACTAACCCCACTGTCGCTGCAATGCTTTGTGGCCTATGCTAACAGAGATAGGCTTCAGCCCAACAGCAACCCTGGTCTAGATTTGAGTGGGTTAGCGGGTAACAATAATGCAACACCAGAATGATTCATGAATACCATTTCTACAGCTACGCTATGCTCTGTCCAACACAGGCATGCCCACTACTAATCTCTTATAATAAAGTTCTTCATCTCAAAATGTATACATTTTTTTTAAATAAAGGCTCCAGCCCCCACCCATGTGTTCCTGGTCTGGATTAAGCGAGTTTAGACAGTATTTATTACTTAAAAAAATAAAAATGAAAAAATCAGCCCATATGCCATGGAGTGCCACTTACCAATGCCTCCAGCAAAGTTAGGGTATAGCTCATCAGTAAAGAGAGGTTCAGGCAGCTCACGGAAGTACAGTTTTAGAGTCCCTGCAATGGCATTCACATCCATCTCGCTCATCATCACTGATACATCTTTGTTATCTGACAGAAAAGCAAACATCTTTTAAAACATACAGTACTTAATAAGGAAACGATATTCGGCCTTCAGGTTTGTTTGTCTGCTCGTGTATAAGTGTTGTTACACTCCCAGGAACTGTGTGATAACACAAATAATCACACTTAAAATGGGATGTAAAGCCCTAGGACCTACAATTTCTGTTCATAACAGCAAACACTTACTGACGTCAAATGCGGATTTTAATGCTTGGATGTCAGTTGCCACTCCTGATACCCGGTAGATCCCCACTTCCTCCATTCCTCTTCTCTCAATCTCTTCTATGCATTGTCGCACAATGTAAGGAATCTTGGACCTCTCTCTCCTGAGAAAACATGAAACGTTTTCAAAGCAAGGGAAACTTGCTGGGTGATGCTTGTTAATGACATTCATTCAAAGTTGTTTTATTTCCACATCGTGGTAACAAAAGAATCTGACTTTCACAGTGGCAATCTTATTATTGCTGAAATGATACCTACGCCATTTTTTTTACCTGTTTTCCCCCCAGTACAGTTTAAGTGGCAAGGTAGGAAATGACCAGCCACAAGCACACAATACACAACCATAAAAAGATACCAATTTCATTCCATCAGCTATTTTTATCTGCAATTATCACCATGTGTGATTACTGTTTACTCTAAACAATGCACTTCCTTTTTTTATTATTTTAATTCACTTTATTGTATGCTACTTTTATTAAAACTGTTTGATAAACAATATACAGTCAACATCATTTTATTTTCTGTACATGATGGAGAACATGATTCTCATTTGCTGTTATTGAGTGCATTTATTTTCTGTCCTCCATTACTATACTTGCTTGTGCCAGTGTTTGGCAATACTAACACGACAGAATCCAGAGCATTTCTGGATATATATGGCCAAATGGGGGAGGCAGCTTGATGGATGAGGCCTCCTGGACTATAAGCAAATCCAAATCATATTATGTAATGTCATCCATTGTTAAATTCTGCTACGTACTTCTAAAACTTTTTATCTTTATACTGTATTGAGGATTTGTTCTGATCTGTTCTGTATATTGTATTGTATTGTATTGACCCCCTTCTCTTTGACACTCACTGCATGCCCAACCTACCTGGAAAGGGGTCTCTCTTTGAACTGCCTTTCCCGAGGTTTCTTCCATTTTTTCCCTACTGGGGTTTTTTTTTGGAAGATGTTCCTTGTCTTCTTAGAGAGTCAAGGCTAGGGGGACTCTCAAGAGGAAGGGTCTGTTAAAGCCCATTGTGGCACTCCTTGTGTGATTTTGGGCTTTACAAAAATTAATTGTATTGTATTGTACAGTATTATATGTTGAATACAGCCTTCCTTGATGAGGTACATCTGTGCTATTACCTATGAAGACATTGGTATTAATTGTACAGTCATGACAGTTTTAATATTCCAAAGAGGATATACTGAAGGAGAAAAAGGTTCTGCAAGTTGAATGCAGGAAAAATCCAAGAGATGGCTGGAGACAAGTGTAACAAAGTTCAGGTTCCACTGAAACTAAGGAAACCACATCTGCTGCATCAGAAAAAAAAATGGTTTGGGGCTACTGAGGATTTCAGTAAATAAATTTCTCCAGATTTCTCCAGAAAGTCACATATTAGCTTCAGAGTTGATTAACTCTTTTAGGGCTGAATATTTTTTCCAAAAAAGTTTTCTGAATAGTACACAAAGCAGTGGTTTTATACGGAAATAAACATGAAACATCACCAGGAATGAATACCAGGCTGGTTGCCAAGCTGTCTTCATGTTGTGGTGAGCAGGGGCGGCAGCAGCAGTCACGGTTGCAGTGCATTTCAATCTGGTTTGTACTGCTTGTCATCGTAAGTGGCAGTCCTCTCACAGAAATTTTGCTATAGGTGCGTCAAACACACAAACCTGTTCAGCACCTCCATCAGCAAGGGACCAATCCACTTAAGCTGGTACTTCACATTCGTTTTTGATCACTTGTATCAAAATTGGAGTCCAATTCGGCAATTATATGCAAAATGTCATTCACGGAGTATTGTGCTTTTACACATTTGCTTCCATTTCTCGCTAGCTGCCATTTATGCCACTGTTTTCTCCTGGCTATGCAGGGAATCTCGGTCAAACCAATGAATCTAACTTTCCTTCTAGCAAAAAGAGTCCAACTAAAACATAACAGCAGGCTTTGTCATCATTTACAGTTGATTACCACCGACAACCCCTCCTTTAACCAAAGTCAACATCCAGCCTGAAAGAGTTAATAATGCCCTGCCGTGGGTTTGTGTGTGTGTCTAGGATTGGCTTCTGCCTTGTATCCAATGATGATAGGGTGGGCAATGGCTCTCCATGACCCTGAACTGGACAATAAGGTTACAAACCTGATGGAAGGATTACCAAATGTCATCAAGTGTGGTGTGTATTGCTATCCCGTCTCTATAATTTAGACTTCTGATTCATCTCAGCTTTCTTAGAGCAGCATTATCAGTGAGTGGTCTGTAATAAAAGCCTGAACACAGATGCAGGTGTTTTCAGTCATAACCCAGTTGAGTCTGTAATTTTTTTTTTTTTTTGGTACAGATTACGCAGTCAAGTTAAGGTTGTGTTTGACAAACATAAATATTACTCTCCTGTGTGGGAGCTGCAATTACACAAAGTTGAATGTTTGGTTTACTGAGATCTCAGCAGTTGACTAGTATAGCAAACAATATCCAGAAACAAAGCACCCACAGTATTTCTATTTTTGTTTTTAATATCCTTCCACCTTTTCCTGTTTTCCTTTGTGGTTTAAAAAGATTTTCCTTCATTTTAAACCACTGGATTAATTTTAAGACTTTCTAAAAATCTTAATAATATACTGGATATCCAAAACATAATTACTTTTGGTATCAGAAACTTGGTATTTTTTAATATTTTGTAATATATTATGGTGGATACACTAAAAAAACAAAACATTAAGAGTCAAGTAAGCATGGTTTGGTACTGCACTGGCCTTATACTGTACTAGCTGTAAGATGAATTCTCATCTCAGCATTTATCTATTAATAGTTTATTTATACACGGGGTCCTCGGGTTGCAACGTCGCGACATACGACGTTTCGAGTTTACGACGCTCATTCCCATAAAAACTTAAAAAAAAAAAAAATTGAGACGTGAGTGTTTTGGATTACGCTGTTAGCATCGTACTTACAGACTTACGGGGGTGAACTAGTTTGGTTGCAGGTGGCAAAAGTACGCGGCATATGAGTGAGGGAGTTTGCGAACTACAGTAGTTTTGTAGCATGCTGTGAAAGTAAAAGTACGCGGTGTATGAGTGAGGGAGTCGAACTTACAACGCTCACTCCCATAAAAACTTACAAAAATCGAGACATGAGTGTTTCGGCTTATGCCATTAGCGTCGTACTTACAAACTACATGGGCAAACTAGTTTGGTTATGCGCAGTGGAAGGATATGCAGTAACACAGCAAGGGAGTTGGCGAACTCGTTTGGTTGCACGCGGTGGAAGTGTTCTATTTGTGTTGCTTTGTTTGACAACTTTTCGGCCCTTATCATGGCTCCTAAATGAAAGTCAGAGTCTTCATATGGTAGTGTTTTGAAGAAGAGGAAAGCCATCACGAGGGAAGTGAAATTAGACATTGTAAAGAGATCAGAAAAAATAAAGGTAAGGAATTTATTTTTACACTCATTTTGTGTCATTTTTTCTGTTACTACAGTACAGTGTACAGTGTCCTTTTCCTTTTTCTGTGGCTTAGTTGTGTTTTTATGTTCTAGATTATTATTTTGCAAATGTGTTAGGATAGGTAAGTGACTTAGGCTAGGGTGTGTTTCGACTTACAACAAAATTTGGGTTACATCACTGTTGTAGGAACGGAACTGTGTCGTAACCTGAGGACCCCCTGTGTGTGTGTGTATGTGTGTGTGTGTGTATATATATAATATATATATATATATATATATATATATATATATATATATATACACACACACACACCCATAAACATAATGTTTTAGTTTTTACTGAGCACGTTTATACATATCATTTTGACTTCAGATTTAAAACAGGGAACTTTTATATTTTATTTATTGTGCCTATTTTGGGCAGCCTTGTGCTGCACTTATCATAGCAGATACTTCACTGCTCTGGGGTCCTTAACCTCACCTTCCTAGCCAGACAACTACCACTTCAAATTCCACACTCTTGTCTGTTTTCCACCTGTTCTCCAAGTAATTACTTATCAAATCCAAAAACACATGCAACAAAGATTACATAAGTTGTCTAAATGGGCTGTTTATACTCGAACAAAGGAGACAGTGTGGGGACCCAATTCGGGTATTCAAAATCCTCATAGGCACTGATAAAGTAGATCCAGCAACATGAGGATGAATCACATACTTGAGGACATCAGTGGAAATTATGGGGATGTGCATTTGAAACTGAATCCAGAAAGCATTTCTTTGTGCCAAGAGTTTTGGGACTCATGAACTAACTACTGAGACATGGAGTTGAAGCAAAAACGTTTGTCAATCTTTAAGAAGAAACTGGATAAGACATTGGGACAGCTTAGATATTAGGTAAACAAACTGGCTAGATGAATTGAATGGTTTCCTCTCGTTTGTAAAAATTTCTTATGTTCTACTTACTTTGTTACAACTCCAATTTTAACACCAAAGACTCCAGTTTGTTTTCTTGATGGCATTCTCTTAAGACTAAGCTCCCGGCTGGTGAACTTCATAGAGAGTTTGATTTCAATCTGTGAATTGAAAACTTGAATATCATCAAAGCGGCTCAATTAATTCTCCTCCTCACATAAATACTGTATTTGTACTTTTCTCAACCCACCAGGCAGCAAAACAAAAATAAATGAGCAACAAGAAACAAAAATAAAGTAATGCAGATATTTCCAGTATGGTTGAAACAGAAGAAGCAAAATTGAGAAAATATTACTTCTGTATAACAGTGGCACTTCACTTTTTAATTATTAGTAGTTTATTATACTTGTGAATCAATTGGCAGCATTCAGAAAGAAAAAACAAGAGTTTGCCATATCGCTAGGAATTTAATTTTGCCTCAAAAAGATTGCTTTCTTGGTTCTTGATATCTTTCTGATAATCTGTTCTTGTGTAGTTCTAATTCTTTTTACTGTATTTACATTATACATTAGGATGATATGGAAGAGTTTTTCAACCACATAAAAACACATTACAAGGCTATCTTCCTCATCTACAGAGAAGTTCTAAGAAAAAGCAGGACAGTCCACTCACCCCATTCATTGATATCAAAGTCCTCTGCCAGTCTTTGTCTTGTAAAGACTGTGGGTCCAGCTGCATTAAAACAAAAGGAATTTAAAATATTTTCATTTATATGGGACACTCATTTGTTAATTTATAGCAAATACTGTCTCTCTCTCCCTCAAATATAGACTTCTCAAGTTTAGCTACCTTTAGAAATTACTGTTTCCAAAACCACCTAATTAAACGATTCAAAGTTCCTGTATCTGAAGTTTTTAGTCAGACACTTGCCTAATTTCTACTTTGTGCTATTTTACAAAGTGGCCAACCAGCAATGTACTACACAAATGAGAATAATGAGCTTGTCTTGAAAAGTATTTTCTGATTATGAGGGTAAATGAAAAAGTAAAGGCAATTTGAAAATTCAGCAGTAACTGCAACAGATATAAGCTAACACAATACAACACACTCACGAAGGCTCATGGGCAGTTTGAATACACACAGAGCAGTGCTCTACCCCTTAGTCTAGTAGAAATACACATGGTCTCTCCAGTGCAAGATTGCATCATGGTTGTACAACGCCCCCATCGTAAGATAACTTTGGGTAGAAGGAGTGAAACGTGATGAAATTCACCCAAGGATGTTGGCTTGTGCAGATCGGTGAATTTTTTGGGTGGCTATCTTGCACAAATTTTACATACCCCAAGTCATCCAGCATTAATAAAGTATCTATCTATCTATCTACCTACTATGGCATGTGAAGAACCATAGCTGATATCCTAATGTGCGGCAACAGCTGACAGTATAATCCATCAGTCTTCTCTGATGAAGGCATCCTTCATATCGATGTGGGATTGTGTGCCCAAGTCTTCATTTGATTTTTGTTTTTCGATGAAAAACAAGAAGTCCTTCTGTTTGAACGACTGCTCTAGGCCCCCTAAAGACAAACTATTTTGAAGACTGGAAAAGCCATAATGATAGGCAGCTGCACACAGCCCAGATATACGACACTGGGAAACATGCCAAACTGCGAATGACGGTCTGCTCTGCCACAGCTCAGCCTGGCAAGTTCTGGGTGTCAGTCCACAAAGGGCTCACCAAATTTAAAAGCACACAAACTAAAAGCCATTTCCATTAATCAAGGGAGTTTTTGTTTTTAATTATTTTGGGTGTCATAATACTATTTGTTGATTATCCATCCTGTTAAAAAGAATCTTAATATGCAGTCTAATATAATTAAATACAATGGCAAGGTTGCTACAAGATGTATTATTATGATGGACCAATTATATGCTATTTTTATTTATTTTTTTGTCTGCATACAAACAAATTATAAAGTTAGACCTTTTCAGATCTAATAGGCTTCTAAATAGGATCCGTAAGCCAAGCACTGCAAGTTTCATTCCCGCTGCTGTCTCATTCATATTTAAGCACTTTAATCATCTCCAATTACAGCTGGCAGCGCTGGAGCTGAGGCACCGTCCTGTTCTCTCATTAAGACTCAATGCATGTGAAAGCCTCGGCCCCCCTTTCTTCTGTCTCCAGGTCACGTGGCAAAACAAAGCAGGAGATTTTGCCAGCTTCATTGTTATTCATAGGCTTTCCTGTTTCTATGCAGTTTTTCATCCTTTCTGCTTTCTATTCTGCAAGAAGTCAGCACAATGGAGGCACCCTCACATCTGAACGTAACACCCGTGGGTAACACCAATAGCAGAGCGCGCTCTTTAATGAGCCGTCTGGTAGTCATGGGTGATGCGTCGCCTGAAAACTCCGCCTGCCTGCATAGATTTCACTGGCAAGCAGAAAGGGATTTTTTTTTCTTTTATTGGTTACAATGCTTATGAACCTGGCTAGATACTCAATACATAGTAATTCACCTGGAAAATCCTCTACACGTTTAACATTTTGGTGTTTAATAACAAGGCTAAGCCTATTGTCTGCATGGCTCCAGTGTCACAAAAAATGCTATTTGTCTTTGTTAGTAGGACAAAAACGCCTTGTGAATGGCAAAGAGGTTGACCGAAAGATGATTAATACTTCCCATATGAACTAATTAACACAGAGGCTATGAGCTATGATCAGCTGGAATGGTTTTATCTTCTTTCTGAAGGTAGTCATAGAAACTGCCACTTGGCCTATCTCTCCATACCTCACCTTTAAACCCATATGTCCACGTCAGCTCCCCAAAGCCGGGGTTATTCATTCTATTTAAAGATAGTTATTTATGTGAACGGTGGGGTTTTGTTGACATATAATATCATTCACATTTTAAGCTATGACTACAGATGTTCATACTTGCACTAGGTTAAAATATTAGAAATAAGAAACTGTGACATTGAGTGTGTTTAAATGCACACACACAAACAGGTTAAGGTAGAAACCTGATTTCTTAAACATTTGCATCTACATGGGCAAGTATTCTTCCAAAGTTCTCCTTTGTCAAAATGCTCCAAAAAAATCTGTGAATCTGAAAATAAGCAAGATGCATGTGATCGTTTTCTTGTGTTTTATAAATATGCTTAGTCAAACTGACGCTTTATTTATAGGTCTGTTTTTGGATTGTATTCAGCATACTCTTTTTTTGCTTGGCTGTGTGACTGAGCCCTGCAAAGGAACAACATACTGGTGCATAATGCTGGAATAACAACAACGTGGGTATTTTTACTTCAATAAGGTAACATATGCGTTAGGTTACTTGTTACTTTAAAACATAATCAGACTACATAATGCATGTTTACTTTAAAAATGTTACTCGTCCGCTCCTAAGATTGTGTTGCGGAGCTTAGCACTGTACGTTCAGCTCATCAACAACAATTCAGTATTTCAGGCAGAAGAAGGAATATTACAATTGCCTGAGCATTTTGCCACAGGAAATGTATTTTGTCAACAATTCTACCCATTGCTATTGAAAGTGTGTGAAGAAAATACATGTGTAACAATAACCCAGTTAAGGGTTTACATGGGTAATTGGGTAATTGGTGGAAATCTACCTGAGTTAACTTGGTTATGAGGCCAATAACCTGTGTAAGAGGCATTTCCCAGATATATAAGATTCATAAATGTTTTACTAAATGATAATGTATAATCTATGGGAGGTTCCTATAACCCCCATCAGTTGAAATGAAATGGTATATTCTAGCTATTTCTAACTTCTCTGACTAAACATTATTCTCAGTTAGTGAACAGCCTTTCCATGTGTAAGGTGTAGAGGGTGCATGGTTTTAAACCGTACCTTCCGTGCATGTTTTGTGTACTAAGAAACATGTAAGACAAAGCACTTAATTGAAAAGTGCTGCGCCGTACATTTAAAGTTAAGAATCTTTAAGTATAGAAGCAACTAAAGTTTTACAAGAAAAGCTAAGTTTAGAGAAGATACATTTTTGCTTTTTTTTGCCTTTTATTCTACGTGTGTAACAACTTTTTTCTTTATTCTTGTGTGGATTGCTTGCTTAGAATTTTCAATAAATATTTTAAAACAAACTTTTGGACTGAGAGATTTTTTCCGCCACGTGTTTTTCCCACGCTTAATCTCGCCTGCGGCTACAACCGGAATTGTCTAACCAAAATAAGGCATTTAAAGAACTGGGTTTCTATAAATAACCGGGTGATTAATGCGCATTGTTTACTCAAGTAACTTAATAATTGCCAGACTACACTAAATATACTGCTACAAACATATTTTTTTTTTTTTTTACTTTTTAGTCTGAGAATTCTGTTTATAAGCATTCATGACAGTAACATGCCTCAGAGAAGATGTTAAATTTGAATGAGTTTGACATGTTTAAATAATGTAATCACTTAAAGAATAGACTTGTCAACAAGCTTTTATGTTTGGGCAACTAGAAAAGTGGAAAAATAATTAAAGCCAAATATTTGGTGGATAAGAGCTGCCAAAACCGAGAATTTGAAAACCACAATGAGAAGTCATGAGTAACCAACTACAGGATGCTGTAAACGAGAGTTCTAAGCAGCTAATGATGGAGTGGTGGTGAACCAATTTGAGTAACATTTAGGGGATGGAGAAAAAAATAATCAGAAAAGCTGTCTAATTTTTCATTCTTTAAAGGAGTTGAAATTTCTGGAATAAAAGCATTCATTGGGCAAGAAGTCTTTTTTTTTGTTGCCAATGTATCTTTTTAACGTTGTAACATGACAATTAAATGTTCTTTCTGTAAATGTTCATTCAGTAAATTACTGCACAGTACGTATCTACATTCGAAGTACAAAATTCATCTGCTCCCTTTGAGAAACTTTAAAGTTTTGATGCATCACACAAAAGTATTTTTTACAGTTCCCTTTTAATCAGCACAACATCACAAAGAGGTGAGGTCATCCCATAGCACCTCTGATGTGTTAAGGTCTGAGCTCATAGTGGGCCACTCCAAAAAGCAGATGTTTTTATTTTAACCCATGCTGTAATAAATTAACTTCAATGTTAAGGGTCTTTGTCCTGCTGCATCATGGGACTTTTGTTGAGCTTCAAAGCTATACTGACATTATTCTGTAGGATATTTTGATAAACATGGAAATCTATTTTCCGCTCAATGATGGTTCTTCATCTTTGAGATGATGTTTTCATGTCGGTACGTGGCACCCTTTAAATGCCATAGGTACTGCTTTGTTTTCTTCCAAAACAATACAACCTTAGTTTCATCAGTAAGCAAACTACTTTCCCAATAGCATTGTGAATTGTACAGATAGTCTCTGCCATGCTGGGAGTTCTTTTTTGTTGGGGAGAGCAGCAGCTTCCTCCTTGGTGTCCTGCCATCGGCACTATGCCTGCTCAATGCTTTGTGTAGAGCGACTCATGAAGACAGATGTCAACCTGTTCCAATGATTGCTTCAAGATTTCAACTGGCTGTTACTCTAGAGTTCACTGTACTTCACTGAGCATTCTGCATTGTGCCCATTGAGTCATCTTGGCTGGACAGCAGCCACAGTACTAAACATTGTCTCCACTTAAAAACTGTGGACTGATGAAATGGCTTTGTGATCATATGAAATGGAAGCATTCTTTTGGAAAGCAATTAATCATACACATCAGATGACAATGCTGTACTCTGCATCTTCAGTAAAGTGTACAAGATGAAATAGCAAAGATGATACAAATACTGTCCTACCTGAATTTGACCTTTACCAATAATCCGATCGGTGCTCTCTCCATCCTCTTTGTTGAGCTTAGTTTTATTGTAACATTTCTCATAACAGAGTAATCGCAGTGTCTGGGAGCCTTCCAGTTCAATCTCAAACTCCTAGTCAAAGGCATGAAAAAAAAATTGATCTACACATCCAGGCTCAAAAACCATTTTAAGCTAACAAGTAAAGTAACATAAATAAACATTTTTATAAGTCTGAACACAGCAGCTCTTTAAGGGTCTGAGCAGCGTACACCTGAGATAGGAATCTGAACATTTATTTATTACACATAAGAAATTAACTTTAAAAATCCATTCTACGCTGCAGAGCCTTAATATTGTGGCAATCTGGTAATCATTATAATTTAGTAAAAAGCACCAATCTAAATCAAGCAATCAGTCTTTACTTTATACAAAACTTTCCAAGGCACACGCAATCAAAAGCTACTTTATGCAACAAGTAACAATAACAATCCCACCAGAGGACCCTCATTCTCAAAATAACCTTTTCACTTTTACCAACAACTTACCTCATTCCAGTTTGGCTCTGTTGTATCTCTATAGACCCGCGTCTTGGCTTTGTTCACAAAATAACCAAATGAGTCCACTTCAAGTGTACAGTAAAGGTCTGTAAACAAAGACAACACACATTAAGTCCTACTACAAGGCAAACAATGATGGAAAAAAAATGAAACAGAGCAAGAACATTGAGAAAACAATTAGCAGGCGCTCTTAAGAATTTTTATTGAAATCATGCTTGCCACATACACACTCACTCACACTCATAAAAATTGTATATCCACCTGAATTCTCTATCCAAAATAAGGGATTGTAAGGTAACATACTTTGTGGACAATTCTACCTTTTGCTATTGAAAGCTTGTTTGAAGAAAATACATGTGCAGACAGGCAGAGTGCAACGGACAGACTAAAAAATCCTTAACAGTAACCTGGTTAAGGGTTTACATGGCCACAGAATTGGGTAATTTGCAGTGAAATCTACCTGTGTTAACATAGTTAAGAGCCCAATAACCTGAATTCTCTAGCCATAATAAGGCATTTCAGGAACTGAGTTTCTGTAAATTAACAGGTTATTGATGTGCATGTAAATATGCCTATTGTTGTTCAAGTAGCTTAATAACTGCCAGACTACACTAAATTTACCGCTTCAAAAAAGTTTTTTTATGTTTTAACTTTTCAGTCTGAGAATTCTGATTATAAGCATTCATGACTGTAAGATGAAAACATGACTCAGAGACGATGTTAAATTAGAGTGTGTTTGACATGTTTAAATTAATGTAAACACTTAAAGAATTGGCTAGTCATAAAGCTTTTATTTTTGGGGAACTAGATAAACGGAAAAATAAATAAAGTCAAATATTTGGTGGATGATAGTTGCCAAAACCGAGAATTTGAAAACCACAATGAAAGTCACGAGTAACCAAACACAGACTAGTTATAAAGCTTTTATTGTTTAGAAAATGTTTATACCCAAGTTTTTTTGTTTTTTTTTTTATTTCGCCTTATACAATTTCTCATATTAGAAATTTGTCAGTTTTCGAATACCCCTTGGGGTCAGAGTGCAGGGTCAGCCATTGTACAGCACCCCTGGAGCAATTGAAGGTTAAGGGCCTTGCTCAAGGGCCCAGCAGAGTAAGATCTCTTTTGGAAGTAACAGGGATTTGAGCTGGCAGCCTTCGGGATACCAGTGCAGATCCTTAGCCTCAGAGCTGGTTAAATATTGTCAATTTTGATTAAACGCAGTATTTAATGACAATTTCAACTGCACAATGAATTAAAATTAGGCAGGTAACACATTATAATAAGAACATTTGGTGGCACGTACAGTACAATACTGCCAGATAGATGGCTTGAAGCCAGAGCCTATTTTCAAATCTGTTTACTCAACTGAAGATGACAGCAAAACCATTATTCTTAAAGCATACTTACTTAAGCTCTGTTTCAACCCACAAGCAGAATGAACAATAACACTCAAAAACCCATAGAGTCCAGGAGATTCATCATCTGCAGAAATAAAAGAGCAAGAGTTTCTCCAATATGTCTATATTACTGTAAACCATGACAGTTTTTATTCTATTCTATCATGCCCTGAATAATGTAATAAGACCAGGGAAGGGCTCGTCAGAATGGTGTGTCTAAGGTTTGCAAAGAAAAAACCTAAGGGCGCGCTTGACCAGAAGATCACTAGGGGGTTTCATGCATATATCCCAGCTGTGTAATAAAGGAAAAAAGGCAAGAGAGACCTCATGGATCAGAGGTTTAGGCTGGCCTAACGGTTTTACAGCTTCAGTAAATTCAAAGTACAATCTCAGACCCTGCAAGCAACTCTTGAATAAAATGGATAATATACTCAATTGGGGTTAGAGCGACCCGCGTCACAAAACATTTGAATTTTGAGGCTGGAGACAATGGCTATAAGGCAGACGTTAAGCATGGCAACGCAAGGAAGAGAAACTTTCAGCATATAAAGTACAGGATTGAAGAGCAGGTGCATGATTTCTGTTTATTTTGGAGGGGAGATAATTGGGAGCAAGTGGTCACACAGGCAAAAGGCCCCTTTGAAACATATGATAACGAAAATTAGCAGTGCATGTGCAGGAACCTGAATTTGCAGCGTCTCTCAGGGTTGGAATTTGCTCCAGACACTGCTGTTGATTGTTCCTTTAAGGTACTTTTTGATTATCTGTGGTAATGCTAACGACATAAATATGCACTGACAAATGCCACAGTAGGAAACACACAAAAGTCATGCTGAGAACTGGAAAAAGATAAAGAAAAATATATATTCATGAACCCCCAGAAAATCACTTTATAGGACTGTCCTTACCTTCCTTGTTTATAGTCAGTGGGATACTATGGACCGTCTGAAGCTTCACACAGGAGTTGGTTAACATCTGAAGCTCCACAGATGTCAGCGAGAAGCTTTTAAAACCTGCAAGCCAGCAATGATAAAATCAATGAGATGCGGCACAAAGATTTGATCAACCTTCTATCCTTAACGACCTTTAATTAAAGTAAACTTTTATGGAATTGCTCAGAAATTAATCACACAAGAAGATAGGCCATAAACCATAAATGAACAGGCTGACCAAGACATGCCAAGTAGGCCTATGATGCCTTCTAATAATCAGAAATGACTTTTTCTGTCTATTTCACCTGGTCATTGTATATTGCATTGTATATTGTCTGTGTGTCTGTCTGGTTGCGATGACTCTGTCATACCAAGAGTTGGTGCAATGCAAACAATTTTTTGTAATAAAATGCATTGTATGTTATTTCAAAAGATGGCAAATCACAAACATTAACATTGCTTTTAGGAATCCCATACCAAATGGTATATAATCTTGACATACGCATTGCAAGGCACACTGAGAACATTTACACCGTTGGTCTGTATTGATTAATTAGATTTCAACCTGTCTTAGAAGGGTAGCACGGCTAGAAAAAGATTTTAAAAACTGTAGGGCTTCAAAGTAGTAAGACTCCCTTTTACCAGAATGGTATGCCAATCAGGGAGATAGTTACACACAGTCTCACTACTGCTACACTCAAGAATGCTCCCTTCACTGCAGCTTCTCATATCTCAAGTGCCACCAAGTCTACACTTTGCACTCCATCTCCTCACCATTGACCTTCAGTGAATGCTTTAGATGGGCAGGACTGGAGAGCTTTGTTAGACAATATCTGGAAATTCAGTCTAAGTTTTTCTAAAGTTCAAATGACACAAATTTTAATTTTGTGGCACATAAAACTTATGAAACTATGGAATGGGTGCACTTCATCCTTTTATATGAAAGCAGTAACCAAAATTCTGGTAAATGTATATCTTCAGATCTAAATCCCCGTCATTTCATTCTACAGTCCCTGGCACTATAAATTAGCCTCTTCAAAGATCTCTTCTATATGCTGGCATTGCTTTCCCGTCTTGTAGCTTACAGAGACACATTCTGGTTCTTGCTGGCCAGTTATTTTCAAGCAGATAGGGTCACTTTACAGTGACACGGCCAACAGTTAGAAAGAATTTTAACTTGGTTTACAGTCTGAATTGTGGAGCTCCTTAGCCTTACCAACCACAGAAATTAATCATAAATAACAAATATGTGATTTGCTCCAACCTGAACAAACAGAATATATATATGCAATATGAAAAACTTATGTGTGTTAAATTAAAACTAAAAAGAAAAATGCACCATGCTATGTGCTTCTGTTGTTTTAAATGTGCTCCATAAATAAAATTGATTTGACTTCTCTATGCAGTTATGGTTAAACAAGACATTTAGGCAATATTCTAAAGGACACCAACGTTGCACTAATTCAGTGAAAACTTGCTGGTGCTTGGACAGACTGCACACTGACAGTCATGACTTTAGATGTTGTATACTTTGAATCTGCAGAATACATCTGAATTTGTAATAAAGTAAGCCCAGGTTCTCAGAAGCATATATTCAGCACAGCATTTTAAGCATCCACCTTCCAAAATACTTGCATTTCTTTTGCTGCTCTCGAATGAGTTCCCTCCACTCTGCTCGTTCATAGTCGGAAGAGATTAGGAACATGTAACTCTGAAATGAATATAAAAAAAAACATGAAGAGTTTAAAAGGGCAGAGCAGAGGGGGTCAGGGTAGGTTGTGACACTTTCACATTCACAATCCCAACTCACCTTGCCATTCCGGTTGTGTACTTTGAAAGCCATGTTAGGTGACGTCAACAGCAGCAGTGACTCTTGCTCTGACAGCTTCTTCTTTAGTCTCTCTATCACCTTACTCCCTTTGTTAGCTTTCTGTGGGCAAAGCGTGGAGAAATGGGTTAAGAATAAGAACAATTGTGGGGGAAGCTCAGTTAAAATTTAACAACAAAAATACAAACAAGTACGCTTCTAAAAAATTGATTCTGTTTTTCTGAGGTGTAAACCATGTTAAGAATCTTTAAGAATAGTAAGCTACAGTACAACGGTTCACACGTACGGTTATTTACGGTATTTTAAAATTGAGGCAGACTCGTGTCATGCAACTTCCTTTGAGTCACAAAGACAGTCTTACTGAGAGGTAAAACTTTTATTTTCCAACTGCACTAACTCTGTGAGCACAGATTTGGCACTATTGTCTTTTAAGCTGTAACATCTTAGCTATTAGGCCACACTGCTGGAGAACTACACTTTTTGTGACTATTACAAAAATAAAGCTTTATACCTTCTCCCTCTGAATCTCACTCTTGATTTGTGATATTTTTATTTTCATGGCATCGATCTCCTCGTCTGGTATCTGTGGGATGCTGGGAGAGGAATCTGTTTCATCCACAGTTTGGAAGCTGAGGTCAGCTAAAGGGATGTACCACTTACAGTCATACTGCTGACTTCTCCTGCAAAAAGACAAGAAGAATTTTAATTCATTGCGATGGGCTGGCTTCCTGCCCGGGATTTGTTCCTACCTTGCACCCTGTGTTTGCTGGGATTGGCTCCAGTAGACCCCCGTGACCCTGTGTTAGGATATAGCCGGTTGGATAATGGATGGATGGAATTTTAATTCAGATCTAAAGCAACAACACACTGTTCTCATAATGGCACGAATACATGAGGCCAGTTTGCTTGCTACTGTGAAGCTATGTGTGCACAATAACTAATAAGGCATTACAGGAGGGGTGGGCAAACTTGGTCCTTCAGAATTCCATTCCTTTTATTATGCAACTGCAGTAACTCTGTGAGCAAAGATTAGAGTTATTTCATTAAACACATAGTATAGTCACACTGGTCAAGTTGAGGGTAGGGGATTATAGCCTTTAGGCCAAATCAATGCATGGGTACACAGTTTTCACTTATAATACTAATTATTTTATGGGAGCTCATTACTCTGTCAGATACTTAAATTGGTCTATCAAGACCTTTATCACCATGTTCCCTAACTCTCATATGTTACTACATTCTTTTAAATTTTAACTATTGCATATAATATTTTCCAAAAACATTTTTTAATATCCAATTAAATTCCTAATATCCAAAATAGTAATATTCAGGAGACTCAAAAAGAACATTACAACCAGTTCCCTAAGACCAAACCACCAGGTACTTAACACACCCTATTTTACGACCCTACAATCAATCTATCTAACAGTCCTATTAAACTGCCCCTTCTTTGTTCAATATCTGTCCTAAAACAACTCATATAGCACAAAAAAACAAATACGGGTTCGGGTTCACTTTTTGGTGAACGTGATTATAATGCAGAATGCGTGAACACAGCCATAGGGTTTACTGTCATCGCCTGTTACTTGGCACAAAGTAGAGTCAGCAGTGATTTGATGGCGCTGCTTGAAAACCTACAAATACGTTCTTAATTCTTTACATTTATATAGCGCTATTCTCACAACTCAATGCACTCTCCATGCAGGGACGACTGGGAAGTGAACCCACAATCTCCTTACTGCAAAGCAATAGCGTTGTCTATTTGAATAACCTTTGTAGGTCTGCGCGCATGGTCAGCCATTGTACAGTGCCTCCTGGAGAAAATGTAAGGTGAACAGCCGTGCTCAGGGGCCCGATAGTGTAGGATCCATTCTGGTAGTAACCGATATGAACCAGCAACCATCGTGATACCAGCACAGATCCTTAGCCTCAAAGCCAACATTTCACCCATGCACCTTCTCAAATAAAGTGCTCTGACAAACATTCAGAGGATAAGACAAATGCCAAAAATTCCAATTAAGAAAGACTTTAATCATGGGTGTGATTTACGTTTTGTTTCACACATGCCTATCATTCACATTGTAGATTGTAGACAACTGTCATTTTTGGTCTTGCAAACGGTGAGCCCACACAGTGGCTCCATATGTCTTCTTAGGGCCTTATTAAGGTCAGCCTGATCTGAATCAAAGGGGTGAATTATTATTGGACTTCTGTTAAAGTAATGAACAGTTAATAATAGACTCAATGCATTTCTCCATCTAACCCGAGGCTACAAGTTTTAGTTGTAACTATTAAGGTAAGAAAGATGGCATAATCACCAAAGAGAGGATCCTTTGTTGGGTAGCAATGTTCACACTTTCTACAATTGGTAAGGAAGATGCTGTTGGGAGTAAAACCATTAACCTGTCATTTGTGAGGTTTGGGCATCTGTTGAAATTTACTCCTGTGAGTTGTCAACAAAGGGTAAGCAGAGCCCCAGTGAATATGAAGGAAACCCAAGGCACACAGAGAAGATGTAGTATAATGTTTAATCTGAAATATCACTTTTGACACTCAAAAAATTCTCCAGGAATAGCTGGGGTCAGGTGTTTGGGATATGGCTCTGTGAGCATCTGGACATCATCCATAACAAGACAAGTGCACATTAAAACATAATTAATGAAGTTAAATGAATCCCTGCTTCTGACTGCCAGGTCAGTAGAAATACAACCTAAGAGTTGGTGAGGGTTTCATAGACGGCACTTAGCAGTAGACTTCTTATTAAGCCAAGTCTATTTTACAGCTTTTATCTCAGAATTGTTGTTCACCTACCAACACAATATAAATGCTCTTTATGAAGTCAGAGGCACACTTACCCTCCAATTTGTTTTTTCATTTTGGCACAAAGCAGTAGGTCGGTGAACAGGAAGACATGTCGCAGTTTCCGTGCCCCTTCGACCAACTCCACCATGAAACGATCTTTCAGAAGCTGTCGATGCTAAGCAGAAAAACACAATGGAAAGAATCTTAAAACTTTTAGAGTTGCATGTTTTGGACACTTGAATGAGATTCACTCGGTCCTGTATAGAGAACACACAAGGCTCAACGAAACAGTTCCAAGATTTAAGTCACAGGGTATAATGAGGAGAAGTCTGGCTAATGACTTCATAAATCATTGTTATGACACAGCTATATCATATCTAAAGATTTTTTGATAAAATAAATTAAAAAGAGCACTACAGACTCAGAAACTAGTTTCACCCAGAATAAAATAAAAAAAAAATGTGTGTAAAATCACAAATACTAAACTACAAAACAAACTGATGTCTATTCCTTAAATGCCAATAGAACACAACATTATTAAAATGTTATGGTAATTGCAAAATGAGCCACAAGAGGGTATACTGAATGCTTAAAAGACACCAGACGTAACTGGATGCCACCAGAGGGCACTGCTGAGTTTGCCTGTTTTCATTCTGCCCTATTATTATGGGCTGGGAATTGTTCTGCATAGAAATAAGACTGGAGCAAGATAAACAGGAAGACGCTGGTTTGTGGTGACTTTATTTTAATCATCCTGCCTAATCCACAATGCCATACAACACTACACAGTAAACAACATAACAAAGAAAGCAGCATCAATATGTGGGAAAAAGACCCAGTTAGCAGAAGGAAGATGCGTGCATGGTAATCCATGGTGGCCAGGAAGGAACGTACACCGAATAAAGAGGCAGCTGGCACTTTATGACACTGCACTGTAGCATTAGAGTCGTCTGCAAGCCAAGACAAGTGAGGATGTGGCAGATTATACTACTACAGATGACGACGGTTGGTCAGTGCAGATGAACATTGGCACTGGCTCCAAGGCTCCTGCCAGATTATAAGCAAGTAGCTTGTTTCAGAAGCAGTGAGCAACAGCAGATGACATCCTCGAGCCCTGCTGCGCAAACGGCAGGCAGTTCACAGACTAAAGAATTAGTCAAGCAGAGCCTAGTGCCGCAGCAAAGACAGCTCAAACACAGAGGGCATCAGGGTGCTGCCTTGACCCGCTCACAAAAGGATATCAAAGCAACAAGTATACAAATGGTCTTGTGCCAGACATGGTTGAAAATGTGTTTTTTTGAGTGTGTGTTAATTTTGTCTTTTACTATCAGATGTTCAGGCTGTCTGAGACCCAGGCAATAATGTGGAGGCCAATGCCCATAATATCTTCAGAATAACTTAAGAACTATATGTCTGTGTATTTGTGTGTGTGTGTGTGTGTACAAAAGATCAACTTCTCAAATCCCAGTGTTTATATTTACCTGAAAGGAAGCAAACCACTGCTGATTTGGCCATGCTCATAAACTAGGCCATGCTTATTATTACAGTTATTTATTTTTATTTTACATTAAAATGCAAAAATGTATTATTTGGTTCTACCAGAAAATGGTGAGAAATACACTTTGTACAAACTCAAAACCTACAATGTGTAAAATGTCACATTTTATTTAATCCATAGACTGCACAGTGTTGCTCAGCAAACTGCTGCCTTGCAGTTAGGAGACCCAGGTTCGCTTCCTGGGTTCTCCCTGTGTGCCGTTTGCATGTTCTCCCCGTGTCTGCGTGGGTTTCCTCCCACAGTCCAAAGACATGCAGGTTAGGAAATTGGCGATTCTAAATTGTCCCTAGTGTGTGCTTGGTGTAAGTGTGTCTGTGTGTGCACACGCCCTGCCCAGGGTTTGTTTCCTGCGTTGCGCCCTGTGTTGGCTGGGATTGGCTCCAGCAGACCTTCGTGACCCTGTAGTTAGGAAGTAGCAGGTTGGATAATGGATGGATGGATGAATGGAAAATGTTTAGTGAAATATGTCCAAGCAAAAGAACTTGATCAGTTTCACACTCTTATAACCCCTACTCATTCTGAAGGTGAACCGTTTGGCACCTGGCATTTGCTCAAGGCCAAAGCTTTCTGCTGGCAGGTTTTTGTTTGTCACCACCATGTCACATGCTGTTTGTTAAGAGACTGGAATTCCCTGCACACATTACACAGTGCAACATGGGGCATAAAAACCCACATACAGCGACCTCCACAATTATTGAACCCCTGGTTAAGAGGTGTTCTTAGGAGGCTTCTGATAAATTCTTTTTTTTCCCAAAAAATATAGGCTCACAGCACAAAAAAAGAGAAAAATCCAACCTTTAACTGAAGTACATTTATTCATTGGAGGAAAAAAAATCTCACAATAAGAATTTTTTTTTTTTTACATTAAATCATGTGTGCCACAATTATTGGAACCCCTAACAATTCCTATAAAATAAATGTAATTGAAGCATATTTGTAATTTCTAGTTTAGTGTTTAAAGTTGATCAGAGTAAACTGGAACTTTTAATTAGTAATTAATGACTTCCTGTGTCCCTGGGGTATAAATATGACGTGACACAGAGTGTTATTGCTCTTAGCCACTCTTCAACATGGGAAAGACAAGAGAACATGCCGTTCAAGTAAGGCAGATGTGTGTTGGCCTTCAAAAGTCAGGTAATGGCTACAAGAAAATAGCTACACGTGTAAACCTGCGTGTATCTACAGTCAGAGTAATAATAAAGAAGTGTAAAACAGCAGGAACAGTGACAAACAAGGCTGGATGAGGACCACCACGCACAGTGTGGAGGATGGTAAGAGAAGTCACTGTTAAATAACTGCACCAAAGAGTGGTATCTTGGGGTCACAAAGTTTCCGTGACAACCATAAGATGCTATCCCTATGCCAACAAGCTGCTGGGGAGACATGCAAGGAAAAAGCCTTTTCTCACCTACAATCACAAATGTAAACGTCTGGAGTTTCGTAAGCAGTACTGGGACTTCAAATGGGACAGTGTGCTTTGGTCAGATGAGACTAAAATTGAACTTTTTGGCAACAAACATTCTAAGTGGGTCTGGTGTGAATCCAAGAATGAGTATGCAGACAAGCACCTCTTGCCCACTGTAAAGTATGGTGGAAGATCTGCGATGCTGTGGGGCTGTTTCTCTTCCAAAGGTCCTGGAAACCTTGTTAGGGTGCGTGGCATCATGAACTCCTTGAAATGCTAGGACATTTTAAATCAAAATCTGGTGGCCTCTGTCAGAAACCTGAATAAGGGTCGTCATTGGGTCTTCCAGCAGGATAATGACCCTAAACAAATGGCAAAATCTACAAAAACATGGCTCAGCAGACACAAAATCAAGCTCCTCCCATGGCCATCTCAGTCCCCAGACCTCAACCCCATTGAAAACCTGTGGGGTGAGCTGAAGAGGAGAGGACCCAGGACTCTGGACGATCTAGAACGATTGGGCAAAGAGGAAAGGTCAAAAATTCTTTTCTCTGTATTCTCCAACCTTGTGAAATATTATACGAGAAGATTAAGTGTTGTCTTGTTGGCAAAAGGGGGTTGTACGAAATATTAACAGCAGGGGTGCCAATTATTGCAATTCCAATTATGGCACACATGATTTCATGTAAAAAAATGTGGAATGTTTTTCCCAATCAATAAATGAGCTTCAATTAAAGGTTGGATTTTTCTCTTTTTTGTGTTGTAAGCCTTTATTTTTTGGGGAAAAAAAATAATTTATTAGAAGCCTAAGAACACTTCTTAACCAAGGGTGCCAATAATTGTGGAGGGCGCTCTATCTACCTTTATGCAGCACTACACTATCAGACAAATATATTCCAAAGAGTGCAACAATAGCGCTAATGTTTAGGGCTAGTTTTTGCTTTGCACCCATGCTGCTAGTGTAGTTACCAGTCTTTTACAGTCGTTTATTGAAATAAGCAGCTTCTGAAAACGGACTGATGAGTTTGTTAAGTACTGTGCTTCAAGTGACAAGTACAGTGCCCCCGCTTGTTTTAATGTTGCATCAACATCTCCAGCATCCCGAGTTCAGATCCCAGCTTGGTTAACTTGTCTGTGCAGAGTTCTCACACACTCCTGGTGTCTGAATTTGTATTTTTCTTAATACTCTAGTTTTCTACTTCTACTGCAAAGATATGAATTTTAGATCACCTAACCGGAGAAAGTGTGGCCCGCACTGCACTAGCACATTACCAAGGCCTGCTTCCTGCCTTGTGTTGTTAGGATAGGCTGTTGCCCCAGTACACTCAAATTCAAATAAGAGGGATCAATGGGCAGATGGATAAAGAGCAATGACTTATCCTGAGAATGCTAGCGGCTAGTGATGCAGAGTTACTTACTGTAGTTCCTTATAACTCTTTAATTGAATGAAGTAGGATCAGTAAACGAAAGGAAAATTAAAATACATTTTTTCACCAAATAAATAATAATTTGTCAAATGTTGAGAAATAAAGTATATCAATCTTACCAATTTATTTTTATTTTATAGTCAAAAGGTGTCAATTATTATTACCTTGTGCTTGATGCTGCAGGAATGCAATTCAGCAACACAGGAACAAGGACATCAGAAAATGAAGCCAACAAATGGAGCCAACTTGTGTAAAAGATGTAAATATAAAGCAGCTCATTAAACAGCAGCCTGTATTAATTTTAAAGTGGATACCCAAAATCTTTTCATCTTGAGTAAACTCTTCAATATTTGATGTGTAATGTAAAAGTACACTGCCCCCCTTTAAAGGTGCATGGTGTCATCAACTTCAGAAAATCCAATGTGCCCCTTAACAACATCCTAGAGAAGTGTGTTACACATGATGATTAATAATGAATTAAAGGCACGCTGTCTGAAGTCGGGTCGTTTATTAGAATAAACAATGCATTATGCAGAAGTGTTATCAATTTAAACCCACAGTCCGGCTACCAGCACTCACTAGGGAATGGCATTTCGCTGTTCGCTGAAAGTAAAAGCGGGTAGCCAATTAAAAAAAAGACAGCCAGACTGGGAGGTTGCATGCATGTGTGGGTCGGGAAGGCAGCTCCCATTGTGCCATGCAATATAAAGTTCATTCTGCTACAACTCAAATATAAATCAAAATATTACTTGCTAACTGTCCACATCACTCTTTATGTTTTAAAGACATAACAATCCTGAAAGGAAATCGGCAGGAAAGGGAGAGAAGAGGACCTCTACTGCCTATGGGGTGATCTGCATTGATTTTGCTTATTTCATTCTTTGGGCTGCCTACTCCAGTGAGAAACCACCCCATGACACATAACCCCTTGAAAACAAACTAAGACCAGCACAAAAAGAGAAGAACTATACTATAGCCAGGGTGGACTCACCTCTCCCTTCTTGACAGTCATGGACTGCCTGCGTGGTGTGATCTCCTCATTGATACTGGAAAGGAAGTTCTGGGAGATACGAAGAGCATCTTGTAGCAGTGGGTAATCAGGATGGCTTGCCGGGGTGTGTTTCAGCAAATCCTGCACAGGATAAGTCAAGAGCTGTAATCAAAGTCTTAACCGTAAGCTCAAGCTGTTTATTACATCCACGTAAAGGAGCATGCTGCATTTTAAATTCTGAAATGAAACCGTAGCATGACACAAAATTGTTTTTCTTAAATAAAACTCAGGCAGGTGTACTTGGGAGATTCACAAATGTCTGCCGCCTTAAAAGGATTCACTTACATGTAGAACAAGAGTGCTGCGGGTGACTCGGTCCACTGGTTTATAAAGGAGTGCTGAAAAAAAAATAATAAGACAAGAGGGCCTTGTATGAAGTTTCCACAATAAAAATGTAAAAACAATGTGGCTAAAAAACACTACTCCAGAGGAGAATACATTTTCAGTTCTATTTCAAGGTATAAAGTATAGACTTTTTGAGATTTTGGAAGAAATCCTTTATAAATGAACTTACACCTCACCTCCTACAAAATTTGTTTATATGCTTTACTCTACTCTGTGTGTCACCTTCTAAAAATTGCCCAAACTCAAATGGGTCACCACTCACTGAGACGTTATCATTAGTGAAAGCATCACATGAAGGCCAAATTCTGACTATTGCAAGGAAGCAAAACTACTGATTTGCAGATAATGAATCTGCAACCTTTAAACAACTTTGGCAAAAATATAATTTATTACCAGAACATTTCTTCCGTGATATGAGAGTCAGAGAATCCATTCATAAATATTTTGCTGATTTATGTTGTAATGGATGGACTGGCTTCTAAATCAAGATGGACTCTGTTCCCTTATGTGGCCTAAAGCCTGTATAAAGGACAGTAAGGAAAATAACTGTGACATTCCAATATGAAGGGTCCCCGCTGCAGCTGGGCCACTGAGACTGACATCCTAGCAGCAATGGATGGGAGTTCCTCAGTGGGCTGGAAGGCCAACATAATGGACAGACGACATTAATTGATTGGCATCATGACTGGATTGGTTAGTCCCTTTGCTACTCGGGATACCAGAAGAAATGTGGCAGTTAAGAGACTGCCTGCCATACACAGGTTATCCCTCCATACACTTGGTGATAGCATCCCTTGTGGCAAGCCCCTATATGGATCCCCACAGATGTGGAAAAAAAATAAATGAAACAAGGGGTAAAATTAATTTATCTTACAGAAATGCATGAATAGACTGTTGAAATGGTTAATTAAACCAACAGAATGTTCCAGGGGATGATTCAAGAAACTGGATGATGTCATGTTATATCATTTACCCAATGAGCCATAACATTTCTCACTGACACAGAAATTTTCATAAAAGAAGAATAAGAACTGAACTTAAGAAATACGAAGAAGACCACAAATATAGTGGAATTAGACTTTTATTTTGGGGTATGTACGCTGGTTATACTATGTTCGGAAAACATCTGACATGTTTTAACCAATCAGAGCAAATGTCAGGATTAGCTCAGCACTGTTATGGAAATTCAGTTGTCAATAACTATAAACCTCAGTCTTCATTCTGTGAACATTCCATCACACAGTGTATCACTCTGCATGAAGACAAAATGAAGATGCAATGAACAAGCTTCCTCCTGCCTGGTTCTTCAGATTGATTTGATTGTTTAAATAAGAGATCCTAGTTGAAGAGAACATTTCTTTAATATATTTATCCCTGCCCTGTTGGATTCCATGGGGGCCACAATGGGGAGCTAGTGGGAGTTGAGTTTCACCTGATTTGATATGCTTCCTGTAAACAATGGTTTAGTCACTGACAGTACTCCCGGGACAGGTTTAAAAGAGCCTTCTACTTTGCCCAAAGAGTTAGAGTTAGGAGGTGGTGGACAACACTTGCTGGGAGGTGTGGAGGAGAAAGAAAAGTGCAGAGTGTTGTTACACATGGGCAAAAGGAACATCTATATATATAATTCACTAAGGCAAGACACCCATGGAAAGCACGCCGGAAGGGGCGTGGATTCACCAAGCCACCGACAAGTAAGATACCTACGGCGCACGAAGGGAGGAGCCACGCCCACCAACTCCAAGACCATTGGATACAATGACAACTCACAGAGCCACGCCCACCAACTCGGACGCGACGACACAGAAAAACCAGCGTCATTTATATTCGTCTGTCGTAGAGCCCTCATGTACCTCCGAGCCACCTTGACTGTTCATAGAGGCATGTTTCTCGCGGAGGTGAGTCGCCATATGCAGCGTGTAAAACAGTTTGCGAGGGGTATCTCATGGGATCCTTAAAACAATCCTTTACAACTGAGGTTAAAACACAATGAAGTAAGCAGTCTTTAAAACCGAGTTTTGGTTCGACGCCTGCGACCGCGTGCACCATTTCAAACTGTTTTACACGCTACATACAGCAATTCGCATCCGCGACAAACATGCGTCTTCTTCACTCACAGACAATTATATGTTGCTCTGTCCAGAGTTCCATCTTTTCATTCACTTTCTGTTGTATCCTCAGACCCTCCCTTTTTAGACAACTGTGTCTTTCCAGAAGTGCTCAACCATCAATAATTAATTATGCGGCGTTTGTTATGCCGCAGGTTCACTATTGTGTTGTATTTTGCTCTCTCCAGAGTTCCATCTTTTCATTCACTTACTGTTGTATTCTCACACCAACCCATTTTAGACATCCGTGTCTTTCCAGAAGTGTTTAGCATTCAATAAATAATTATGCACGAGATTGGCCGTGTATCTACCCAACGCAGAGAGGCGTGGGTAAGCCGTTGAACCCCATTCGGGCTGCAAGCCGTGGAATTCCCACTAAGTGCGACTCATACGCTTCTACTCATTACGTCCCTACCCTTTGTGCACACCCCCCCTCCTACCGTGGTCGGGTATCTTGGTGGTTTATATAGAAAAGCAGCCAAAACCGAGGGGTATCCCATGGGGTCCTTAAAACGTTCCATTACAACTGAAGTTAAAACACAATGAAGTAAGCAGTCTTTAAAAACCAAGTTTTCGGTTACGATGCACAACCGCGTGCACCATAGCAAACTGTTTTATATGCTACATACAGCAATTCGCATCCGTGACAAACATGCGTCTTCTTAGATGCTCCTGCACTTTGTACACACCCCCCTCCCACCTCGCTAATACCGTGGTCGGGTGTCTTGGTGGATTATATATAGAAAGGCAGCCAAAACCGCACAGACCAATGAAAAGTCTAGAGTTCCATCTTTTCATTCACTTTCTGTTGTATCCTCAAACCGTCCCTTTTTAGACAACTGTGTCTTTCCAGAAATGTTCAACCATCAATAAATAATTATGCAGCGTTTGTTATGCCGCGGGTTCACTATTGTGTTGTATTTTGCTCTCTCCAGAGTTCCATCTTTTCATTCACTTACTGTTGTATTCTCACACCAAGCCGTTTTAAACAACCATGCCTTTCCAGAAGTGTTTAGCATTCAATAAATAATTATGCATGACATTGAGTGTGTGTCTACCCGGCGCAGAGAGGTGTGGGTAAGGCGTTGAACCCCATTCGGGCTGCAAACCGTGGAATTCCCACTAAGTGCGACTCATACGCTCCCACTGGTTGCGTCCCAACCCTTTGTACACACCCCCCTCCCACCTCGCTACTACCGGCGTCGGGTGTCTTGGTGGATTATATATAAAAAAGCAGCCAAAACCGCACAGAGCAATGAAAATTCTACGTCAGTCACATGTACATCTGGACTGTGTAAAGACGACGACTCAAGTGACAAGTTGGAGGTGGGCACATGAGCGGGCAGTGCATACTAAATGGGAAATCAGCAGACTAGCATGACGGACGGAGCTGAATGGACATCCTTCTCCTTTCCTCCTGTTCCAGACTCCGCGCCGTGCACCCCCATCCCTCCGTCTGGCAGGAGAAGTCGCGAGGACAGTCCGCCAGTTTTCAGTCACGGACGATTGTGTGTTGGTTCGTTCCGTGCATTGTTACAATGTTGCTTTTCTTGCCGATTTATTACATTACCAATTTTTCAAATGTTAATTTTCTCCCTGTGCTTAATAATTATTAAAAAACAGGCCTGATTATGCGGCGTATGGTACGCCGCGGGTTGGCTAGTCAATTATAGAGAATGGGAGACACTGTCACGCAGGAGGCAGCCACTGAAAAGGATTTAGGGTTTATTTTGACACCTTTTTCTAAGCAATGTACAGAAGAAACTAAAATAGCAAATAAAATGTAAAGTTATATCTTAAAAACTATTCAATATAAATCAAGGGAGGTTAATGCACGAATATCTATAGCATTGTGTGCAGTTCTATTCACCACAATACAAGAAGACATAACAGGGCCTGAAGCTGTGCAGAGGAGAGCAACCAAGTGCATCCCACTACTTAAGGAGATATCATACTGTGACAGACTCAGAGAATTAAACATGGTTTAGTCTGAGCAGAAGAGACTGTTGAGGACCTTATCCTGGTATTTAAAATATGCAAATGCATTGATAAAGTATATCTAGCAAAATTCTTTTAGCCTAAGGATGAATCACTTACTATAAGACAAACATGGAAATTATGGGGAAGTGCGTTTAAGACTAATGCCAGAAAGTACTGGAACAAACCACTGAGGCATGTAGTTGAAGCAGAAACCTTGACATATTTGAAGTAGAATCTGGCTTGATGGACCGAATGGTCTCCTCTTGTCAAATTTATTATTAATTAAGCCTTTATATTCAAACACTGCACATCCTTATTTAAACCTGGGTCTGTGCCTGTCAGGCTACTCGACAAATCATTGTAAATGAGATTGTTAGTCTTCTACAATGGGAGGAAGTGGGCAAGGAGGACAAGCAGATGAAGGCTTTTCGGTCCCACTTACTCAATTTCCTCTTTTATTGATGTTTTAAGCATAGATGTTACCTTTGGTAGTCTGGCAATGGCCTGTTGTGACAAGTATTTGATTTGGGCAGCACTTATTTTTTTTATTATTATCATGATGGATCTGTTTGTTACCTACTAGCTAACTTTTGCAGATTTGCTTGTGTTCACTTGTCTCTTTCTTGTAGTGTTATGCAATGCAACACACCAGTTATTCACTGTTCTGTTTAGCCTAAAACTGCATCACAAAAACTATTTTCCTTTTTTCAAAAATTAAATATTTTTTGGGGCTAAATTTGTGGAAGGTTGCAGAGGGGGTATCCAGTAAGCCAGTGAGCCTATGGAATTAATAATTATAATAATAATATTTAATTTCTCCAGCACCTTTCAATGGACTGAAGTGTGCCCAGAGCAGAGGCTTCCAGCCAGCAGGTTAGGAAATTCAATTGGCTTTCAAGTTCATTGGCTCGATGTTTAAGAAATTAAAGATTCTCATCTGATGATATTTTGCTGAAGACGAAATGTCATTACAAAAGTTTTTTTTAAATAAAATGACTTTTACTACTTATGAGTTACCTACATTTATGCCTAAATGCAAATCACTGGTTACTTTTTGGTGAGGTGACTTATAAGCAGGCTTATTACTTCGGCTTCACAACAGATGGGCTGAGGTTAATTCAAATAAACTAAGCACTGAAGCAAAAGACACAGAGCCAGCATTTTAATTTCTGATATTTTTGGCAGCTGCATCCACAATTTTTGCTTTACTTTGCATCAAAAAACAGTATTTTAAAAAGTGGATGCTGTTTTTAAAGCAGCCAAAAATAAAACAATGTCCTTACCTTCCAGAGAGTTTTTGGCTGCCTGCTCTCTGGAATCCTTTGAACTCCTTACTTTAAGATTCTGAAAAAAGAAAATAAAAATAAGGTATTGACCCACATCAAATTCGCTATAGTGCGCTCTATATGTAGTGTATTTCTTTATTTATCTCAATATTCATAGTGCCAATCATCTATCAATCATTTATATAATGCATTTCTTTACCTATTACAAAACACATTTCTTTTTGCAAATGCTAAAAAAGTGTTACATTTCAACATCACCTCAGATAAATAATGGAAATGTAATTATTAAATAAACACAAATAAAACCATGATGTTTTAATATTCAGAATGCCTCCAATCAAATCCAGTAAATGTAGCATGTCTTGCCTGAATTAGTTTTTTGACATATTGAGAGAAGACACAAAGACATACAGTGGTGTGAAAAACTATTTGCCCCCTTCCTGATTTCTTATTCTTTTGCATGTTTGTCACACAAAATGTTTCTGATCATCAAACACATTTAACCATTAGTCAAATATAACACAAGTAAACACAAAATGCAGTTTTTAAATGATGGTTTTTATTATTTAGGGAGAAAAAATCCAAACCTACATGGCCCTGTGTGAAAAAGTAATTGCCCCCTGAACCTAATAACTGGTTGAGCCACCCTTAGCAGCAATAACTGCAATCAAGCGTTTGCGATAACTTGCAATGAGTCTCTTACAGCGCTCTGGAGGAATTTTGGCCCACTCATCTTTGCAGAATTGTTGTAATTCAGCTTTATTTGAGGGTTTTCTAGCATGAACCGCCTTTTTAAGGTCATGCCATAGCATCTCAATTGGATTCAGGTCAGGACTTTGACTAGGCCACTCCAAAGTCTTCATTTTGTTTTTCTTCAGCCATTCAGAGGTGGATTTGCTGGTGTGTTTTGGGTCATTGTCCTGTTGCAGCACCCAAGATTGCTTCAGCTTGAGTTGACGAACAGATGGCCGGACATTCTCCTTCAGGATTTTTTGGTAGACAGTAGAATTCATGGTTCCATCTATCACAGCAAGCCTTCCAGGTCCTGAAGAAGCAAAACAACCCCAGACCATCACACTACCACCACCATATTTTACTGTTGGTATGATGTTCTTTTCTGAAATGCTGTGTTCCTTTTACGCCAGATGTAACGGGACATTTGCCTTCCAAAAAGTTCAACTTTTGTCTCATCAGTCCACAAGGTATTTTCCCAAAAGTCTTGGCAATCATTGAGATGTTTCGTAGCAAAATTAAGACGAGCCCTAATGTTCTTTTGCTTAACAGTGGTTTGCATCTTGGAAATCTGCCATGCAGGCCGTTTTTGCCCAGTCTCTTTCTTATGGTGGAGTCGTGAACACTGACCTTAATTGAAGCAAGTGAGGCCTGCAGTTCTTTAGACGTTGTCCTGGGGTCTTTTGTGACCTCTCGGATGAGTCGTCTCTGCGCTCTTGGGGTAATTTTGGTCGGCCGGCCACTCCTGGGAAGGTTCACCACTGCTCCATGTTTTTGCCATTTGTGGATAATGGCTCTCACTGTGGTTTGGTGGAGTCCCAAGGGTTTAGAAATGGCTTTATAACCTTTACCAGACTGATAGATCTCAATTACTTCTCTTCTCATTTGTTCCTGAATTTCTTTGGATCTTGGCATGATGTCTAGCTTTTGAGGTGCTTTTGGTCTACTTCTCTGTGTCAGGCAGCTCCTATTTAAGTGATTTCTTGATTGAAACAGGTGTGGCAGTAATCAGGCCTGGGGGTGGCTACGGAAATTGAACTCAGGTGTGATACACCACAGTTAGGTTATTTTTGAACAAGGGGCAATTACTTTTCACACAGGGTCATGTAGGTTTGGATTTTTTCTCCTAAATAATAAAACCATCATTTAAAAACTGCATTTTGTGTTTACTTGTGTTATATTTGACTAATGGTTCCATGTGTTTGATGATCAGAAACATTTTGTGTGACAAACATGCAAAAGAATAAGAAATCAGGAAGGGGGCAAATAGTTTTTCACACCACTGTAGTATTAACACTCATCTAATCAGATACACCCAAAGTCCATCTTTATTTTATATACTGCTTGTGTTATCGATATTGGACCAGACTGTGCCACCTGAGAATTGCCATCAGCTCATAGACCCACCCACACATTAACATTGAGGATACAGAACACAAGACAGATAGGCAGATAGCTGTTCTCGTATACATACTTACACCCTTTGTGAGGCTGACTAATCAAGTTATTGCTGTCTAATACAAATTAAAACACAGGTAATCTGTTCATGCCAATATCTGCCCAATTATGCTTTCTTGATGCAGTACATTCTTTGAAAATAAAGACCACACAATCAGCTTATCTCCTCAGTTTGTGGTTGTGGGCACTCTGTCATTCTCGGTCAAGATTTAAGGCAATAGAAAAACTGATTGCCCACAGAACAATGTCCCTAGAAATATTAAACCCCATATTCAATGGCTCATAGGCTGGCCTTTCTATAAGGGCTCATTTATACTTCACGCGACGCGACGCATGCTGCAGCGGACGCTCCTGCTACGCAAGCGTTGAAGTGTTTATACTTGCGCGCGTACTTTACGTAAATCTGGAGGAGTCCACCAGGTGGCAGTGTGAGATATTATCACGGTGAGAACATGTTTGGCTTCTCTGTGTTGTGAATTGCCTAAATCACCTATTAAATTTCGATAACACCTTACCGCAATATCTGTGAAAAGGATGTTTATTGATTAAATCCATCAATCCAGGGATGTGTCCATTCCAACAAGCATTGGGCACGACTGAGAAACAATCCCTGGACGAGGTCTTCGCTCATCGCAAGGTGAATACAAGCACACATACACTAGCGTCATTTTAGCAGCACCAAATCCCCAAATCTGCTTATCTTTGGAAGGAAACCGGAGCACAGTGTGGAATACAAGCAGGAAATACCAGCAACGTAACTCCCTGCGAGACAGCAGTGCTACTGCTCCGCCACCGTGTCACCCCCATGTGTGTAATTATTAACAGTATTCATTATTTAAATAAAATTATATGTAAAATGTAACATACACACTTTAATGCATTTCATCATAAAAGTGATATCAAGTATGAATCTAAAGATTCTAAATGTGCAGAGAGTTGGAATATCATACATTTAATGTGTTCTGTGTGGTGATCTTTTGCTGCTTGCCGCAGCTGTCAGGTCCAAGAAGCTCGTAGCGATTAAAAACTGGGATGACGTTTACGACGGTCTGCTTTAATGATAAAGTAAACTACGAGGTTAAAGTGGACAATTCGAGATTAAAGCCGAAATTTCCACTTTAAATCACAAAATACACGTTTTCACCGTGTCCTTTATTTTTTTCTCAGTGGTTCAAATATAACGCTATACATTATGTTGCTGTTGTTAAGTTGCAAAAATAAAAAATAAAAAAGACGACACAAAAGATGGTATGTGAGACTTTTAAAATGTATCGTGTCATTACGATCGGGAATATGCGACGCTTGAATATAAAAGCACCACGAATGCATCTGTATGTCGGCATTTTGCTTCAACACTTTGAACCATTCATCAAACAGCAAAGCGCGCACATCGATCCCCGAAGGATCTCCATAGAGGCTTGCTGTCACATGTAGATAGTAAACAGAGACTCTGACGTCACGTTCCGACTTTTAGCACACTGCGCCCGACTTTTGCTGGTACTGCAACTCGCGCACGCGTCGCGTTAATTTCTGAGTACCTGCTCAGAGGACGCGTGAAATGAACGCTGGGGACGCGTGGCAGCCATGATGCGGACGCGTACGCGTTCTGAGCGTCAAGTATAAATGAGGCCTAAGAGGTGCTAGGGGGTCAGAATGACCAGACAGTAGTGGACAATTTAGCCAGGATATCGGGATAATCCCTACTCTTTATGAAGGATGCCCAGGGATGTTTAGGACCACAGAGAGTCAGGATCTTGGTTTTACATTTGATTCAGGACACAGAAGCTATATCTAAACTCAATGCCCATGGTGCCCCAATCTATGCGGCTCCAACTGGCATTAAGCCGCTGTTTCTCCGAGAAAGGACCACATGCTGCCCTCCCTATCTGAGAGATAACACTGACTCAGATCTTCCTTTCTATGACTGTGTGTGCCTTCTAGTGGCCAAGAGGTGTTGCCACATCTGCCAATTCATTCTAGCCCTCACTCACTGCAAAGAGAGGATTCTCTAACAATTCTCTACAAATGAAGGATAGTCTCAATACCTGCTCCTAGTGTCCTGGAGGAGCATTACACCTTTCCCACCTGGCTTCTACTCTGGTTATGTTATGCTGGTGCCCCTGCCTACTGCTCTTTCAAAGCATACACCCCCATGTTGCCACACTCATGTATGCAGGATGGCACTCTCCTTTATTTCTTTCTCTGAAGGCCACCATGAGACATTTCCCTTCTCCATGCCATTCCATTCTAGTGGTGCCCTTTTCTATTGTCTTTTCTACATTTATTTTCTCCTTTGAAAAATATGTTGGTTCAGATTACAATATGTGAAGTTGCCATCTAGCATGCAAAAAGTTCTATAAAGCAACATTGCTAAAGGGATGAGTTTGTCAGAAATATCAATTCTTCATTTTTTGTAGCTTATTTAAACCTGGGTGTGGCTGTCTAAAGTAACAGTAGACTGTTCAGTATAATACCAAATAAGGCATAGACTCGATATGGCAGATGTCACCTGTGGATGTAAGTGATAACCCCACTACTGGACAGTGAATACACCCAAAGGGGTGTTCATTTCCATTTTACTCTGTACTGCTTTTCATCTTTTTTGTTTTCTCTATGAGGTTGACAATAAGCTTAATACCTGGACCTGCAGGCAAAGTAGGATTGTGTCACACACAGACTAGCAGCTGGTGGGCACCAGCTTACAAGAACATACATATCTCTGGCAAACGACCAAGCTTTTACTTTGTGAAACTTTTACGCAGATTCAATAATTACATTTTCTAGGGTGCATACTGGTATCCTAAGAAGACCCCACTTTTAACCCACCTGATTAATTTAAGATGTATTAATTTGTTTATTATAGCCCTATCTTCTTCTTCTTTTGGCTGCTCCCGTTAGGGGTCGCCACAGCGGATCATCTTCCTCCATATCTTCCCGTCCTCTGTATCTTGTTCTGTTACACCCATCACCTACATGTCCTCTCTCACCACATCCATAAACCTTCTCTTAGGCCTTCCTCTTTTCTTCTTACCTGGCAGCTCTATCATTAGCATCCTTCTCCCAATATACCCAGCATCTCTCCTCTGCACATGTCCAAACCAACGCAATCTCACCTCTCTGACTTTGTCTCCAAACCATCCCACCTGAGCTGACCCTCTAACGTCGTCATTTCTAATCCTGTCCATCCTCGTCACACCCAATGCAAATCTTGACATCTTTAACTCTGCCACCTCCAGCTCTGTCCCCTGCTTTCTGGTCAGTGCCATCGTCTCCAACCCATATAACGTAGCTGGTTTCACTACCGTCCTGTAGACCTTCCCTTTCACTCTTGCTGATACCCGTCTGTTGTTTATTATAGCCTAATGAATTGTGTAAAAGAAAGCCTGCAACAACAGCATTGTCCAAAACTACAAAGAATGAATGCTACTGTGACAACAGGACTGAGCATCAAGAGACAAGCAACTTCTTACCTCAGAGATTTCCGCAAACTGAGTATTGGCCTGACAGCATTTCTCTGCAGTTTCCACAGCAACTTCATAGTTATCCACAAATGCCCGATACACACCGAGCTGGCTTGCCTGGTGAGTGGGAAGAACATCAGAAAAAAAATTAGAAGGCAGACATTTCACTTTGTTAAAGGAGACTGAGGGGGTCAGGAAAGATGATTAGGATGCATAAAAGAAATGTCTCACTGTGGAATCTGGTGGGATTTAATAAATTCACATTTCTAACTTATTGTAATCCTAACTCCGCAACACTTCACCCAAGTGTCATGTTTACTCCTATTGTATTGTCTCATCTCATTTTAATTAAATTATGAAGAATGGTAACCAACATTCTAAATCTTCACAATACGAGACAGCACTTACCACACATGAGGTCCAATTTTGATGCCCATTCATTGTAAACATACCATTTACCCACATCCTTCAAGATGTGCAGATTAGGTTACCCGTGAAGCTGGTTTTATACAGTGGCTTTGGAAGAAACGACTACACTCATAGGCAAAAATTAGTCCACATCTACAACATACTACTAGTGAAGCCTGCCTTTGCAGAGTGAGATTAGGCTGCACTGATTGAAATGAAATGAAGTTGTCATGTCAAACTGCCTTCTTCCTGTAAGTGTGGGTCCCTCTCCCCTTAGGCTAAGCCCACACTAATGGGGTTTCATTTCAAATGCCATTTTTAAACAAAACTGATCTGTCCACACTTGCTTACTTGAATAGTTCACAAAAGCATTGCCCTCCACGCCAACATAACCTAAAGCACATATGATGTAGATATTTTCCATCACTGAGTATGTACACAAGAGCCAAAAAAAAAAAAAAAATTTCATTGAAGGAATGGTAACACTGCTTGCCCGACACAGGATTTATCGCAAAGCTGTAGCGACCTATAAATTATTAACCTTTAGCACAGGCATGTAGCATTTAGACTGTATAAAATTCAATTTAGATACAAACAGGTAAGCAACATGACAAATACCATGAAAAAGCATATCTTCTTATATCCACTATGTTGGAATATGGTTTTCTTTCCTCAAGAGCAACCTATCAGGGAATGAGATGTTGAAATGAGCAGAACCCAATCAGGGATGGACCACATAATAAACACAAATATGTCAAGAGTGTTTTCAAAAAAGTACGTTTTTCACTCAGTCTTCACTGAAACACCAAGCCGGTGCTTCAAAAGTGTAAAGCTCTAGACAGCTTTTTCAAAAGTCTCAATTTTTGTGTGGATGAAAGGCAAAATGTAGAAGTGTGAATATAGCCTTGGGTAAGTTTTGTTTTGGGAATGAGATGTTGAAATGAGCAGAAACCAATCAGGGATGGACCACATAATAAACACAAATATGTCAAGAGTGTTTTCAAAAAAGTACGTTTTTCACTCAGTCTTCACTGAAACACCAAGCCGGTGCTTCAAAAGTGTAAAGCTCTAGACAGCTTTTTCAAAAGTCTCAATTTTTGTGTGGATGAAAGGCAAAATGTAGAAGTGTGAATATAGCCTTAGGTAAGTTTTGTTTTGGGAATGAGATGTTGAAATGACCAGAAACCAATCAGGGATGGACCACATAATAAACACAAATATGTCAAGAGTGTTTTCAAAAAAGTACGTTTTTCACTCAGTCTTCACTGAAACACCAAGCCGGTGCTTCAAAAGTGTAAAGCTTTAGACAGCTTTTTCAAAAGTCTCAATTTTTGTGTGGATGAAAGGCAAAATGTAGAAGTGTGAATATAGCCTTAGGTAAGTTTTGTTTTTTCCTGGGACGGTGGTCTGCTTCTTGTTATCAGAGTGGTGTTCTTTCCTTTACCAAGCAATCTATCCACCACCCCTCCACTAGCCCCTCAAACTGCTGCAGTTAGAAAGTGCTGATAGTCCATAGTATGGCCAGTATCCATAACACCTGCACTTCAGAGAACGTCATCCACCTGAGGCTAAGCATGTCTGGGCCCAGCCAGTACTTGGATGGGAGACCGACAAGGAAAAAGCTTGGGTTGCTGCTGGAAAAGGTGCTTGTGAGGTGAGCAGGGGGCGCTTACCCTGAGGACTGTGTGTAGATCCCAATGCCCCAGTGCAATGAAAGGGACCCTGTGGTGTAAAAATGGCGCCATCCTTTGCATGAGATGTAAAACCGAGGTCCTGACTCTCTGTGGTAATTAAAGATCCCTGGGCGTCCTTTGTAAAGATTAGGGTTTATCCAGATGCCCAAGTTAAAATTGCACACCACAGTCTAGTCATTCTGGTCCCCTAATCATCCCCTGTTTCTAATTGTCTCTCTCTCACCTCTTCACCACCTAACAGCTTATGTGTGGTGAGTGTAACGGTGCAAAAAATGGCTGCTGTCGCATCATCCAGGTGGATGCTACACAATAGTGAAGGCTGAAGTACTGACCCCAACTATCTCTTCTGTTTCTTTTTCCGGTTTCTTTGTGGTGGTGGCCTGCGCCACCACCACCTACTCAAAGCATCATGATGCACCAACATTGATGGACTGAAAGCCAGAAGTCTACGTGACCATCATCATCAGGTCCTTCCATGAAAAGCCTAAATACAAAGAGGACTGTTTGACTTATGTTAGGTAGATTGCCCAGAGGGGACTGGGCGGTCTCGTGGTCTGGAACCCCTACAGATTTTATTTTTTTTCTCCAGCCTTTGGAGTTTTTTTTTTGTTTTTTCTGTCCACCCTGGCCATCGGACCTTACCTTATTCTATGTTAGTTAATGTTTATCTTTTATTGTGTCTTCTATTTTTCTATTCATTTTGTAAAGTACTTTGAGCTACATTTTTTGTATGAATATGTGCTATATAAATAAATGTTGAATGATTGATTGATTGAAGTGGCTCCCCATTCACTGGAGTGCTTTGAATAGTGAGAAAAAGCACAATATAAATGTAAGAAATATAATTATTAATTATTATTATTAATAGCAAAATAGATAATACAAAAGAATTTCTCAATAATGAGAAATCATCCAAATTTGTTTCACTAAAACACAGTCAGTTGCCAAGTGGGGCTCACAAGCTTCACAAATCAGGCAATCATTTTTACATTCAGTTGACGCCACTGTTTAGTTATCCTTTTTATTTCTTCTCTAATTTTGCATTCAGGAAAATGCATTGGAGTTTAGGAAATATTTACATTTTGCCCTTATCTCTAGAGGTTTAACCCTATCATTTTCTATTTTATTCACTTTTTCTGTGGAATGACAAACCTAGCACACACAACACTGACTGCCATAGAGCAGCTAAAATTAAAAATTCACAATATTAAAAAGAAAAAGAAGAATTTGAATGTATCTAAATTTCTGATTTATTGGGTATAAAGAGTTAATATAAACAGCTGGTAATTTCTGGACAGATACAAAAAATGGGAAGTAACAGCTTGCTTAATTAACTCTGAAGTCGGACAAAATGTGCAGCCACAGGGAAACTGCACGAGTGAACCCAACAACCACTGCTGTAGCCTGTGACACCCCAAATCCATGCTCTGTCTTCCCAAAAGGCACAAGGCAAGACAAATGGGGGTGGGGGAGTCTTCACTGGCTCAGACCAGTCTCCAGGGGCTGATGTTAATCCTCCTGACCTGCTCTTCGATTCCTGCCTTCATTTGGCAGAGGGCTTCACCTTCGCATTAAAAATCACGCAAGCATGAATTTAATTAAATAAAAAGATGGTGTGTAACAAAAGAGGTCACTTTACTGCAACACAACTGGTGTGCCCCCCGGAGGACAGCACCAATCCTAACACATCAGTCATGTCTTCCTCTTTAAAGGCATCCTACACAGCATTAAAACAGGGCTACAGATAGCAGATCACAAATATTGGCAATGATGATGCAGCAAAGTGATTCCTGACTGATGAAAGCTGTTATGACGACAGAATGTGACCTGATCAAAGGCAGAGCCTGTCCTGAGATTATACTGCTGAGGGCAACATCTTAAATAAATAAATAAATAAATAAATAAATAAAAGGATAACTGAGAAGTACAAAGGGGGTAAAAAGTGTGCAGGCAATGCCTTTAAGGACGCAGCCCAGATATGCTGGAGAAAGAAGTGAAAGCAGAGACAAAAAGGAGATCAATCACAGGCAGGATGGACTGGGGTAGCGGGTGTCTTCTTGTTTTTGTCTTTCTTTCTTAGGGAGACCACAGTTGCTCAAGTGGATGTGTTCGTTCACAAAAAAGACAGATTAATAAATCAGGATGCAAAGAGCATGCAGAGAAGATTTGTGGGTGGGGTAGAGAAGAGCCATATAAGAAAGCAGAGTGTCATGGGCAAGCGTTTAACAGCAGTGTCTTCTTGAAAGAGCCCTTCGATTTGAGGCTGCGATTTGAGGCTGCATGTTTCTGAACAGCCATAATCTTGCTTACTCTGAGGTTATCAGCTGTTTCTACACTTAAACAAGTTTGACTTTGTCTGCATAACTGAGGTGCTGCTTCACAAAGTAAAATGCAGCCAAAGACTTGTTGGTACTGTTGGAAATTTGATAGCACTCTTAAAAATGAGCAAGATTAAAAGAGGCTGAACAGAATAAAATATTCAGATTGTTTGACTCCGTAAAGTGCCTTACAGGTTGAATACTTTTCAGAATTACTTCACAAAGCCATCAGCCTTATAGTCCAACCTCCTATATCCTAAATACAGGGTCATGGGGGTCTGCTGGAGCCAATCCCAGCCAACACAGGGTGCAAGGCAGGAAACAAACCCCGGGCAGGGTGCCAACCCACCGCAGGGTGCACACACACACACCAAGCACACACTAGGGACAATTGAGAATCGCCAATGCACCTAACCTGCATGTCTTTGGACTGTGGGAGGAAACCAGAGCACCCAGAGGAAACTCATGCAGACATGGGGAGAACATGCAAACTCCACGCAGGAAGGACCCGGGAATCGAACCCAGGTCTCCTTACTGCAAGGCAGCAGTGATACCCACTGCACCACTGTGCCGCCCCTTATAGTCTTTATTTTATATTATTATTATTATTGTTCACAAAACACAGGTCCGTTGCATTTCATAAAACAAACCAAAACAAATCAATTGAAATAACAATAGACTCTCTTTTCTTTACTCATTTCCTCTCCCTGGTTGCCAGAGACCCTCAACACATTCAACACTTGAAGGGCCGCCCTCTAGGAGGTCCATTAATTGAGAGACGTCTTGTGCCCACCCCCCAACCTGACCTACATTCAGTTACTCTCCGGTGTATTGGTCAGGTTAAAGGTCAGCCAAACTGAATTAATGGCAGAGGGGAGAGTGGAGTTTTGGAGGGGAGTAGTAGTTCAACAGTTATAGTGCTGTGTGTATTCTCACAAAATGTGAAATGGAAAATGAATGAATTGGCCACCTTAGCAATTTTCTTTCTTGGCAAAGAAGACCAGGACAAACTAAAGAGCACCTGCGAGTGGTACGCTGGAGAATGTTCGACTCAGATGAAAACAAAAGTTGACGTCTAGAACATGGCTAGAAGCTTGTGCAGATTCAAGAGGTAATTTTCTGTGTCTGAAGGGATTCTCCTAGTGGTCTCTTTTACAAAATCCATTCAGATTGTGAGGAAAGAAGCAAAATTGTGGGTGGGGCTCACAATTTAACCATCCCTTATACACATACTATATTTTCCATGGCCATTTGTTACTATTTGGGGTCCATGCCAAGAAAGCAACTGTGACTTACCATAGACTGTAGGGCTGGCTTTGTGACACCTGCAGACTTAATATCTGTAGGTAATAGCAATAAAATGATAATGACTCAGCCCATCTGACCTCTAGACTACACACAGTTGGAGACTCTGACCCTCTAACTACTGGAGTAATATTTGAAAGAAGGACTTCAGGCCACTCTACACGCTTCCTTAGACAATGCAGCCCACAGAATTAAGGCTTGCTTTAAATGTCTTAGAACTGACACTAGCTACCAAGCTAAAGAGCTTAAAGAAAAGTCAACCTAATCCCATTAAAGGAATATCCATCCATCCATTTTCTAACCCGCTGAATCCGAATAGGGTCACGGGGGTCTGCTGGAGCCAATCCCAGCCAACACAGGGCACAAGGCAGGAACCAATCCTGGGCAGGGTGCCAACCCACCGCAGGACACACACAAACACACCCACACACCAAGCACACACTAGGGCCAATTTAGAATTGCCAATCCACCTAACCTGCATGTCTTTGGATTGTGGGAGGAAACCGGATACTCCACTAAAAATGATTATTTTTAATATGTTACTTACCCTATGTAGTTGGTAGCAGTTTTAATGTCATGTTTTTGTGGAGAAGACCAAGAATCACACTGAACAGGCCCCAAGGGTGACCAACTCTGGACAACGACAAACGAAGTGAAAAAAATGTCCACGGAAAAAGGGAAAAAAAATTCTCATGTAACTCACGTCGCACAATTCACATGTCAGTCATCCATTTGTATTCTCACAACATGCAAAAATACATACATGTTTTGATAAAATATAACTAATACTTCTGGTAAACTCTGCAAAAAGGATAAATAGGAAAGGCACATGCCCATAATAACTGTGTGTCTGAAATGAAGACAGGATTCTTGACCAATGAATGGGGGCATTGGGGGTACCTATTTCTTCCCATTGTCCAGAGTTGGTCTCTGTTGGGTCAAACATGTGGTTAAGAATTTGTTTTGGCCACCACTGAAAACTACATGGGAAATTAACATGTAAAGAAAATTTCATGTTTGGGTGGAACATTCTTTTAAATATCCTACCCACTGGCGCTCAATCTAAAGTATTAGTCATGCCACTCACAAAGATCCCAGAAAAAAAGATTAGTACTCTGACTCGCAGATTACAATGTTGACACAAGGTTAGCAGTAAGCTTCTACCTGAATTTACTTATCATGAGCTACAGAAGGGCTCCAAGAACAAACCTCAGAAGATAATGCTCAGTATAAAATCTGGAGAGATTCTACCATTCAGTCCAAAGGCACACCTTGAACCCAATCTCTGTCAAGCCAAACTACATTAAGTGGGTAATAAAGAAAGAAACAAGCAAGCAAACTGGAACGTAGATGACAAAAACTTGGTTACTTCACAAGCCAGACTGTGCTCCATCTTTCAAAAACATGCCAGGCCACTAAGCTCCTGTGGTGCTGTTCACTTACTCCATAAATTTATAATTCTGCTCTAATAAAAATGACTGGTTTGCGTAACACTAGTGGCACTACTATGGGTTCATAAATTCCTCCTGGGCAATGATCTTACACTCATTACACATAACGACTCTTTGGGTATGAAACCACAACTGGATTTCTGACTTCATGCCAGGAAATTTGTGGGCCATCTAGCCATTCATTAACTGAACTTGTCTGATCCAGCTCAGATTTACAGAATTCTGACCCTGTACTTGTCATGTCATTCTGCACAACAATATTTGAATATTTGTGGTCTTTCTGCTGCCTTGAATGAGTTTGGTCAGTCCCTTCTGACCTCTTAGAAAGGTTATTATAGTTAACAAAAACTAAAATCAAAACTGAAACTATTATTAAAAAAAACATTTTCGTAAACTGAAATAAAATAATTAACAAAACCAAAATTAAAAACTAAACAAAACTATTAAAGTAGCGGGAAAGACTAACTGAAATAAAATACTAATTTACTAAAATATTTTTTGTTTTAGTTTTTGAATGAATATTCTTGCCGTTAGTCTTTAACCCTTGTAAGTTTTGCAATCCTACTCTGGATAAACAGGTTTAGATAATGTATGTGTTTTCTTAATCTCAGACGCTTTCTCTGTCGTTTTGTGGCTGTCCGTACTCCTATTACCTGCTCTTGCTCTGCTCATTATGGGTTTACTGTTCTTATGGTGGGCTACTCAAGACTCACCACCCCTAACCTTGACACTGCATGCTTGTTGTTCTTTGTTTCCCTCAATACAGCTAGGTGGGGTCTGCACACTGACTCAAGCCTAAGAGTCCTGTTCTTAATAAGCCCTTGTAATTTTCATGAGAAAATATTTTAAAAATTATAAAATTGTTCATATTCAGTGTCTAGTTTTGATTATGTTTGTTTTTATTAGACAAAAGCAAAACCAGATAGTGAACCAGGCAGTGTAGTAAGCTTCCACTAACATTAAACTCTTATACAAATCTGTTAAGTGTGCAGTTCTGTCTGATTGTGACACAAAACTAACTCCGTAGGAGCTCCATGCCATAATTACTAAAACTAAAACTGAAACCAATATATATAAAAATAAAATAGAAATACCCTTGTGAAATAAAAACTAAACTAAAACTAAAATTACACAATGAAGGAAAACTAAAACTAAACTGAATTTCCAAGTAAGGTCAGAAAAAATACAGAAATAAAAACTAATATAAAAAGGCAAAACTATAATAACCTTGCCTCTTAGTAAAAGAATAGCCACACACTTTGTTATTCATCCCATTAAGTGAGTGCTCCAGAGACTTCAGTAAAAGAAAATATAATGAAGACAATTGGAAACATGATTATCTGGCACCATCAACATTCAACAATATCATCAATGACTTAACTTCAATTACAAGTCTTGCCATTCTATTGTTTGGAGACAAAACTATTACTAAACTTGTTCAGACTGTCCATGAGCTTTACAGATTTAAGCTAGAAATTGAAACAGCCAGCTATTCACATCAACACGTGTCAAATAAATGGGATACCAAGTGAAAATATGAATTGCTTCAGTATCAAAGTATACAATTTATTACTTCATTTGCTATGCTTAATAATGATTTACTAAATAATTCACCATCCACAAAAAAATAAAATAAAATTAAAAAAAAGCCTCAGCTTCTTGGTCACCATTATCTAATCATGCATTTTATAGGGCAGCCCAGGAACCTAAAAAACATTCAGTGTTTTCAATCTGTAAAATTAACTGAAAGATGGAAATGCAATTACAGACAGAAACGATTTGACTACAGACTGTCTTACCAACTTTTGGAAGAGATCACCAACACGCTGGTGATGACTCCACTGTTGCACTCTGGGAAGAAGGCCATCGTAAAACTCCTTGTGGATCTCGTAGAGTTCAGGCACTTTGAAAAAGATCGTCTCAATCTGTTGGATGGTCAATACAGGCTGAGACGTGGTTGCTGCAGCTTTCAAAGGTTTCATGGGCTAAAAAGGATAATCAAAGTTTTTTTTTTTGAACATCAAGAACATGTCGGGTACAGAATAAACAATAGGAACAACTACTGGAGCTGCTGAAATCTGAATGAGTGAAACTGGAAGACTCACAAGTTAAAAAGGGAAGCCAAACCTCAAAGGAAGACGGATGAAAACCGTAACACAAAAAAGCGATTCCAATCAATGAGACCCAAGTCTCAGGCAATTAACATTTAACATAGAACTACTACGCCTGAAGTGTATTCATGAATAAGAAGACACAAAATCACATTCCAGCAACAAAAATACATATAAAGAATGAAAGATTGGAAGATGTGAAAAAGTGAAGTGTCAATGGTTGTGTCTCTGATAAAATGACTACACCCCTCTATGTGGCACTAAGCTCTTCACAGTTTGGACCCTTAAGGTGAAGTCAACACTAGTGACGGAACTCTACAAGAAAACAAACCATTCCCCGAGGTATATAACACCTAGCCTGTGCCACCAGAATGGCAACTTTGTTTAACATATAGCATAAGGCCGGTAGGGCTGTATAGATCAGTAAACATTTATTAAATAGAACATGTATATGGAACACAGCAATGGCTAAGGGGAAAAAGAAAAATATCACTAGATGGGCCCACTGCTCATTCATAAATTAAAATTCTGTTCTATTGGAAAATTAGGTAAATGAAGGCTATCTGCAAAGTAAGGTCCCACGATACACTTCCAGCTGAAGTGGATAAAAGTACTGATCATTGAATAGGATATGCAATGTGTGAAATGGCCAGGCCTGAATTCAATCACAACTCAAAAGAACGGCCACTGCAGAGAAAAAACAAAATAACAAACACTTACCAATAACAGTGCCTCCAAGTGACCAAGGTAGGTTTCTTCAGTGGCCAGAATGCCAGACAGGACCCATTTTCGCATCTCTAGCCCCTTCTCCAAGTCAGGTTCACTCTGCAAGTAAAGAAGAAAAACACAAATCCTTACTGCCTAGTGAACACAGGAAAGATTAAATGGCGATGAAGCACTTACCACTGAGCCAAGGGCAAGACTCAAAATATTCCTTATTTTTCTCATTGCTTATGTTTTCATTGACTGCTGCCCACTGCTGGTAATTACATAACAAAACCAGCAGCTGCCTTTGTGTGGCACACTGATGATTTTAGCTTCCAACATAACAAAATGTGAATCCTCACAAATGGAAAGCAGCATTTGAGTACACTTAAAAACATTTTATTCTGAGGTTGTCATGCTACTAAGTGCACTCTGAGTTAAGGCTGCACAATGCCAAATGTATTTCTTTGATAGTAATATCTTCTTAAACTTAACAAGAAGAAAACAGAAATTTTATTTATTGGCAGCAAACAAAAAAGTGAGGACTTCAGAAACAAACTAGGCCATCATGCTGTACAAAGCAAGAGGTACAGAATGTAGGCGTCATTTTAAATTCAGAGATAAAGGTCAAAACACATATCAAGAATAGTACTAAGGCTGCGTTCGAATACTTAATAAACATCACATGAGTTTGATCTTTTGTATCACAGTGAGATGCTGAAAAATCAATACATGCTATCATGTATATGCGTCTTGAGGTTCATCTTTTAGATTTGGCTGATGCTTGCAGTACCACCCCGGGGCAAACAGGGACGGTGTAACTAATTGTAGTGTCTCATTTTTCCCTATTCAGTACCAGTGATGGTAAATGAGCTTCGCCCACAATACTCCATCAAACCCCGCCCCTTCCAAGCAAACCCTATAAATACAGATGTCCCAGGAAAGAGCGAGTGACAGTGAACCACTCAACAAAGCCTAGATAGCCAAGAAGCTGCATAGGCTACACAGGTAGCTACTGAGCCCCCAAGTTCTATTTTTTGGACTCCCACATTACAGAAATGGTGAAAAAAAAAATTTAAAGTGTCATTAAGTACATTGGTCTCCTACACAACCCAAACGGAAACTGGAAGAAACTAGGATAGGAAAAGATCTGACAGGGCCAAGGTCATAAGCCAATCAGAAGGCAAGTGTTTGAGGGTCACCAGTTTGCATGATCACAGGCGCCTCCAGCTTCAACAGCACAAGAGCTTTAAGCACAACTTAACAGTGCAGGTCAAGTAAATCTTGTGTCAGTTTCAACTGTGAAGAGGAGACTTGGTGCTGCAGGTTTGAAATGGTGTGTGGCAGAAAGAAAGCCATTCCTTAATGCACGTATTAGGGCCTTGAAATAGCAGCCGTGGACTACTGCAGACTGAAAGAAAGTCTTCTGGTCCAATGAATGAAAATTTGTTATCTTTGGCTCATCATGCAAGATGTTTGCACACCGTCAAGCTGGTGACAGGATGGCTCCTCAGAGTGTTATAAGAGTTGTCAAATAAGGAGGAGGAAGTATGATGGTCTGCTGGAGGAAGAGTTTGTGACTTGCCCAGAGTGACTGGCATTCTGAATCAAAAGGGTGACTATAGTTTGGCTGTTATCACCAAAAGGTGCAGGCAGCTTTGATGAATCACAAATTTGAATGCATTTTGTACAATTACTGATTCTTTGACTTATTTTTTTTATTTGCTATTGTTGATTTCATCAAACATTAAAACATTACACTCTGTGCATTTCCATAAAAACTGTCCTAAACCTTTTGACCGGTAGTGTATACAAAAACATTTTTCCTTTATTTTTCAGCTAAACTTCACTGAACCACATACCTTATCACCACATACATTATATAATAAATTAATACCATTACTACCCCAGTATATGCCTTTTACTTCACAGACAAAAATGAAAAGGACAAATTCATAATTAACGATAATAATTGTTATATACAATGAGAAAATGCCACCCTCCACCCACATGCTTATATGTTACCAGTTTTAAAATCAACTCACACTCACTTCACACCATTTACATTTTAAACCCCTACATTCCTAACTATAACCATACATCTTTCTAACACTGGCTTCCTTTGTATTTTGAGAGTTAAGTGTGAAAGAACAGGTCAGGAGGAATAACGACCTGCAGTCTTCTGCAACCTCCCCATTGACGTTAATTTACCCACATGATCCTGAACATCATTTAGCCCTACCAGTGGCTACAGCTCAGCACTAAACACTGGCTGAAGCCTCTAATGAACCAAACCATGTTAATATGAAGAAAAATGGAAACAACTGAACTTCACCTGCAAAGACTGGGGGAATGCTGTTCACTATGAAAGTAGCAATATGGAAACGACAAAGCTGCAGGCTCCATCCAAGCCACTAACTCCCAGTATAAATCTGAGTTAGTAACTTATCCTGGCAGTATGAATATTGTAGAAAGGTGAAGAAAAAAACACAATGAAATATAATTAAACAGCACCTTGGAATGGAGTTCAATGAAAGGCACTAAATAAAAACGCTACCGATTGATTCTCTACAATGACACACTCGGCCTAAGTGAGTGGGCTAACCTGCAGGTGCTGACACTGTAACCATATGGAAACAGCTGTGCTGTGCACGTTGAGGTTTGAGGATCACTTGGGATATGAAAAGAGAAATCTAATTTGTAAATGTTATGTCAGGCAGTGAGGCACCCTAGTGGATTAGGATTTGTGCTGTAAACCACAAGGTTGTCTTTTTAATCCTCGCCAACAGACAGAATCATTTCACCTGTCACTATACACTATTATGTTGCTTTAGATAAAAGTGCACGCTAAATAAATAAATGTAAAGGTGCTGCTTGCAGTACATGCTGAAGTGCTCAAAATGTATTGTCTTCTTAAAGGGAGACAATGAATGGAGACTACATTAAAACAATTGCCATTTTGCTTGCAGCTGTAAATTACAAGGCCCTCTAAGCAGCACAAGGCCAATGTAAAGCGGGTTGAAACACTTGAACAGCACCAAGCGGACCATCAGAGGTTCAGTATGAATTTCATTGTTTCTAATCACTTCTTTCCCTCCAACCCACTTTCACACACCCCAGCATAATCAAAGCAGTCCTTCAGGAGCTTGTAGACTCTTTTCAAATCAAGATGGCTGCTGGGGCTACAGGCTGACAGGGACATTCAGCATTTAAAAAAAAATGTAATAATAAATATCTTTTTGGAATGCTGTGAGATCCACTATCCCATGGAAGGATGCTGCAGATTTCACTAAGTACAGTCCTAACATGTGGCTCCTGTTCCCTAAGTGTGAGGGTATAATTTGATCAGGAGTACCCATAAGCCCTTCACTCCCCCAACATTATTAATTAATTGACTTATTCTCCTTATCCACTTTCTTGTGATAGCAGCAGCACACCTAGACAAACAGGCCTTGAAAGGTCTAAATTTAATGTATGACCTTAACAGTTTGACTAATAACATTCCTTACGTTCTTCTGTAAGGGACTCAAAAGTGGAACTGAAAAAGGTAAGTGCAGAACAAGGTCTCCCTCGAGAATATAAGAAGTGAGAAAAGAGAATAGCGATCGTCAAACTTACAGCTGTTTCCAGCTTCTTCTGACTGGACAGAGTAAACTCTGCTTCACAAACCTGTCCTGTGGTCACTCTTATTTTGCACTTTTTTTGCTTTATGGTCCCATAACTTTAAGGGAGAGCGAACATGTTAGAATATTATTAGCTGAGCAACACATCAGCCTGACCCACTGAGTTAGCTATAACTGCACAGTGAGGATGCCAACTTAAAATGGAACCACTAACTCTAACTGCTACCACCTAACCCCCACCCATTGACAACTCTCCTTGGTTTAAGCTACTCTGTGAAAGTTCTCACCACAGAGGATGAATTAATTACCACTTACACAAGCACAAAGTGTGCATATATTCATCTGCTTATTTTTAGTGTGCAGATACTTGGGGCAGACAATGTTTGGTATGGATGGGACCTTCAACAGAAAGTCGCTACGGGCAAGCAGGAATCCTAGAATGCAGTACCATTAGGTGTGTTTACGTGCACCTCAATTATTCACAGAAACTTGGTTTCTCCAGTTACTGGCCTCAGAGAAACCTGGTTAACAGAGGTAGATTTATCCAGTAATAATCTGATTATGTGCCCATGAAAATCCTTAATTGGGTTACTGTTAAGGATTGTGAAGTCTGCGCATGTTCAGTGCACTTTTTTCGCTTGTGCATGTATTGGCTTCTCACACACTTTCAGCAGCCATGAGGAGAGAAGTGTCCACAAATTAAATTTCCAGAGGCAAATGTTCAGACAATTGCAATTATTCCATCTCCTAAAAGAAATAATCTGTCTCAATATTCTAGAAGTCGCTTAATTTGTGCTGATGAGATGAGTGACCAGTGCTAAACTCAGGAAAACAATCTCAAGAACAGCAGGGTAACATGTTCAAAGTAATGTGCGTTATACAGTCCAATTACTTTTTAAAGTAACAAGACACGTGATGCTCATCTTATTCAAGTCAAAAATGCGTTTACAGTAAAGACTTAAAAATCGACAGGGTTGGAGCTGCTCTTACGGTATCTAAACTGGTAGACTGTTCCAGATCCGACTAGAAGTCACTGCAAAAGCATGATCACCCCATATCTTTTGCCTTGAAGGCCAGTAGAAACTGGTCAGATGATCTCGGGGATCAAGAAGGGGCATAAGAGACAAGGAGGTCAGACAGATAAGCCAGGGCCAGATCATTCCAAAGTCAAAGTAGGAGTGATAAGCTCACGCTTACTTAATACAACTGAAGTAAAAATAAATGTGTTATTATTATTCTAGTAGCACTGGGTGTAAGACAAGAAGCACATGTCCTTTGCAGGGCTCAAACACACATGAAAAAGAGTGTACTACGTGCAATCCAGTGACAGAAACCTAAAAATAAAGTGTACATTTGACTAAACATATTTATAAAACACAAGAAAATGATCACAGGCATCATGCTTATTGTCAAATAAATGGTGGCCAATAATGATGCTTAACTCCTTTTCGCACAGTTTAATAGCCTTGGAGAATTCTGACAAAGGAGAAGAGTTTCTTACGCATTTAAACGCACATTTTTAGGAAACCAGGATTCTGCATTAACTGGGTTATTCAGCTTAAGTCAGTTAAGAGTGTGTTTCTCAGGAATCTCCTATCTTGTTGATTAAATATGTTGCTTCAGGATCTCCAACTAATGACTATTGGATTCCGATCCAGCAACTGAGTAGGCAGCACCATGTGGAGAATATCACTCTCTTGTTCAGCAAAATTCTGACTTGCAGAGAAAACATAATTTGCATCATTCAATTAAATTGCACTCACGGGAGATGGACAGAAGCCAAAGCATATCATACTATCCATCCATCCATTTTCCAACCCGCTGAATCCGAATACAGGGTCACGGGGATCTGCTGGAGCCAATCCCAGCCAACACAGGGCACAAGGCAGGAACCAATCCTGGGAAGGGTGCCAACCCACCGCAGGACACACACAAACACACCCACACACCAAGCACACACTAGGGCCAATTCAGAATCGCCAATCCACCTAACCTGCATGTCTTTGGATTGTGGGAGGAAACCGGAGCGCCCGGAGGAAACCCACGCAGACACGGGAGAACATGCAAACTCCACGCAGGGAGGACCCGGGAAGCGAACCCGGGTCTCCTAACTGCGAGGCAGCAGCGCTACCACTGCGCCACCGTGCCGCCCCATATCATACTAGATGAATGTTATTGCTCAAGATCAGACACCAGAGGTTCATCTTTATCTTGTCTTTTAAAAAGAACACAATGGCAAGGGAACACACCACACACCTTAGAGAACTATAAAAAATGAAACATTGCGAAAGCCAAGTACTAGAGGTTTGGAGGCTGTTTTTGGCATGGGAGGGTACAGGTTGAGATAACCATGTTGAAAGAAAAAAACATTGTATGTGCCTTTTATTGCATTGCTCTCTTATAAATAACCACTATCAGGTTTTGCAAGTGCTTCATGCAATGCTCCCTGAATTTGGCAGTCCACCTAGCAAACCAAACAGAAGTGTGAAGGCAGCTAACTTCTTTAACCTTATATCTAGTACCGGTGATATTATGATCTAGAAGCAAGCATTTCTAATTACATTAGCCCTTTTCTGATTCTTGTTCTTCCCTGCGAGTTCAACGTGAATATCACTGCACCTTTGCTGCCAACAACTACCCAAAGCATTGCCCATTTTCTAGTCAAGAAACGCAGGTGACAAGACCTTGTCATCATTTTAAATACTCTTGAGAACGCAGAGATGCAAATTGCTTCATTGATTCATTAACAGAAGTTTGTGGGAGCAAGCTGTATCATTCATTTAGCCAATCTGTTAAACCTTTCCGGCTGGTGCTGAACAACAGACACCCTTTCATTAAAAACAATGGCAGTGTTGTAGTATAAAAATATGTACAGTAGACCAGTAGGTCTACCTTGGTGAAGTTCCTTTTTGAAGTTATTATGCAAGCAAAAATGACATCACTGGAGAAAAAGGAAGGGCCTTTTTTTTAATCTATATTTGGTCCTTTAAATACTTCGTATGTAGTTTTGGTGTTGTAAAAGGTTATTTATTTTAAGTTAAAAGTCAACATATTACTCCCTGACTTGACCCTCCACATCAGCAACATCAAAAACAAAAGTGAGAACATCAGCTGTAGCCTGCAAGAAAAGTACTTAATTGTCAAGGCTGACCTTCAGGATGGCTGAATGTTTTCATTATAGCCAACTAAATGGATAAATTAATTCTTTGTAATGATTTAAATGAATATTCCACCATCAAATTATATAATTTTTAAATTGTTACTTACCCCATGTAGTTGGTAGTGGTGGCTGAAAAAAAAGTTTTAATCTCATGTTTTCATGGAGAAATTAAATACTGAATATTAAAATTCAATGTGATCAATAGGTGAGCACTGCTATGCAGCGCCAAACGATTAAAAAAAAAGAATAAAAATTTGCATGTAACTCGTGTCATATAATCCACATGTCCAATATTCATTTGTAAGGTCAAAATGTTAAATATGTGTGCATTTTCTGGTAAAATATTATTGCCAGTTACTTCCTTTTACAAACCGGATTCCAAAAAAGTTGGGACACTATACAAATCGTGAATAAAAACTGAATGCAATGATGTGGAGGTGCCAACTTCTAATATTTTATTCAGAATAGAACATAAATCACGGAACAAAAGTTTAAACTGAGAAAATGTATCATTTTAAGGGAAAAATATGTTGATTCAGAATTTCATGGTGTCAACAAATCCCAAAAAAGTTGGGACAAGGCCATTTTCACCACTGTGTGGCATCTCCCCTTCTTCTTACAACACTCAACAGACGTCTGGGGACCGAGGAGACCAGTTTCTCAAGTTTAGAAATAGGAATGCTCTCCCATTCTTGTCTAATACAGGCCTCTAACTGTTCAATCGTCTTGGGCCTTCTTTGTCGCACCTTCCTCTTTATGATGCGCCAAATGTTCTCTATAGGTGAAAGATCTGGACTGCAGACTGGCCATTTCAGTACCCGGATCCTTCTCCTACGCAGCCATGATGTTGTGATTGATGCAGAATGTGGTCTGGCATTATCTTGTTGAAAAATGCAGGGTCTTCCCTGAAAGAGATGACGCCTGGATGGGAGCATATGTTGTTCTAGAACCTGAATATATTTTTCTGCATTGATGGTGCCTTTCCAGACATGCAAGCTGCCCATGCCACACGCACTCATGCAACCCCATACCATCAGAGATGCAGGCTTCTGAACTGAGCGTTGATAACAACTTGGGTTGTCCTTGTCCTCTTTGGTCCGGATGACATGGCGTCCCAGATTTCTAAAAGAACTTGAATCGTGACTCGCCTGACCACAGAACAGTCTTCCATTTTGCCACACTCCATTTTAAATGATCCCTGGCCCAGTGAAACGCCTGAGCTTGTGGATCTTGCTTAGAAATGGCTTCTTCTTTGCACTGTAGAGTTTCAGCTGGCAACGGCGGATGGCACGGTGGATTGTGTTCACTGACAATGGTTTCTGGAAGTATTCCTGAGCCCATTCTGTGATTTCCTTTACAGTAGCATTCCTGTTTGTGGTGCAGTGTCGTTTAAGGGCCCGGAGATCACGGGCATCCAGTATGGTTTTACAGCCTTGACCCTTACGCACAGAGATTGTTCCAGATTCTCTGAATCTTCGGATGATGTTATGCACAGTTGATGATGATAGATGCAAAGTCTTTGCAATTTTTAGCTGGGTAACACCTTTCTGATATTGCTCTACTATCTTTCTGCGCAACATTGTGGGAATTAGTGATCCTCTACCCATCTTGGCTTCTGAGAGACACTGCCACTCTGAGAAGCTCTTTTTATACCCAATCATGTTGCCAATTGACCTAATTAGTGTTAATTGGTCTTCCAGCTCTTCGTTATGCTCAAATTTACTTTTTCCAGCCTCTTATTGCTACTTGTCCCAACTTTTTTGGGATTTGTTGACACCGTGAAATTTTGAATCAACATATTTTTCCTTTAAAATGATACATTTACTCGGATTAAACGTTTGATCTGTCATCTACGTTCTATTACAAATAAAATATTGACATTTGCCATCTCCACATCATTGCATTCAGTTTTTATTCACAATTTGTTTAGTGTCCCAACTTTTTTGAAATCCGGTTTGTACTAGCCAGCACTGAATGTAAACAGGGATGAGGTCATTCCCACAATGCTGTGTATTAGAGTTGAAGATCTGCATCTCCCTCACTATAACCAACACGATTAAGAAACATTAAAAAAATATAAAACACTATTGGATGGAGTATTCCTTTAACATTTTTCTTTTATAATGGAAAACATTTCAAAATGTCACAGCAAAAATCAACATATTTGCAAGGAGTGTGACCTCCAGCGGCTTTGGTTATAAATTCAATCCCCATCAGTGGCTCCCTTTGGCACTCCAAGGTAACTCGTTTGTACAATACGAGAACTGACAGGAGAAATAACTGCATTGCACAGTTGAGGTTTTAAGGACTACACTGGCTAAGTAAGTAGATGGAAAAAGAGCATTAAATGTACAATTATATTATTGGGTTTACAAAAATTTTACTTTGCTGGTCTACCACTTGGCGGCACTGCACTACATTATGACATAAATTTTAAAAGCCGATCACAAGCTTATTTCTCGCCACCTCCTCTGCTATACTTCTGGGTGCAAGCCAAACTTGGTACTGTTGCATCATGGTGGACCTTTTAGTAACTGAGAAGCATGCATAGATAATTTGGATAAACCCCAGGCTCATGTCTACTGCATACTTAGGAGCAGAACCTCTGCACATCACACAAAGAGTGGATGGAGTCCATCCGTATCATACATAAATACTATTTGACGTTCAGAAATGTTGTCTAATGCTAAATGATGTCTTAGATACTTCTTTTCAATCAGACCACTGCAATGGAAAACTTGTGTGTCTTAAAACTGGGCAGCCCTGAGACAAATGGCCGCCACCCTGAACTCAAATCACAGATGCAGTCATGCAATTGTATACTGCATACCCTCTTACAAACACTATAGCCAGGAGGGCAGAAAAACTATTAAAGCTGCTTTGTGAACCTTATACAGTGGAACCTCGGGACACAAACTTCTCAGAACACGTACAAATCGGGTTACGACCAAAAAGTTTGCCAAACTTTTGCATCTGTTCACGACCACACACTCAGGTGATGAACAAGCCAGTTTCCCTTCCGGTTAGTACGCGCCGTTGATTTCTGCACGTGTTCAGTCTCTCCCTGTACATTATTCTCGGTCAGACGTGCGTGCATTTGCTGTAAACTATTTGTGCTCTATTTCATGTGCTTTTGCATTAATTTTGCAATTAACCATGGCCTCTAAGCAAGAGAAGAGTGGTAGTGTTGGTGAGAAGAAAGGTTTTGAAGAAAACTGAAATCGAATTAAAGAAAGAAATTATTCAAAAGTATGAGTGTGGCGTTCGTGTTACTGATTTTGCCGTTTAGTACAAGAAGTCAAAATCTAAGATTTCGACTATTCTAAAGCAAAAAGAGGCCATTAAAGCAGCTGATGTTGCAAAAGGAGTTACAGTGTTAACCAAGCAGAGGCCTCAAGTGCTGGAAGAGATGGAAAAACTGTTGCTAGTGTGGCTGAACGAGAAGCAACTTGCAGGAGATAGCGTAAGCGAGGCGATGTTATGCGAGAAAGCCAGGAAGATTAATGGCGATTTCATGCAAGGTTACTTTTCTTGGTTGTTTATGTATAAATTAAGGGTTTTTCAAATTTTCATTTTTTTTTCCCTGTGCTTAAAACTTATTAAAAAAAGTGTTTACAGCAAGCGGTTCGTAAGGCTGTAGCGTGAACTCTTGCAACGTTAGTTTTCTCTGTTCTTCAAGGTTTTCTCAGCGTTATTCAATGTTATTAAATTTAGTTTACTATTACACTGTGCATTCTATGGTATAATTTACTATTTGTGTGCTTAAAAAATCTTAAAAAAAAATACATTTACATACAGTTCGTACGGTCTGGAACGGATTAATTGTAGTTTCAAAACTCTGGTCGTGACCCGAGGTTGCACTGTATATAAAAATCATAAAACTATCACACATAAGAAAAATGAATTAAGGACTATAAGTAATGTTTTGTACTGGTGACTGGTAAGATGGACACAGAGTAAATTGGGCCTAACACCCATATTTGATTATGACGCATAATAGCAAATCAGCAGCCATACTGATTTAGAGGACTCCAAAGATCCAGAGGACAATGTGTCTCTGCTGCCCCGACTCTTAGAGCTGAGATGAGGAGAAGACGATGGGGAATCATCAATGTACGGCATCATGTCATGGTGTCGCCGCTGCTCCTCTGCTCGGTCAGCATCATAGCCATAAGTAGGTGGCGTTCCACTGAAGGAGGCATCTGAGGAGAAAAATGAAAATGACTCAGTAAGAAGGCAGAGACCAAAACAGGACACTGAGAACTGAATTATATGGCATCATGAAAAAATAAGGCAGACCTCTGTAATGAACATTTTGTTCTTCGCTCTGTACAAAATGTAAAATTTCGGATAAAAATGGAAAATAAATCTCCCCTCTTAAAAAAATTGACCGACCAACTTAAAAAAAAAATAAACAAAATAACGGAAAATTGGAAAAACAATCATAATTGTAACCAGGAGTGAACTCAATTAAGGAAACAGCCTGTGGTACAGGGGGTGTACAGGCAAAGCCGAATATCAGTCAGATTTTCATGTAGTCAGCACTTCTGTTCTTTCTCATTTATAACTAAACAGGCATGCACCTCTCTTTGATGTCCCATCGTGGTGGCAAAATTGCAGACAGTTCAGCATTGTCCTGTTTTATGAACAGATGAGAACACTAATTGCTCCCTTTTGCGCTACTAACACCTCACTTGCAACAGCTTGCTTTACTTTTCCTCCTGTTTCCTACACTTTAATAAGGGTGATGCTTGTGGCGTAATGGTTAGGTGACTGGGACGCTTGACTGTTTTTCCATATATATTCTAACATACTTAAACCTATTAGACCCAATGCAGGATAGCAAGGGTCTAATAAATAAAATCATTAAAAATGAAAAAAAATTACAAACACATTGGCCCAAATTTACAACACACACGTGCACCTATGCTGTAAAGTCAATGTGTGTTACAGCATTTATTATGAATGGCTGGGCAGGACACAGGCAAACCCCTTTGACAGCACCAGACCTCACTAAAGATGGTGGAACTACAGAATTACATCTTATTTAATGTCCTTTTATCATATCACTAGCATATATGCAACTCATAAGAGTTAGGAGTGGAATTTCACCACTAAGCAAGTGTCTTTGTGAAGTTCAAAAAGTTAGGAAAGCAAACAAAATTAAACATGTAGTTCACATTATGAAGCATTACTTAATTAAAAAAAAAGATTGCTATCTTAACCGGAGTGAAGTCCTACATTTACCTTGTAGTTCATATCTATTTCAACAGATGGTTCTGTACGACTCCCTACACTGATGTTATTTTGCTTTTATTGAATGTTGTCAGATGATAGATAGACAGATAGACAGATAGATAGATACTTTATTAATCCCAAGGGGAAATTCACATAATCCAGCAGCAAAATACTGATACAAAAAACAATATTAAATTAAAGAGTAATAATAACTTTGAATAATGTTAGCATTTACTCCCCCGGGTGGAATTGAAGAGTCGCATAGTGTGGGGTCTCCTCAGTCTGTCAGTGGAGCAGGACAGTGACAACAGTCTGTCGCTGAAGTTGCTCCTCTGCCTGGAGATGACACTGTTCAGTGGATGCACTGGATTCTCCATGATTCACAGGAGTTTGCTTAGTGCCCGTTGCTCTGCTACAGATGTTAAACTGTCCAGCTTTATTCCTACAATAGAGCCTGCCTTCCTAACAAGTTTGTCCAGGCGTGAGACGTCCTTCTTCTTTATGCTGCCTCCCCAGCACACCACCGCGTAGAAGAGGGCACTCGCCACAACCGTCTGATAGAACATCTGCAGCATCTTATTGTAGATGTTGAAGGACGCCAGCCTTCTAATGAAGTATAGTCGGCTCTGGGTTCTCTTACATAGAGCATCAGTATTGGCAGTCCAGTCCAATTTGTCATCCAGCTGCACTCCCAGGTATGTATAAGTCTGCACCCTCTGCACAGTCACCTCTGATGATCACGGGGTCGATGACGGGCCTGGGCCTCCTAAAATCCACCACCAGCTCCTTGGTTTTGCTGGTGTTCAGTTGTAGGTGGTTTGAGTTGCACCATTTAACAATGTCTTTGATTAGCTTCCTATACTCCCCCTCCTGCCCACTCCTGATGCAGCCCACGATAGAAGTGTCGTCAGCAAACTTTTGCACGTGGCAGGACTCTGAATCATATTGGAAGTCTGATGTATGTTGGCTGAACAGGACTGGAATAAGTCCAGTCCCCTGTGGAGCTCCTGTGTTGCTGACCACAATGTCAGACCTGCAGTTCCCAAGACGCACATATTGAGGTCTGTCTTTAAGATAGTCCACGATCCATGCCACCAGGTGTGAGTCTACTCCCATCTCAGTCAGCTTGTCCTTAAGGAGCAGAGGTTGGATGGTGTTGAAGGCGCTAGAGAAATCCAAAAACATAATTCTTACAGCACCACTGCCTCTGTCCAGGTGGACATTATTTTTATTATTATTGGAAGAGCCTATCGATTAGCCTTTCTAAATTTATTTCATCCAAACCATACGTTTAAAAATTACAGGGGGTTTAATTGTTCCCTATGAGGAATCCTACATTCAAAAAAAAAATTGATTTCAATTAGGTATAAAAATGTTTTGATGACTCTCCCTTTTATGTCCACCTGCTAGCTTTCGCGTTTATGTAGGCTACAGAACGGTGCGATGATGACATCTCAGAAATGTCAATTTAAAAAACATTTATATTATCAATGTCTGTATGTTTTTCTTTATGGCTATGTATTAATGAGGATTCTGCGTCTAAATTCATGGTCTCAGTCAAACTTGAGGTAACTGGTTAAGTGTACTGTGTTGTAAATGCAATGAGAGTGTGAGCTAAAAAAAAAATGACTTAAAAACTCACCAGTCATCCAAGATACAAATATTAACTACTTTAATCAAGAAAATTCAACCTCCAAAACCTTCCATCATCAAACTTCTAGAACTAAGTGACTGCACCAGCTTCAACATACAGAGAATGGTTTTAAAGCCCTGGTAATGAAAATCTCTACCTCGACCCACTCAGCATCTAGGAAAGGTTGTTCAGGAAAACGACAAGAATCCATGACTCAATAGCTTTGCTCTTTCTGCTGATTTCCAGAAATGGGGAACTGTACAGCCCAGCTAGTCAGTCTAATAAAATGTTGATGAGAACAAACCTGACAGTTAATTATAAAACAAACAGCTGTCTGTATCTGGCAGTGCAGTTTTTACATTAACATATTAGGGCAATGAAATCCATAAATGTAACTAATAACACCCGTCTACTACGAATGTCTACCAATCTGAAAAATCTGAAGGAAAATGGAGGAACAACCTTCTGCCTACTCACATTCCCAGTTCACATCTGTTACTATATAAACGCGTGAATTTCATGCTTATTACAAAGACAAAAAAAAAAAAAAATTAAAGACGACAGAAAATCATAGCAGCTTTTAAACAGCTGTATAACTACCAAGCAACATTCCAGAATCTCAACAGTGAGAAAATGATCAAGTAAAATAATAGTAAAGTAATACTAAATTGTGTTAATTACTTTACAGTTAATTCATTATTATTCATTAAATAAATATGATCAAAAGGTACCTCGATATGTTGTGCTAACCTGAAGAAAAAAAAAATCCAAGTAAACGAGTTTATTTATAAAACACTGTCACCCGCCCCTCCCCCCCCCCAACACTCTTCTGCCTGTAAATCAGTGGCCTAACTCAACTCAACATTCTAACACCAGGCTTGAGATGCTCTAGTAATAAGCAGCTGTTCGATTTAATTCAAGTTATTATTTGTTCTTGCATTGCACTCTCCACAGAGCACATGTTCAACTGACTTGCACAAATATTCACGAACACAAGGACTGCAGCAAATTCCTAAACCACACAACACATTATGCTAAATACAGAGTAAATCTCAGAACAAATGAGATATGGCCAGCTGAAAATGAAGCTGATTATAACAAACACTAGCATCAGTCCTGATGACCAAGCCCAACTGTGACGGTCCAGGTCGGCTCCACGCTTCCTTGTCATTTCCTGGAGCGACTTTGACCCAAAAACGTTGATGGTCATGAACTGAGATGAGCCAGGCTAAGGAGGACACATGCTTACAGCAAAAGGGCAGGTACGGAAGTGTCAAGTGCTTTTATTGAAAACAATCAACTGCAACCATGGAGCACAGTGCTCAACCGCACACGCGGGAGACACTGCATAACGGGCCGCTCCCTACTCCCTCCTGTTCAATTGGAGGTCCCTTCTTCAGCCCCAGGCTCCTCACCTTGAGGCTCGCTCTTGACCGCCTGCCTCCATTCTTCTTTCACACGGACTCTGCTGATCCTGCCTCTTCTTCTTTCTTACTCTTTTTCCTTGTGGTCTCCTGCTGTCCTTTGTTTTCTTTTCTGTCTTACCTGTCTGCCGTGCAGGCTTCTTCATACTGCCCAATCAGGTGCAGATGAGACCCTTCGCCACGTCCAAAGTGTGAATGAGACATCTGACTGATCCACTTGAGTGTGCAATCAACCCCAGTGCAGCACCATCACGCACCCACCTGCACCCGTTCTGAGCCAGCACGCTCTCGGGAACTGATTATTTATTTAAACCCTGCATAATACCACAGACCTCTTATCACACCAACTACCATTCCTCCCCTACTGACTAGTTTACTGTAACAAAAGCATTATATAAAAATCTGCATCTTTATAAACTAATCTAAAATATCTCATGGTAACTTTAGAAGCCATCCTTACAAATGACTTTGAGTGGCAGGCTTCTGTTGTCACCTTAGGTTAGTACTGCCTGTAAATCTCAGAACTTAATACGGGACAACTGTCTACATCTGGCCAATGGGTCTCCACCCCGATTCTGAACTTGCTGAACCACTATATTTCCAATCTGGTAACTTCTGAGAGCTACCTACATGCACTGCTAGGTGGCGTGAATAACAATGATCATCTCATAACAATGTCTCCTTAAAAAGGGTTGGGATATATTAAGCAGCAAGGTAATAGTGATGTGTTGGAAGCTAGAAAAATGGGCAAACGTAAAGATCTCAGTGCCTCTGACAAAGGCCAAGGTGTGCTGGATTGACAACTGGGTCAGAGCATCTCCAAAACTGCAGCTTCCCACTAGGCAGTGGTTAGTACCTACCAAAAGTGGCCCAAAGAAGAATAACTGGTGAACCAGCTACCAGCTCACTGAAGCATGTGGGGAGCAAAGGCTGGTCAATCCTGTCTGATCCCACAGAAGAGCTCCACTATCACTAATTGCTAAAAAACTAAATGGTGGCTGTGAGAAAGAAAAGTGTCAGTACACACAGTGCATCGCAGCTTGTCGAGTAGCCACACGCTGGTCAGAGTGCCCATGCTGCCCCATGATTACCAGGTAAAGTGTCTGCTATGGACATGTGAATATCAGAACTGGACTGTAAAGCAATCGAAGAAGCTGGACTAGTCCAAGGAATCTCGTTTTCTAGATAATATGGACGGCCAGGTGCATGTACACTGTTTAAATGGGTAAGAGATGGCAGAAGGATGCACAATGAAGCTGGCAGAGGCAGTATGTTGCTCTAGGCACCTTCTGAGGTCTTGTGGAGTACATGGGTTAGAACTGTTTTGATGACATGAGGAGGAAGAACTGGTTGTAATGTTGTGGATGCTCAATGGAGAATTACCTTTATGCATTAATCTTTGGATTTCTAGCAAGTATACCCTGCTCGCCTGGGCACATATGCAAAGATGGAGTTCTGAATTTCTGGAATAAGCTCTGCCCTATCCTGAGTCTCATATGTTCTGTTTCATGCTATGGATGTCTCACTGTAGCACACCCCTTAAAATTTTCAATAAATTAAACCCATTCTTGGCCAGGGCTAACATGCCAAACCAGAAATAGGCAAAGCTGGAGGGGCTGCAGGTCCATTACAGGTCAAAGTAAAAAAAAAAAAAAGGTTGGCAATTACACAAAAAAATAAAAACAAGGCTCAGTAAAAAGCCTCTTTGTTACGTTAGACATCAGTGCAGAACAACCCTGGCAAGACTACAACACATAAGGCAGGGCACGCAGATCTTTAGACAGCTGACAGAATTCAAGTAGGTTGAGCAGAGTGCACAAAAAAAAAAAAAAAAAAAAAAATTAAGGCTTCCAACAATAACACGCAAACACGATATCCTTCTGTTCATTCCATTCATTGCCATGTTGGCAGTCTAGCACTCCATCCCCATCAAATACATAGATTTGAAAGTGCAGCTGCTCCAGGGTAAGCGGCTTCATTGTATCGCTGGAGAGAGCTGTTTAGGAGGAGCGCCACACACTCACTTTCATGAAGAGTGTTAATGTCGGCTACAAATGGAGACCTGGACCATTCAGGCAACAAGACCCCGGGGGCACTTTACATAAAGCACATCTTTCCTTCTCAAGCTTTACGCAAGACCAGCAAGAAGCCTGAATCCTTCATCACTATGCTCTGCTGCCTCAAGTGAAACAGTAACTTTTGATCTGAGCAAACAACGAATGCGGTGTTCCATTTATTTTGGAAGTCTTAGTTGGGAATGACGCCACACCCAAGTCGACCGTGTTCCAGTAAATCATTCGGAAAACAACCAAGAAAAACTACTGTGCTGGATTTTTTTAGAATATACAGACAACTACTGAAAAACAACGCGCAAGGCGATAATTTGAACATCCAAACATGGCAGCAGCACGTCCACAGTTAGACATTGAACAGGAGTGCGTGTGCGAGTGACTGATTTAATGAGACACAAATAGACAGAAGTGCTGATAAACAGTACAACAGAACAGCTTTCACTTCTTTTGATGTGAGGTGCAGCCATCTTGAATTCTGAGGTTGTGGCTCTTCTGAGGCTCTTTCGACTTTTGAGGAGGAAATCCAACATGTGGGTGCATTCCAGTTGAAACTTCCTTCATGTAACTCAAAAATTATGACTTTCCAGTTCAAATGGAACGCAACATAAACTTTAGAATAAACAGAAGTAACAGCAGCAGGTTCTTGTGATAGAGTATTTAAAAGGCAAAGTTTGTGACCTGTTGGGGGCGCACTATGTGACAGAGGTACCTCAGGTGCACATTATATCTGTAAACAATACAGCCAAAGCGTTACTCCAAGCCCCAACACATACTGTCATTATTAATTACTTAATTTAAAAAAAAAAGATCTCTTTGACGATGTATTAAAAGCCCCCTGTAGAAATAATGACGGACTAGCACTCATTTCCATTACTGTCACTTGTTATTAAAGCCAGTTATTTAGAGGTATTAAACTGCAATTGTAGTAATGAGGAAATTAGGGGCTGCCATCCAGTGCTATTGTCCATGTGACAGGCATCCACGCTTACAGGCCCATGCATCACAAAGGGGTATAGCCTGGCATCACTCACATTCAAAAAACACGATTGGCAGCAAGAAGAAAAACAAAGGAATGAAAGGAAACCCACATTTGCAGCTCATCCATTAAACAATATAGTCGAAATCACTGACTGCACTTTTAACCAGAAATTGACTGAAATCACCTGCCAGGAAATAGAAACCCTTAAAAAAAAAAAAAAAAAAAAAGGCCAAGATTAATCCTTGGATTTCAGCTATGAAGGGTCAGCATGGTACCTCGCACTTCCAGTCACTGTGTCTGTCTGCGATGCCTGTGTGTGTTATCACCATGTCTGTGTGGGCTTTCTCAGGAAGTCCAGTCTCCCCCGCATCCCGAAGATTTACAGATTATGTTTATTGGCCCAGTGCCCAGTGCGTCCAGAGGAGAGAAAAAAAAAATACATCATCCTGTCCACAGTTTGGTTTTTACAATTACAAATAAAATCGTCTTCTCTTAATTGATTGTGTCTTCTCCATTGAACACCACACTCCATGTTAATTTCAACTGCTCCCCATACAAAAAGCAACCCCCATGAAAAACTGCGACCTTCGAAGTTAACAAGCTTAGTCTTCATTTTACAATCAAGCAGCACAAGAAGTTGCAAACAAGCAAATGTCTTTAGTCATTCCTGTTCATATTAAAAACCACAGATTTTAAATAGAAGTCAGACTTTGTGCCACATTCAGAAGTACTCTGATGATACAGCTATTGTGGCGTGTATAAGGAATGGAAAGGAAGGGGAATATAGGGATCTGATTGGAGCTACACGTACCAGTGACTGGAACAAGAAGAACTGTCTGGCTTGGAACACAATGAAGACCAAGGAGAGGACTGTGGATTTCTGGAGGTCTAAGCTCCCCCCTTCAGCCTCTTAACATCCGAGGACAGACACTGATGTGGTGCAGACTTTTCAGTATCTAAGAGTCCTCTTTGATGACAAACTGGACTGGTCTGTGAGCACAGAAACCTCTGATCATATGTAGCAAAATGCTGTCTTGTCTTTGCTCTACCAGACAGTTGTCTCCAGTGTCCTCTTTTTTGCTGCCGTTTGTTGGGGTGGCAGAATGACAAATAAGAATACAAAGAGACTGGACAAGCTGGTGAAGAAGGTGCTAGGCAGGACTGTAGACTCACTGGGAATTCTGGTTTAAAGGTGTATGAGGAAGAAGGTACAGGCCATTCTTGACGATAGCACTAACCCTCTCCGCAACATTTTGGTGGGTCAGAGAAATAAAAGTAGCAGTCAGCTTGTCTCACTGCACTGTAGAACAGAACGTTTTAAAAGATTATTTGTTCCTGCTGCTGTGAGATTTTTAATGCTGTTGCCAATGCAGATGATCCATGACTTGGTCAACAATCTACCTTAGAACACTGTAACAAATGACCAATTTGTACTTTTTATTTATGTTTTTTTTTCCTTGCTCTTGTAACAATTGTGAACAATTTTAACTGATGTGTTTGAGCTACTGGATACCTGGATTTCCCTGAGGGGATGAATGAAGTATCTATCAATTATCTAGTATGTGACAGTAGGGGGTGCTATCGCTCCCTTGAACCCTCAGGTACAACGCCAAACACCAGGTAAAAGTTTAATGATTCTTCTTTTTATTATAATAATTATATGCACCAAGCACCCTCCACTCCACCTCTGGTGTTTCCCTGTCCTCTTTATAGTCCTTGACCCGGAAGCGTTTCACCCTCTCTGTCCATGTGATGTGGAACACTTCCGGGTCAGATAAAAATCCTTCTTTTTCTTCACCCAGGAAGCACATCGTTCCCTTTGTCCATGCGACTCTGACATACTTCCTGGGCGTAAGGCAAGTGGTCTCTGTGCCTCCCTGCAGTGTCCTCTAGCTGGCCCCAAGGTATCCAACAGGGCTGAGAATAAAAACTACATTGTCCAGTATTCCCTGCTGGCATTCGGGGCATCTCCACATTGCAGGGAGGACTCCACCTGGCGGCTTGGGGGTATTGGCCGGGATAAGCTGCTGGCCATATCCCACAAGTGCCTTTCACATCTCTTTATCTATTATAAAAAGCCTTTCCTGTCTGTATGTCTATCTATCTACCATCTATCAATCATCTCTCAGTTATCAATCATCTAACAATCATCTATCAAAGCACTGTGTCAACAGAACAACTGCCTCTGCTGCATCAAATTAACTTCTCCAGTAGCCCTCAGAGATTTGGCCTCCCTAAACTTTAGCTGTTAAATCCATGACACTCTCTGAACCGTCCTATTAAGCCACCAATCCTTGATGCACTCAGTTTCAGTGCCATTTTTACCAATAGCCTAAAGCAGTGTCACTCCTTCACAGCATGCCAAATGTCACCATCTTAAGTGTATTTGGACCCTGGGATGAAACCCTCAAGTCCAGGACTGATCTGGTGTCCAGCAGCCGTGAGAAGACTCTGCTAACCAAATTCACTTTCACTACACAACAAATTAATAAATTCTTTGATAGTCAGTAATTGCTATTTCTATTACTCCATGCTAATTACGAGAAGCACAGATACTCACGGACGAGCTAGGCAATGTCTTCTAGACGTTGCTGCGGGGAATGTTTTCACGACAGACTCTTTATTCGATAAAGGAGGAAGACCAATTCAAAGACAATGTCAGACGAGTACTTGAATGCTGGTGTAAAAGCAGGCCACACTGAGATCAACACTGGGGAAGACTGATAAAAGATGTTACAAATTGGGCTGACAGAAGGCAAAGCGTTGCATTAAATACTATTATTTCGGGCGCAGGAGCCCTTATTTTACTCATAATTATAGGTAGGGAGTGAAAAAATGCAGTTTTCTATATACCAAATGAAAAGGATAAGAATACAAAAGGGCACATGAAAGAAGCTTATAGAGCGCTACCAAAAAAAAAAAAATCTCTTAGTTTTATAGACAAAGCTGGGGTCTAAAATGTGCATGAGCTTTATTTTACAATCTGTCCTGTGCAGCTATTGAACTTGAATTAGAAGAAAGCCTTGGCAGAGCCTGGCAGAAAGAGATAAATTAGACACACATCTTTCTCCAATTTTATTAAATCTCTCAAATAAAGAAGGGGTCTCTAGGTGCAAGGCAGTCTACATCATTACTGCGATACCTCAGAGGGCTAGCTGTTCCATGTGCCCGCCTGGCAGATATCCAAAGTGTCGATCTAGATTACAGTGCAAAATAAATACATCCATGCCCTGGTAAGACTAAAATGATGGCCTCAGTTCCGCACTCACCTTCAGCCGGTAGCAGACAGGACAAGCATTGGCATCACATACTGCACCCTGATAGTTTCACTTAATGTATCCCCCAAAAGGAAACCACTGGTTTATTTTTTCTACATTTTATTGAAATTACAGGTTTGTTACTCTCCTTCCTACCACTGTAGCACATTCTACCATGCATATCTCCTCACTGATTTACTCTCCTCAAATGACTTATGACGCGACTCTGATCGACTAAAGCCTATGTCATATTAGACGACTTTTACAGCAATTCCCAGTTGTAGCCTTTATTTACATGATCTTAGGCAGGAAGGGACACAATCACCTAATGTCACATACCTGACAATCGAGACCAAGTAGTCTGCAATTAGCTAGGATTAAATCAAACTTGTTTGATTTTCCATGATAGTCAGAGGGACAGGCCATTTACGCAGGAGAGTGGACAACCAATGAATGGTCATCTGGAAGTACAATGCACAGAATCTATCAGAGTGGTGGCTCTGAGGCTAAGGATCTGTGCTGGTAACCTGAAGGTTGCTGGTTCGAATCCCCAGCACTGCCAAAAGAGATCCTACTCTGCTGGGCCCTTGAGCAAGGCCCTTAACCTGCAATTGCTCCAGGGGTGCTGTACAATGGCTGACCCTGCACTCTGACCCCAAGGGGTACGTGAAAACTAACAAATTCCTAATATGATAAATTGTATAAGGTGAAATAATGAACAAAAAAGAAACACACCTTGAAACTTGCAAGTAGACAAGAATCATGTCTGTCTGATGTCAAATGTTTTAAGTACTAAAACAAAATGGTAAAAAGAAAAAAAAGGGACAGGACTACAGCTGAACGCACCAAATATATTATCTGTTCACACAGCACCAGATAACTCAGGCAACATGGCGTCTGGGCACCTCACAAACTGAACAGAAGCTTGTCTATCTGATATCTCGTATTTTATATACCACAACAGAATAGAAAAAAAAGAATTCAAGGACAGAGGCTGCTGCTGAAAACCCTGCAGCTGTTTAGTCCTTCGTACAGTGCTGGCTCTGTCAGGCAACACGCTATTGGCGGTCAGAAAAAGAGGCGACTACGACCGTGTGGGAAGAACGGTGCTCAGCCAGTAAATGTGACACGAGCTGCGATTGCCAGTTGTGCAATCTGACACAGTGAGGTGACAAGATCAGCTACTGAGACTGGCAAATCTGACATACCCCATGACAAAAAGTCATGCAATGTGATGTTGGCATTAGCAAGACAACAGCATGTGGCCCTTGTGATTGCCAAACCACTTTTGACAGCTCATTCTGCAACATACAGGCATGTAAATAACACATAAAATGAGAGTCGTGTAGCCGCCTATTACTTAGCAGCCTTTCAGGTCTACACAATACATGAAAGATTGAACTACACCTCTAAAGTTCTTTACTGTTTACTGCATAAAATATAAGCTTGATTATTGTTTGATGGTTTAAACTATAGTGGGTAATTAACGTATATCAGAACACACTCCACCGCAAAATACTCTCTGTTGCCAAAGGATCAAAAAAAAATTTGCCCTAAGGGACCCTCTGGCTGAGAGGTGTGCGTAACTCAAGATTACATTTATACAAACTGCTCAGGTATTTAGGCAAATCCAGGACAGTGTTTTTACGTTTATTTTAAACAATAAGAGTTTTGGTTACACTCTAATAACCAACAGCAGGCTTTCCAGAGTTAATGTCGCTTACTAGGCTGACAGCAGATCCACACTCCACACTTTAAAGCCACGCTGCCTCCTAGGGGAAGCCCGCTAGTAAAATGGCTGTGCAGAGTTTGGAATATTAATGCTTTGAAAAAGGTTACGCAGAATCAAAGAGAAACTGACCGAGTAACTCGTCCACACTGCTATAAACAAGAGAAACAGTTTAGTTACACATGAGTGAACCAAGACAAACAAGCAAACATTCAATTACACGCTCACTGCTTCAGCAGTCTTCAACTTGCGTAACAGAAGATTCGCAATTGCCGTCACCTCCAAAAACAATCCAGGAGCTTCGCACATGTTTTCAGCAGCCACAGGCAGAAGACGATGCAAACGTCCACAAGACACATGCTCTGGCATTCATATCTACTGGTTGAAATAATATAATCTCTCTTAATATTTCAGAAATCACAAAATTTTGACATTGAGGACATGAACACAAATTGGTAAGGTCAGCAGCCCAATCTCAGGAGCAGTAGTTTGGATGATGCTTTTAAAAGTACTTGGGTTGCATAGTCCAGTTATTTTTTAAAATACAGGGGGTCCTCGGGTTACAACGTCTCGACATACAACGTTTCAAGTTTACAACGCTCACTCCCATAAAAACGTTGAGATGTGAGAAGGAATAAAGGTAAGGATTTTTTTTTTTACACTCATTTTTTCTGTTCCTACAGTACAGTGTACAGTACAGTATACTTCTGTTTTTTTCCTTTTTCTGTGGCTTAGTTGTGTTTTTATGTTCTAGATTATGATTTCGCAAATGTTTTAAGATAGGTAAGTGACTTAGGCTAGGGTGTGTTTTGACTTACACCAAAATTTGGGTTACATCACTGTTGTAGGAACGGAACTGTGTCGTAACCCAAGGAGCCCATGTAACAAGTAACCTAACAAAATACCTAATTTATTGAAGTAAAAATACCTGTGTTGTTATTATCCGAGCAGCACTGGGTGTAAAGCAAGTTGCACAAGTACCAGTATGCCGGGCATTTGCAGAGCTCAATCATACAGCTAATAAAGTGTCAATTTAGTTTTAATCTACCTATTGGCCGCAGATATGGGCAGAGTGTTAGCTCTGAGGTTGAGGATCTGCGCTGGTATCTGGAAGGTTACTGGTTCAAATTCTGTTACTGCCAGAAGAGATCCTACTCCACTGGGCCCTTGAGCAATGCCCTTAACCTGCAAACTGCTCTAGGGGTGCTGTACAATCACTCAAGCTGCACTCTGACCCCAAAGGGTATGTGACAGCTGTACAATAACAATATAATTGAGTCATTATGATTATCATCAGGTGATGCAGTGGCCAGGGTTGATACTGTGACTGTAAAAAGGGGATAGATATTTTATTTTACTTCACAGCACATAAAAGGACTAATACACAATGGTTGTACTTTTGGTTGTAACATACAGGGGGGCACAGGTCACCATTATAACAGGACACTTCTGAGCCAGATATGAATCATCATTGGAAAACAAGGTTAGCAAAAACAGTGACCAGGCTGTGACATAAAAGTTGTGGCATTATTGGGAAAAATTAAAGGTTTGCCTTGTGAGCTTTCATAATCTGTTTGAAACTCTGAAGTAGTTGCTGAAATTAAATTGTGATAAAGCTTTGTATATAGAACGTAGAAACAAGGGAAAAAGAAAATCTGATGTGACAATGACAAATCCTGCTTCTTCACAGAGTGGGCAGCATAATTGCCGTTACAGGCGCATATTATCCAGTGCAGGAGACAAATGGGTCATCCTCACCAGCCAATATGTGAAACTTACCAATTCACAAAGAGGACTTTGCAGAAACCGTTACACAGAGGAGCATTTCCCTTCTACCGTTATTAATAAACATTTACTTTATCAATCCCACACACTTCGAGTAACCAGTGCTTGCCTGATTTCAGCAGTCTAGGAATTTAAAATTCTCATGCTGGAACTAAAATTATCATTAATAGGCCGCGTCATATCAAATAACAGTCCAAACTGTTCATGTGTAGCTCCTAGCTGGTGGAACAAGCTGCCCACCTCCATTCAAAACTCTGACTCTCTTAACATCTTCAAGACGCATCTGAAGACTCGACTCGATTGGTGAATTTCTGCTTAAATGATACTACTGGCTGTTAGGATTTGTAAATCAGGGACTTATCACTTTCTTGTATTTAGCCAAACATAACAGGAGTGTCCAAAGATAAAGACAGGCAAAAATAAGAAGCTGGTTTATTTACTGCTGTGTTTCAGGGCCACAGCCTCCAACCGTGGAAGAGTGGTGGCTCTGAGGCTAGGGATCTGCACTGGCAAATCGGAAGGTTCCCAGTTCAAATCCCGTAAATGCCAAACGGGATTCTACTCTGTTGGGCCCTTGAGCAAGGCCCTTAACCTGCAATTGCTGAGCGCTTTGCGTAGTGAGAAAAGCGCTATATAAATGCAAAGAATAATTATTATTAACCGTTAAGATAGTATTTCCTTTTAAGATGGCTTGCAAAATAAATACATAAAATTCAGTGCAATAAAAAGTGGTCCAGCAGTTTCATAACTGGTTCCCTTACGTTGCTAGGTACAAGCTTCCTCCTGCCTGCTTTATGGGTTATTTCTGACTTAATAAGGGGTTCTTAGTTGATGATAAATATTCATCTTTTTCACAATGGAGAGGAAGCAGACAGTTAGGAATGATCCTGAGAGAAGCACACGGCTGGCTCAGAGCAAGCTCCTGTGTAACGCCGGGCAGTGGCAGTGGGAGATGGTGGTGACTACGCCTGTTGGTGGAGGTCTCCATCTGGGGAAAGCACAGATTTAAGAAGCATCAAGGCTCATGATTATTTATATAAAAAAAAAAAAAAAAGGGCCAGATTCTCCCTGGGACTTCAGCCTCGCTTCAAGGACTACTAATGGATTGATATTTATCTCCATAAAAGTCACTGCTTTTATGGATTTATTTTTTTTTTTGACCATACTCCACTATTTTGCATAGTGGCCTTTTGAACCCCTGCCTGACATACAGATTTTGATGCATTTTTATACATTTACACCAATCTCTTGACTGATTGTGTCCTCATTTGCCTGGTCATGTCTATGGATGGAACCGGGTTCAAGTATTGCTATGGACTATGAAGCCATCGGCTGAATGATTCAGGTTTCAGTCCAAAATTAAAATACAGTTTTTATTCCTTAGTGGACGCTTTTATCTAAATACTTACACGCTGGCATGCAAAAATAAGCTTGCCAGTTACTGAATGCAATACAACTGTTTGCCAGGAAAGGCGAGCACTGCAACTGCTGCAGTTTCAATTAGCAAAATGCACACACCAATAGGGAGACATGGCAAAAATTAGGTGAATCTTTTCTCTAGATACGTTCAGCTAGTCTGGTTTTCAATGTGACATTTGTCCGTTTTCCTGTTATTAGGAGTGTAAAACCACAGACAGGGCATGTCTGGTAAATATGAGTCAGCTAGCCTGCTGCCCAGTGCTATAATTCAGTGATAGGAAGAGAATAAAAAGAGAGAAGAGTTTCTTCCTTGTCTGAGGCTCGTACTAACACTGCACTCTAACATAATGACTGGCAGGGCAGAGGCCACGGTCTAGCGACTATGGAACTGGACGTACAATCACAGCACTGTGCAGGCTGCTTTTCAATAAAACAAACCATGCGCTACGGCTCCTAAAGAGCTGAGACATGTAACCGTGAGGTCAACTGCAGCTCAGTGAGCAACTCAGAGCAAGTTACTTAGCTTAACTATGCTCCAACTTCAGGGTCTGAGCGTGATGGTGGTGTGTTGGACATACAACACCTCCAGGTGCTGATTTACAGACAACCTCTAAACTGGCCTTGTTCTCCATCAGAAAGCATTCTGTTTGACTGAGGACTGAAAAATGGACTAGGCCAAGCATGTGTACCTTGTGCCCCATCCACTTTAGTTCCCATATTGTAGCTCACTACTGGTATGTAGGCCAGAATAATAATAATAATAAAAAAACTAAGACAAGAGGCACCTTTACAGTATACAAAAGAAAGCTGACTTACTTTCAGATTTCCTTATATCTCTTAAGTTCTCCACACTTTCAGACATTATGAACAGTGTCACTGTTAACTGAATGAATTTGATCTCTCACATTTTATTTTTCCTTCTCATAAAAACGACAGTTCCCAAAACCCTGGTTTTTAGCCTTCTTTTCTTATTTGTGCCACCTATGCTAACATCACTGGGTGTTTTCCATAGTTTAGCAGAACTCAGGTAGCAAGCAGCTCTGCATGACATACCAACTTCCTGCAATAAAATGACTAAATTCTTTTCTTACAAAAGCTGCATTCACTTGTCCTGCCTGCTCTAAGAAATATGACCTCACCAGTCTATGCCAAGGCTACCAACAACTTGCCTTGCCCCAGCATGTTGTGGGCTTGGCTGTACCAAAGGAAATTAAAAAAGAAAAAATCTTACTTTTAATATAAAAAAATGAGAAAGTCATATTTTCCTTAACTCCAACACACTGTACTCATTTGTTCCCCACAATGTGGCACTCAGTAATGCCAGCTTACTAAATGCAAGTTTACTAGTACTAAGAAGTGTTGTCATTTTTATTTATACTGTTATTTTATTTATAATGTTATACAGCATATCTTTCTTCATTCTAAACACTCAATCATCTCCTATCCCTTACTGACTAACTATCTCTCTCGCCCTTCAGCACCAAATAGCTAAAGTGTGGCGAGCATACTGGCACAAGAATGGCAGTCTTTCCATCTTCCAGGTGGATGATACATATTGGTGACGGTTGAAGTGGCTCACCATTGTCTATGTAAAACACTTTGAGTAGTTAGAAAAGCATTATACAAAAATAATTTCTAATTTTGAATTATAATTATATAGCATACGTACTAATAAATATGTATCTAATTTATGATAAATATACAGAGGAGAAACTTACTGCAGCATATGCCAGGTAAATGCCATTTGTGTATTTTCTAATGTCAGTTCATCCTTATCAGGGTTCAGCACCAGTCACAGCAGCAACACATCCAATGGCTTTAACCAATAAACCCTGACAATGTTTACTTGTTACTGATGTTCATTAAAATATAGTCATTCAAGAATTTGATCCATCTGTTCAAAAAGTATAAATCTACCCTGTTGGAGGGCATCAGTACATCCATTCATCCAACAACCACACAGAAAGGAGAATATGGAAAGTCCGTTGTGCTCAAATCCCAGCTTCATCACCAGAGTACCATCCTCATTAAAGCCAATCATAACTAAAGTCACAAAGGTAAGACCAGTACCCATAAAAGCATAAAGGTCTGCTTAGCTCTCAGGATTGATAATGTTGTCAGTCAGTCAGTCCTTATCCAACCCGATATTTTGTAATAATTCCCTATGAATGCGTTGGAATCACTTCACTTATTTATTTATTTTTGACTCGCTAGTATGAGAAAACTCCCACACCTGATATACTGTTTGACGTGTCTTGATGTCTAGTTATGCAAGACATTGAGTTTTTGCGTGCATGTGTCACAGTAAGCAGGGGCTCTCCCACTAATGCAATATGAGGACCCAAAGTTACTCCTTTTCATAAAACTTTAAAAACATGGGGATTGGTACTACAGACATGTAGAGTGTCATTTTATGCTATCTTGAAGTTGCTGATCATAAATAATATATTTTTGAAATTTGACTCTTTACTATCCCTTTTAGGCCTCTATTACAGGGTGACAAATGATACATTTCAATTACAACCAAGAATATTTAGAATATTTAAGTTTGAAGAACATCTATCCATCCATTTTCTAACCCGCTGAATCCAAATACAGGGTCACGGGGGTCTGCTGGAGCCAATCCCAGCCAACACAACACATTTTACTAATTACATATTTAACACAACTATTCTTGGTTATTATTATTATTATTTCTTCTTTGCTCACAAAGCAAATCATTGCAATTGTTATGAACTCCCTGAATTAAGATGGATTACACTAATTCAAACGTTTTTCACTTACAATCAACGACTCTGTCACTTCCCAAGGCACCATAGCTGAAGGATACAGCCTCTTGGCCAATTCTATTACGCAGTTATTTTTTCTGCATTTAAATTACAGAGACTTTATAAATGTTGTCATTCTCCACAGACATTTCTGCAAAGTCGCTTATTTTCTAAAAAGCTGGTCACTTTTGCTTGGAGCGGCAGACATTGTTTAATACTGGAGTCTGCTCTTCAGAAGTTGAGCGGTCTTACTGATTTTAACCAACCTCATTCCTCAATTCTGATTGTTTGCTCAGATCAGATTTGCCTACCTCCACGGTTCACATTCATAAGCACAAGTCACCCGTATCTTACTGTAATGTGAATGAATGTGTCCTCCGAAATGGCACGCGTGCACAAATTGATACGTTTATGCCCAAGTCAACAACAAAAATATCACATTTGTGAGGCGACTCATGCATGGTATTAAAACCAACAAACTGGATTGAAATAGTACATGCATTGCATTTTGCTCTGGAGGACGGCAAACAGTTTGTGAAAGATGTACATTAGGCTGAGAAGGTGTAAAAAGACCCAGACGGCTTGCTTTTGCTGTTTTCACAGCTACTGCTGGCACTGCTGGACCAGAAGATGTGTGGGCACGAGAAAGGAGCCAGCAATGGGGGACTGTGACTGCTATCACAGCTGTAGCTCTTTTCCGTCGTTGTTTTGCTGCGCTACCACGGCTGGCTGATGACGACCGTGCTGAGCCCATGTGTATAGGCAACAAAAACATGAATTTCAAGCTGGCCCTTCTCTCATTCATGTCGCATGTCTGATTTGGGACCACATATGAAAAGTGACTCTAATCTAATTTGAAAATTCCTTGATTTCTGTATCCACACAGCACTGAAAAAAAAATATTTGTGTTGCTTTAAGGAAAGAAAAAAATTGGACTTCAGTCACCACAGACTAGTCACGTAAACACAGTCAAAGTTACACAAACTGAATTTGCCAAAAACAGTGAGTTAATTCAATTACAAGTTTACTTTCACACAGAACCTGAAATCCAATCAATCATCACAATAATCTGCTACAAAAATCCGCTACAGCCATCTGGAAAACTCTGAAGAGCTAAAGTGTTTCAAGGAAAAGTAAACGAAGACTAAGGCAGACAAGAAAGAAAGAAAGAGAGACAAGAAAAAACACAGACTAGTGATAAAAATGATGAACACTCAGAAATGTCAACACAACTTTGGATAGACTTTCCTTCCACACGGTGGTTTTTCTCAAGTTGGTTCTCAAATCCGACATACATGCCTATCAGGTTAAATGGGAATAGCGTGGGTACTGATGTAGGTGTTTTGAGCAAAGAAATAGAAAACACAAGCTCAGAAAACAGTTGGATAGGTGAAGGGGTAGATCAAGGGAACCATGAGAAGCTATATTGTTGTATCACATGACAGATAGGTAGAGAGGTGGATCAACAAGACCACAATAAGCTATATGGCCTATTCTCATGAAAAATGTTAACATACCACACGACCCCTTGAAACTGCTCTAAAAGGTCAAATTATTCAAGGCAAATGCTTCCTATCAACTAGTTTGGGAAATACAGAGCAGCTGTTTGTCGAGGCTCCATACAAGTTCTGCTTCATCCACTTGTAGTTTACAAAGTCTCACAGAATTAAGATATAAAGCAGTGCAGTTCCTCAACACTTTTTGGTGTTCATGGACAGCAACATTCCGACAAAAATGGTACACACTAGGCTTGAGGTCAAACCTGTAACATTTCACAGAGCACATTGAGCCACGTGTCCCTCCCACCCAGGCAGCCACTGATTGCTGGCTTTTTAGAGCTGCAGTGACATGCACCCAAGTCAGTCAGGAGCAGTCAGATGGCTAATTCTAGTAATAGCTGACGATCCTAGGAGCTTGAATGAAGCCAAGTCCTCATCTGGACTCAATTACGTTACAATAGCAGCCTTACTGGAGCACAGCTGGCTTCAAAGCACCAAGCAGCCCTTTTCTTAACCTCCCTGGCAACTGGAATGTTGGCCTAAAGAGAACGGTTGGCTTCATAGGCAATTCTCCTTACCACAAGAAACATGTTTTATTTGTGTTCAAGAGAACCATCTGCTCTATAAAAGTGAGAGATTTTCCTTTGAAAGAGTGACAGAGAAGCAGAATAAGTAACGTATGAAAAAAAAAAATTACACACTTTACTCTAAATTGCCATCTTGGGCTGTTTTTATTTATACTGAAACACACAGCTTGCCATTTTATACTGATGATAGTAAAATGCTAATTATGTATTTGGAACTGAACCGACTTCATCCTCATGCATTATTAACCCATACCATTATTAAAAATAGGCAGTTGTTAAGACACTATGGACTATGACATGGGTTGTAAGGAATTGTGTTTAGTTTAATCCTGGGTAGCAGGGAGCTGGCCGACACTTCAGAAGATCTGACTACAACAGGCAGGAACAAATACCCAACATAGCAAAGCCATCACAGAATTTGTGTGCCCACGTGTGCACCAATGTGAATGTTTTTGCAATGTGAAGCAGGTTGCTAACATAGTTAGGATGGATGAAGAGGACAATTGATTAATTTTTATATTAAATTTGGATCATATGCTTCAAATCGACTGCTAAAGCATTATTAATATGTAAATGCAGACGAGGAGGTTACATAGTTTTAAAATATTGCAATTGTGCATTTTTAGCTGAAGGTGGACTTACATAAATATGCAATTATAGTTCTGTGAAACAGAACAGCATGTATAGAATGAATACATTAAGATGTTCATTGAACCTTCTCTCATTTTAAAGTTAGGCACGATTACTTCTAAAGCAAATGAGGTATACTGCGTCATGGCAGTCTCCGCTTACCCATAGAAGGGGCTCACCTGCCGCCATTATAGACTCATACAGGGATCGCTAAACGTCCTGTGACACTTTTGAGTGCAGCCAATAGTAACTTTAAGACAATTCTAACCCATCCCTCTTTTGTGTCTAGCATCACCTATTTTGAGTCAGTCAGTGTGATTTGACATGTCATTTATCATAAGATTAAAAGAATATGGTGCTGAAAGGAAAATGTAAGGAACGATGATCACTTTGTCCTAGGAAATCTATTTTTATATTGAAAACTCATTTAAAGACAGACAAAAAAATAAGTTAAATAAGCAATGAACATAAAATTGGGCATGTTCCTCAAGCCATGATGTTTCGACCCACTCATTCTTGTACTGGGTCACAAAAGGAACCTGCGGCACACTGTGGCAGGATAAGGTGCAGGGCAGAAACTATCCTAAGCCAGGCCTTCTCAGAGGACACTCACTTAGTTAGACCAAATTGCAAGTCTCCAAACAACCAGACATACATGTCTATGAAATCTGAAGTAAACGGTGTGTCGCATGCCTTAATAAACAAGAGCCACAGTGCAGATATCTGCCTAACGACACCAGTAGATACACGGATGAGGCTGCACGACATCTGCCTTCTGCATTCTAATTGGAAATGCGAACGTGCCAGGACAACATGACAATAGCATTTTAACAGGTTGTCTATCCATACACCTAAATTCTTGTCATATAGTGATGCAATGGTTAAAATGACAAAGATATCACAGCAGAGAGACACCCTTCTGAAACGTGTGGAGTGCAGTAGCTGTGGTGGTCTACGTGTGCGTTTCTGGGCTCATTACAATGCACAAATTCATTGTTAAGCTTCAGATACCTTGTGCTACTAAGTTCCTGGATAACTACAATTTTACCTTTTTATTTTCTCTCAGCGTTAAAGTCTTTTGTTCGGTATCTTTGCTGTCTTCTGTGAACCCTAGCAGCAGTTTAAAATGAACAGACTGGAGAAATTAAGGGTGGTTGTTTTTGGAAGAAGCACTGTGGATGTAGCCTTTACAGCGCAGATTTGGCCATCATTCACTAGATACTTTTTAAAAATGGGCTGACCTCAGACGTGTATTTTTGTTCGAGAATCATGTCTGGCCCTGTGAGACTAGGTACTCACTGATCCGAGAGGATATTTAAATTAGCAAATACCTAGAAATACACCCAACATATTGAATATTGTTCATCTGAAACAATGAGAAATTTAAGAAGCCTAAACATGTTGTGAACGGAACCCAGGCACAGACAGGCAGACATGTTGTTATGCACCACCACATGTTTATTTACACTATATACAAAGTTATTAAAGTGCACCACAAACGCCACAAGTCCCCAAAGCCCAGGCCTCTCACACAATCTGCCTTTCTTCGGGCCGCCTCCTCTCTCGCTTCTCCTGCCTTGTCCTCTCCTCACCCGACTCCAGCCTCGAATGAAGGAAGGTGGCCCCTTTTATCTTCACCCGGATATGCTCCAGGTGCTCCCCGGCAATCACCCGCCGACTTGCCCCCGTGTGGTGGAAGTGTCGGCTGTACTCCTGGAAGCACTCCGGGTGTCCCTGCTTCTCTTCCCCCCCAGCACTTCCTGGTGTGCCGGAAGTGCTGAGGTCCAGGGTTCCCAGGGCATTGGGGCACCCCCTGGCGGTGACCATGGGCCCCTACAGGGTTGGGCTTCCAAGCCCTCAACCCGTGGCCCCCAAAGCAACCATGGTGGCGGCCCCCACGTGATGCAAGGTGGGCACACGCCCTCTTCCGGTCCCTCAAGGTGTCCCGGCCAGGTCGTCGCCCCTGGCATTCCTGACAATGTATATATCTGAAAGATACTTTCTTGGGTAGAAGTATACAATTTTCTTGATTCTGTTTAAAAAAAAAAATTGTAATGGTGGTACATCTTGCAAAAAGCAATGAAAGTTTATAAGGACAGTAGCAATAAGAATGAATTACCAAGAAAATGGCATAACAAGACTGGCAACATTAAACGCTATAATAAGCCTGAAATGCAGTCAGAATCTTTACACAAAAATAGAAATAAATAAAAGCCTGCAAGAAACAATGAAGCCTGTGTCACATTATCTACCTACGGGTTGGCAGCTCCATAGCTATACTCATACAATTGCCCACTAAATCCACATCAATGGCAGAAGTAATGGGTAGCGAGAAACCCAGGCCATGGCAAAGAAGTAAAACCATAGCAGTATAGTGTTGTGCTGTGTTAGCCATAGGTTAATACAGGATAAAGTAGAGTGAAATTAAACTTTTTATTGGCTAGCTAAATAGATTACTGTAATCTATTTAGTTAGCCAATAAAAGGTGTCACTTCACCCTACTTTCTCCTGAAAGAAGTAAACAAAATTATTTCCAAAAACAGGCAGCTGGAAAGATAGCTTGAATGAAACTTTTATCAGCACCACTTCCTGGTTGCAGGAGCCAGATAAGAGAACAAATATAAACCAGGGTCCATCAGAGGTCATTTGTATGGTATGCTTAATGCAGCAGATCTTTCTGAGCAACACTGCAGTAACCCAAAGTGAGGATGCAGCATGTGGCAGAGACCATGTAGCCATGGAGTACAGCATACAGAAGAACGTGCAGAGCATCTACTTCATGAAATGTGCTACAGTAAAAACACAAATAAATACAACTGTCTACACTAGTAGAACTAGTAGGATTATGAACACAACTAGTTACATGGTTTACCAATCGGCCCTTGGCTTTTAAATTACCCAATCTAGTAAAGTTTTACAGTACTCGGTGTTGACGTGAAGTAAAACTTCTAACCGAAGACTACAAAAAACCAACGTTTGTTTCATATAGCACTTTCCTATATATAGTCACTTTACACGAAGCCATGGCTTTAAAGGCCAATAAACTGGAAGGATGGTCACCCTCTAAACCAAAACACAACAATAGAAGTTACTTCAGTTAGGTACCAACATCGAGAATACTTTACATCGTCTTAAACATTCAGCTCTGTTCTTCTGGTTGCATGACCAGGTAAAGGGTTAAGCACAGTAACCACGCTCTTATCGGCAAACAAAGAGTGAAATGAAGAACAGACAATGATATAATCATGAAAGTATTAGTTACAAATGGATGGATGCTGTACACGGACTGATTTTCTGGCTTTTAGCAGAGCTGCACAGGAGAAAAAAAAATCTTTACTCTCAAATAGTTCAGATCACAGAAGCCATTAGTCAAGATCCTGTTGCAGTAATGAGCCTGGTCAGATGGATGGTTTTGGTTCCAGGACTAACCTGCCACCCAGGCATAGAGCCAAACAAAAAAAAAAAAAGAGCACAAAAAAAAATCAAATAAATCTAACTCCACGTGGAACACAGCCAGGTCAATTTCACTAAATGCTCTGGAAAAAAAACAGACATTAAAGCAAGGAGTGAGAACACCGCTAGGCCAACAATGGGGTGCCAAATTGAACAGTTCCTGTTATGTTTGAAAGACAGCATGCTTCATTTATGAAAGAAAAAAATTAAAACAATTAAACACTTGAGCAAAAGATGGTCTGATGTTGCCTAGGAGAGATCTGGGTTGTAATCCAGAAGTTTTACGGCCCAAGCAGAGGCGAACGCCTCAAGACAAATATACGTCCCCGCAGCGGTTTGCCATCTCAGGAGCCCACAATTCATGCCAAATAACGTAACTGCATGCTGTGCTGCCCACTGCGCCCTCTTCCGCTTTTACTGGGACCTACAAAATGTTACTGCAATTTTTAAAACATTTAACGTAAATTAAATATGCAGATATACAATAAGTACGTCAAGCACCTTGGCGATGTAATAATTAAAATATTTACCAGAGCAACAGACTAGACCAAACACACACAGATGCCCATTAAATCAATTTGCATCTCTTGCAATTGTTTAGGGATAATGGACAGGTGGACGAGACAGAGGAGGAGTCCAGAGTGCCAGCCGGGCCGGCCCTTTGAAATGTACTCGCAAGTTTAAAGAAAACTGGCACATGAGGGCACACAGCATAAACAAAAAACAAACCACCTTATTGGCATCTCAAAGATGTAGATAGTAAGAGCGGGTCTGGATTGCAGGGCTCCGTCCGTCTGGGTCAAAATAAGATGCCTATATTTGATGGGCATCAAGTTTTTAATAGGATTCCAACCAAAAGGGACATGTTGTCTGTGCTGTGAGGAAGGAAAGAGATGATACTGTTAGTGACAGCGCCCGCTCTTGCCCCGGCATGGTATTGCATATCACTCATGAGCCCTTGAGCTACTGTGACGTGCATTTGTGACATGGTATGCCTTTCCAAGGTCTATTACAGAAGGGTTTAACTAAAAAGAGATTAAAGTTTTAAATATGTTTTAAGTACTTCAGCACTTCAGCTAAACTTAAAAGAAGTGGTGAGGCGGCCTTCTGCTGCTATGCACCTAAAATCTGGAATAGCCTGCCGATAGGAATTCGCCAGGCAAATACAGTAGAGCAATTTAAAACACTGCTGAAAACACATTACTTTAACATGGCCTTTTTATAACTTCACTTTAACATAATCCTGATACTCTGTATGTTCAATTCTTCATAATAACTATTCATGGTGGCTCTAAAATCCGTACTGACCCCTACTCTCTCTTCTGTTTCTTTTTCCGGTTTCTTTGTGGTGGCGGCCTGCGCCACCACCACCTACTCAAAGCATCATGATGCTCCAACAATGATGGACTGAAAGCCAGAAGTCTGCGTGACCATCATCATCAGGTCCTTCCATGAAAATATGATGATTTATGTTAGGTAGAATGCCCAGAGGGGACTGGGCGGTCTCTTGGTCTGGAACCCCTACAGATTTTATTTTTTTCTCCAGCTTTTGGAGTTTTTTTTGTTTTTCTGTCCACCCTGGCCATCGGACCTTACTCTTATTCTATGTTAATTAATGTTGACTTATGTTTATCTTTTATTGTGTCTTCTATTACTCTATTCATTTTGTAAAGCACTTTGAGCTACATTTTTTTTTTGTATGAATATGTGCTATATAAATAAATGTTGATTGATTGATTGATTGACTTCCTATCATTTTTATGTCCTTCATCTGATCTAGCTTTCTCCATTTCACATTCATGTGGAGCCAGGGAGTATTTCTACTGTGCGCAGACCAGTTCCTCTCACACTAACTCATAGTCACTCACACAAGCCCAAATGCACAATTGGCAATAAAGTGGAGAAAGCTGGGAAAACACAAAGAAAGTGCCAACTCCAGATGGACAGAGGATAGGCTGAAAAGTGAAACCAGGACAGCTGTAAATACTGCCTGCACTCACCCTGTTGTTGGAAGAAAAAATGGACAACTTTAAAATCACAAAAGCAGAGAGGAACCAACGTATCATAAATGTTACATGGGAGTAAGTTGCCGTAATATTGACACACAAGTCCATACTACAGCAAGGAGGTCATGCTTCTAAAAAAAGCAAAAACTAATCATGATCATGATGCTGATCCAGCACTGAAAGGCCACGCCACGGCTGAGATGTTAGTTGCACTGCATCAGACGTGATTCCACAAGATTCACCAAAGCATTCTGCAGGCAGTTCAGTAATACAAACCAAGGGTTTGAAATTGATTGGACGGAACATACGTGAAAGATGCTTCAGCACATGGGTAAAATGGATAAACTACCTCCATACCAAGTGGTCGGTATGGTAGAGAGAACTACAAAAATATCTATAGACTTCATCCCACTTTCAAATCTGCCTATCTAAATGAAGGTCATGGAGGAGAAAAAAACAAACAAACAGTGCCAATATAATGAGCAGTAGCACTCAAAACTGTGCAGTGCAGAGTGGAGGCAGGACCTCCTTGTTTTTCCCAGTTGATTCTGGGGTTCGCCAGCGGTGTGTTCTGCTCCTACTCTGTTCAATGCTTGTATGGACTGGGTGTTGGGCAAGCTCGTGGGGGTCCAGCAGCTGTGGGGCATCTGTTGGTGATGAAAGATTCATGGATCTTTTACTTTGCTGACGATGCTGTGATCTTCGCAGAGTCAATGGAGGCTCTGATTGGGGCACTCGAGAGACTGAGCGAGGAGTTCGAGTGTCTGGGCTTCCGACTGTCCTGATAAAAACCAAGATCCAGGCCTTTAATGACCTCTTAGGCACAGCCATCAGCAGTGTGTCTGTTTGCGGAGAGAGTGTTGACCTTGTTGAGAGGTTTACTTACCTTGGCAGTGACATTCATGCGACTCTTCCTATTAAGTCAGTAGACAGATTGGGACAGCATGGGGGATCATGAGGTCGCTGGAGAGGGGTGTGTGACGCTCCCAATATCTATGCAAAAGGACGAAGGTCCAAGTCTTTAGAGTCCTGGTGCTTCCTGTCTTGCTATATGGTTGCGAGACATGGACGCTATGCAGTGACCTGAGACAAAGACTGAACTCCTTTGGTACTTATCTCTTCAGAGAATCCTTGGGTACCGTTGGTTTGACTTTGTGTCGAATAAGCGGTTGCTCGTGGAGTCCCTAATGAAGCACATTACCTGTATTGTGAGGGAGTGTCAGTTACGGCACTACAGCCATGTGGCTTGTTTCCCCGAGGGTGATCCGGACCCGAGTGGCTGGCCCACATAAGACCTGGCTGTGACAGGTAGAGGGTCATTTCCGGAGGGTGGGACTGGACCGTGTGTCTGCCTGGGGGGGTTGCAAACCAGGATCCTGAGTTGTTTCGTCGTGTAGTGGGTGCAGCAACGCGCTGTACCAGTGCATGCCCCCCAACTTGACTTGACTTGCACTCAAAACAAGAGAGAAATAAACCCAGGATGTAAATGTGAGTCCACAAGAGAAACAAACACACATTGCTGAATGTGGAAGAAAAACCAGAGAAACCACAGGAAAGCCCAGAAAGATAATACGAGAGTACACAAACTCCACAATGTACAGACAAAACAAATGGTGGAAAACCAATAAACTTCTAGTGCTTCCAGGATAGATTCAAATATGTGCCCAGGACTGTATACCTTCTGTCTGTAACAATCGGATGGCTGCTTAAACATGAGAATGCTTCAAGCAAAAAAAAAACAAAACAACAGCATCTATCTGCCAAGCAGTGCCCAGTAGGAAATCACCAGACGGCCATCCAGAATACAATTCTTGTTACTCTGGCGCCTCTGCATTGACAGAAGATTAAAGCTACCAATTAAAAACAAAAAAGGACAACAACACAGACAACACAGAAGATTATTTCACAAATCTGTGTGACAGAGAGAATACAGAAATCAGCTCAGCTAAGTAAAAAGGCACTAAGAGTTTGCATCAAGCAACAAATGTAGATAAAAAGAAAATGCAAATTACAATCCCACCAGTATTCTGCAGCTTAACACCAACGTCTATACAATTTCAAACTTGTGGAGGAGCAGTAACGCTGAAATTACTGCTTCAGATCATAACTTTTTTGCTTATCTATGCAACGTTTTTTTTTTTTTAACAGGCATATTGTGCAAGAAATGAAACACAAATCTGGACTGACATTTAGGTTTTGCCTTTCAGCCCATCATTTCATTTGGCATCATTTATACCCAATGACCAATTTAGCACTTTAATGACAAACAAGCCATATGAAACTAATGGTAAGGAAATGCATATTGTCCCCTTTGAAGATTTCTATTTACGCACTTCCTTTTCTCATCACAGCGTAAATTGTCAAACTCCATAGTGTAACACAGAAATAAGAAACACAGTAGAGGGTATCAGACATGGAAACAGATGGAAAGCAGGGAAACAACATGTGGCCGACTGGAAGGAACCACAAATTTTCATATAATTATTGCTAATCCTTTTTGATTCACTAATTATGTATGTAAGAAGCACATTTTAAAGCAAGAAGGCAGCTTCTCCATCCCTCTACTCTCCTTTTTAGACCACAACTGCTTATTCGGCGATCTTTTATTGACTTTCCCTTTCCTGAATTTTCTGTAGTAACAATTACTAATTTTGAAATAAACTCACAAATACTATTACCTTTCAGCTCCAAAACTCAATCTTCGTCAATCTACATGCTCTCTTACTAACAGTGTCTACCCGTTTCCTAATCACATGACTTGTAGTTTTAACAATGGGAATTGTAGTCCTCCCACGGAGAAGGAAAGAATACAACAAGAAAGCATGCTGGGAGGTATACCTTTGTCACACACGTGCGAGTAGGAGTCAGCTAAAGGGCCTGAGTAAGTGTAATAAAACATCTGACCGGGGGAGCAGGACGGAGTGTGCCTACTGTCTTTTTCAGTTCTCTACAGACCTTTCCCAGGAAATCCTCCAAGGTTCCAGCATCTCAGCAGACACCACTTCCGGTATCGCCCCCTTCGCTGACGTCACTTCTGGTCCAGAAGACATCACTTCCGATTCCGGCCCTTTTGATGATGTCACTTCCTTTACGGGCCTTTAAAGCCTCCATCTTTGTTTCTGATAATCAGTTCTGTTCTGGACTCTGTTCTATGAACATCGAGCTACTGTAATTCAATTTTTGCAGCCGGGAAAACAATATATGGGTGGCTGCCCCAAATCTTTATGATGTCTTTGACTCATTATTGTCACACCTTATCAAACAAAACACAAAAACAACAGAATGACAAAGAGAAAATTGAATTTTAGCAACTGGTCAAATTTATTCAAAATTAAAAATGAAAAACCCCATAGATACAAGTATTGAGAGCCATTGCTTTGGCTCTGGTGCGTCCTACTCTATTGATCATCATTGAGATGTTTGCAGCCCATCTGTGGTTAATTCAATTGATTAGACTGAATCGCGATGGCATACGTCATTCTAAAAAGGGCTCCACAGTTGGGGAAAAAACTAAGCCATTAGGCTGAAGGAACTTCCTGCAGGAATTACAGACAGGATTGTGTCGGGGCACAGATCTCTAGAGAAGGGTACAAACAAATTTCCTGCAGTATTAAAGGATCCCAAGAGTTCAATGTCCACCATAAATCTTAAATGGACGAGGTATGGAACAACATCGACTTAACAATCGGGGTGGGATTAAGGCCTTGTTAAGAGAGACGGCAGAGAATAAGATGGTCACTCTGGTTGAGCTCCGGAGAACCTGTGTGGAGATGGGAGAAATATGAAGAGGGGTCATAGGACACATGGAAGATAATTTACGGTTTGCAAGAAGGAACCTTCAGGTCTCACTCACACTGTGCTAAAAAAAGATATTCTGGTTTGATGAAACTTGGTTTGAACAGTCTGGCCTCAAATCAGTTTAATTCAACTCAGTAGACTTTCTTCCCACAGGCGATCAGACTACTCAGCTCCCTCTAATAGCACACAACATGCTGACCTATTGGGGCTGTTGAATTCTCGAGCACACACACAGCGTGTTTGATTGACTATACATACACTGTCTGCTCATGCTGTCTATTATGTCTATCTGTTGTTGTATAACGTGCATTTGTCTTATGTTATGTTCATACATTGAGCTGGGAGAAACAAAATTTTGTTATTTTGTGAACTTCTTGTTTTATGGTCTGAATGACGATAAAAAGTTCTAAATGTCACACCCTGGGAGAAATCAGGCAATTTTAATGTCCTGCAAAATGGTGAAATATGGTGGATACTGCATCAGGAACTGGTCAGGGTAGAAGGAAACCTGAACAAACCAAAGTACAAAAATGTCCTCTACATGCTGACTGACTAAATCAAACGTAATATAGGACCTTTCAAATACATCACCCTCTATCTCACACACAATTTACTCTGGAACAGCTTAGCAAGCCATAGAGCTGTGAAAGGCCAACAGACAGAACAACACGGAGGAGCCACAGATATAGCAGTAAAAACTGAAGCGGAGAGCAAAAATCTACATTAGAGTGAGATAGCTAAAATGCATGTCTAAGAAATGAAAAAGTGTCACTGACAGGAAAAAGGAGAAAAAAAAAAGGCCTTGTGAAGTACTGTACTCTCGTCAAAGATAAGTGGACGCAACGATGATCAGAGGCCCCAAAACAAGCAAACATTTCCCAGTGAGGCACTGACGCCAAGCCTTGATAAAATTCTTTTCCTGGATTTGATCTAATCAAGAGCTGACACCGTATTAACGCACACAGCTTACTTCATCTTTATTACTCAGGGTTTTACAAGACTCTCTGGAACGACAATCACAGTTTACATTTCTGAATGAGAGCTAAGGCAACGTTCCAGAGTTCGGAAGGAAACACAGAGTGCACACTTACTTACTGTAAGCAATGTGTCAGCGGGGTCCTTTTGAGTCAATTCCATGTGCGTAAAGGGGGACCTAAAGAGGCCAAAAGAAAATCACCAACATCCAAAATATTTAACTCTTGTTGACCCACCCTGCCTTGAGAAGGTACACAGAGCTACTCAGGTTGAACTCACTGGTGAATGTTTAAACAACATTTGGTCATCAAATATCTCAGAAAACAGGACTTGAACAAAGAATGTGGTTAATTATTATTAGAGATGACCTCATGCCATGGACACACCTTGACATAAGCAGGTCTTCTTTAACAGGTGGCCATAGCAAGTCCAGAGGTAAAACCACAACTCCTGCATTTCTTCAGTTCACTTGAATTTCAGAAAACAAGCAGTCTTTGGATTGGGGGGTCTGATGGCACTGAATCTCTTGCATGTGGCACATGCAGAGCTAATTTTAACACCAAAGGGCTTAAGGTATACCCACTTTAGCTGCCCATTTTCCACCTTCACCTCGCAAAAGTGATAATCCCAACATAATCAGAAAAAGGAAACCTGGCATCTCCCAAACAAAATAATTTCAAGTCTTGCCCAGTTCGCTTCAAATCCACTTTCAAAAATCAAAACCACAGAACCAGACGTTCTCCAGCAGATCAAACAAATGAATCGACTGCTTCATGAAATTACAGGTGCTTCACGACAACTCAGAAGGAGAGAACAACGTCACTGAAACTTGCAGCAAAACAACAAGTACATTATTTATAAATAGTGACTGAAGCCACCAGTAAGAGTTAAAACATTTAAAATAAATCAAGGGTCACCTCTGCTACAATGAAACAACACGTGGAGTTCTATATATATATACCGAGGGGTAACGACTCGGCCAGGATGTCTTGAGGGACCGGAACAGGGTCTATGCCCACCCTGGATCACGTGGGGGCCGCCATCCTGGTTGCTTTGGGGACCACGGGTAGGGGGCTTGGAAGCCCAACCCTATAGGGACCCGTGGTCACCGCCAGGCGGCGCCCCAATGCCTTGGGGACTCTGGACCTCAGCACTTCCGCCACACCAGGAAGTGCTGGGGGGGAAGAGGAGCAGGGACACCCCGAGAGCTTCCAGGGGAACAGCCGGCACTTCTGCCACACTGGGTCGTGTCCAGGTAGGAGTGCCGGGATACACCTGGAGCCCATCCGGGATGAAATAAAAGGGGCAATCTCCCTTCATTCGAAGCTGGAGTTGGGTGGAAGCAGGACAAAGCAAGAGAGAAGAGTGGAGGCAGCCCGAAGAGAAGGCATTGTGTGGCCAGGACTGTGTGGGGGTTCGTGTGTGCACTGACTTTATTCTGTATAATAGTGTAAATAAACGTGTGGTGGTGATTTACAACATGTTCGCCTGTCTGTGTCTGGGCCGCGTCCACAATATATAAAATTGTATATGTATAATTCTGGTATGTGCACAAAAAAGACAAAGCAACAGAGGCATACTCTATTCAAGCAATCAAAGTGATCCCGGTTATTTTTCATGCCAACAAATAAAACAGGAGTTTGAGGATTTCCAGTGGACTTCATGGGAAATGCAAAGCAGATTGAAACCAGGATGTATTGTTCACAAAAAGGGTTGTGAGGATCTGGAAGAAATTAACAAATGATATATTTGAAGGACTACTGGTCATTAGGACAACTTAACTTTTAGCTAAGAAAATGTGCTGGATGCACTGAATGGACGTGTTATTATTATCAGTGGTAATGCGTAAAACGATGATGAGCAGAAATATAAAACTCTACAAAGTAATACGTTTTAATTTAGAAGATATATGTTGGCGAATTTAAAAAAAAAAAAAAGTTTCTTCACATATTGCTTCAGAAGTAGGGATACCAAGGTCCCCATTTTGCAGTAAATACCATGCATGCTGCACAGGGGTTTGGCAGGCACATTAGGTGGTGGGGGAAAATGAAAAGGTTATAATTAACTGGTCACACCAAGCCAAAAGAAGACACCTGTCATCAAGCATTTAATGACTTTACAGAATCAAAGTCTGTGAGACATTGCTACATAATTAACCAGAAGAATCATCCTTCACTAAAATGATATCAAGTGATGAAACTGTTTAAGAAATAAAGTTGCTCCTTCTTCTCAGAACTTCTTTTGGGTGAGCCCAACTGCCATGCCTCACTCTTTCTAGCACAATCTCCTTCTCTCCTCCCCCTTTCCCCTCGCCTTTCTTTTGGGTGCATGCCCAGGAAAGCAGAAGTTTGGCAAAAGCCAGCAAATCAGACCATCTGAGTTCTGTCCAATTAGTCAAAGAAGGGAACGACTGGCAGCAAGAAACAAACAGAATAAACATCCTTCATTCTCAAAGATATGCCAAGACATACTGCACAGGGCCACCAAGAGGCACCACCAAATTGTGGCTTTAGAAGCAAGAAAAGCTGAGGAGTCGGCTTATGAGCAATGAAGCAGAGCCCTCCGAGACCCTGAGCCAATGACCAAGAAGCAGTGATTCACAGGGGGAAGAGTCTCGCCATCTGTATTTGCCCCAAAGACAAGAGGAGCCTAGCAGGTCTGGCAGAGGATTTCATTGGCGTAACAAATTCTCAATTGTGGTCTACAACTGTAAATCTTGGCAGATGCTTTAAAACCAGAATTATACACTTACAAAACACAAAAATATGGTACCTAGCTAAAAGGGTTCATGCTCATAAAATAATGGGACAAGATTCATGCACCAAACTGTTTTATTAGAATTGAGCCGGATAACTTGAATCCCATCCTTCTGTTAAATATCTTTATGCTTATGTGCATTCTGTATTACAAAACTTACTAAAAATCATAGTCATAATATTTCTTACCAGGTTCTACCCTAGAATGCCAAAGGTTTATGAACAGTAACATTCTCTCTTACTAAAGAAGGTATGATCTGCGATGGAGATTCTCTGAATATATTCTAAAAACTACCAGCTCAACACACCAAAGTTTAAAGTCAAGGCATTAACTCTTTAACCACTAACTAACACACAATACTAGAAGCCACTGCATAGAACCCTGTAGCATTTCAGGTTGTTCTAATCCTCCCATCCTCTTGTAATTTAGCTCTCAGGCGACCTTCAGTGCTAGGAGGCTTTGAGTTTGCTTACTCCCATCTTGACACGTATGCTGCAGCCCAGTCATTTATGAATGAAACAATTTTACAGTTGGGCACAAGCAGCTCAATGGTGGGATGTAACCAACAGACCATGCGATTTATACTTGTCCTCTTCAAAAGTTAGAAATTTACCCTTGTGATTATTAAACTGTCTAATCTAAAAACAAAACTATTTTGCTTTAATTGGAGATCTGCAAATGTACAAGCTTGATGACCATCTATTTAGGAGTATTTTGGTTAAAAAAAAAAAAATCTTTCACTGGGGAACGCTTACAAAATACAGAATCATACAGAAGTGTGAATATACTGTCTATTTGTATTATCTTTTCTAAAAAGACCATCTTCCATGTGAAATGTACAATATATCTGCTATGTGATAAAACATTAAGGCCTGTATGTCCAGTCCCCCAGAGCAATCTGATTGGTCAGTGCGGCTTTAGCAGTGCAGCAAAGAAGGAACTGAAAGTGTGAGACGTACGAGAAAGCACAAAGGTGCATACTGAGGGAGATGGAAGAGGGAAGTATAAAACTGGACAGAAGGAAAGAAAGACATCTTGAAAATAAAATAATGAAGAGTCTGAGAGTGAGGCTTTATGGGAAAATGCTTGAGAAAAGGGGTGCGGCAAATAGATCTTCAGACACACGCAAATACAGAGGAAAGGTGCTCAAAGTACATGTAGAGGGCAAAAGATAAAATATTTTAAAAATATTTGCTATTTCCTCTCTTTGACAGATACCGCAGCTAAAATTAAACAAATTAAGAAATAGGACAACCATAAACTGTACCCAAAAATGCATCAGGACAAGCATGGCTTGAGAGGTTGCCAGTTGACTAAATTTAACGGCATTTTTCACTTTGTGATTTTCTTTAATGCAAGGCCCATTTTGAACTACAAAAAGCTACAAATAAATGCACCTATCTTTAGAAAAATAATATATCAGCGCTCAACTTGCAGATGTATACAAACCAAGTAAATCACAAATCCATATGAGGAGGGAAGTTGATGGCGCTGCTATTCACAGCTGACCCCAAGGACAGGAGTTACTGTGTACACACCACACACTGCGACTTCTCGCTGAAGAAAGACTCGTCATTTAAGTTTGTTTTTTGTTTTTAAATCAGTAATTATCTGATTGAGATTTACAAAAAACACATAAAAGATACTACAGAAGATATTTTTAGGTTAAAACTTAACCCTAACCCCACTTATGCCAATTCAAGGTCACAAGGGGACAAATAATTATTCTAGCAGCAATGCATGCAAGGAAATAAACAGTCCAGGGTAGAGTGCCAGTACCCACTTATACAAAGAGATTCACACAAGGCCAAATTAACATCAATTATCCACCAAACAGACACATCCTCGGGCATGAGAGGGGGTAACAAGAGTACGGATATGAAAATCATTGCCGACAGCCGACGTCATCAGGAAGTGCTTCGCTCACAGTGCTTACAGAGGCAGATCCTGATTGAACATAACAAGCATAGGAGTTCTCCTATTCACTCACGCTATAAGGCGACTGCTTCAACGCCAGACACGACTGACCACCGGTTGTGCACCACAGGACAAATCTGCAAACTGAGACGCTTCATGCCCCAAGTCCATGGCAGTAGAGTGTCCATGGACAGCCTTCTGCATACAGAGTCACAGCTTGCAGAGCAGGACTGTCCTTATATCATCTTCTATACCACCAAGCAACTTTGTGAAATACTTTTCTGCAAGTCTGCTCCACAATATAATCGCGTAACAATCTCTATAAAAGTACAAAGGATGAAACTGGTTTCACTTACAATGTGAGTGGAATATGTAACAAAAACGGTTAACATTCCAAATCCGCTTTCTTCTCCTGGTGGGTGTTGCTGTTGTTACTTACAATCAATGCAAAAAAAAAAAATTCTGTTAAGCATGCCATAACTTTTAAGAATAATTCTAAAGTGGAAAACTGGATACCACTAATGGAATCTCCACAAATTATAAAAACCATGCTCATTCTGCTAATATGTTACATGTTTTGGTATTAGGCAGAGGAATTGTTACTTTGCCATGCATGTACATTATACTTACATTAAGTTTCTAGTTTCTTGGGAAAACATTAACAGAAATGTGCAAAACAAAAGGGGCAAAGTAAAGAATGAAAGTATCTGCCAATGTTTTAATGCTACTTTCGCATGGCTGGATATCTGTGTGAGCTCCAAGCCCACTGCCACGAAGTTTGAAAGCAAATACATACTTAAAGCTGAATATTTGCTGCATGTTTGTCCAGTATGTAAATTCACACCAGTGAACTCGCCTTCACAAAGTTTTGCACAGGTTTCCCATCTGTAAATTGTAAAACCAGAGGCTTTGCTTTGATCGAAAATTAGGGAACTTATGGAAAAGGATGATCCGCTGTGGCAACCCCTAACGGGAGCAGCCGAATGAAGAAGAGGAAAGAGGGAACTTTATTTAGCGACTGCATTAAGCTACTTTGTTTCTTTCACTGTTCTTTCCTTTATAAACTTCAAGGCAACAATAAACTGAGCTGGAAAAACCTCACAAGATACCTCTTCTAACCTGGTACATGTGAAAATAGTACTACTACTACAAAACTGTACCTGTGCCGTATTAGGGACGAGCACCTCGGAGGCATTTTTGGGACCTGGCGCAAGTTTGCAAGGTGCTCTCCATAGTGGGTATAGTCAGTAAAATTGTGGTTTTTGGCCCACTGGGGAATTTACTTAATGACTACAATTGCATTTTGCTCCACTCTGGACAGTGCTACTAGACGGTAACCTGCTCCCAAAATGTAAGATACAATCCAATTTCAAATATATAAAAAATGTAGAAAGAAATGGACACTTTACATTTGAGATAATATTGTATTTTAGGTCCAGCATATTTATTAACTGTTACTATGTGATCAATACTCATATCAACTAAACCTTCAGAAACACATCTACAAGACCTCCCTCAATATACACCACCACCCCCTTTTCATAATCTTTCTATTTTAGGTGGCATGGTGGTACAGCCTCACCCCAATAACACAGCCATGTTACAATACTATTTGCTACTTGGGATGTCCTCTATGTAAAGTTTAAATGTTCAACCTACCTGAATTACTGATAATAAAGCATGTGTTAAGGGTGAAGTAAAATGACGACACTGTACATTAAGAATAAAAATATTTCCACCTAATCATATTAAACAAAATACTGTACCTCAAAATCATCTTATTATAGATGTCTGTCCATTTTGACTATAATCGTCAGTGATGCACCGATTTCGAAATTCTGGGCGATACCGATAACCGATATGTTTTGTCCATCTTTGCCAATACCGATAACCGATATATTTTCTTTTTTATTTACTTCAGGTATGAATGTTTTGGTATGCTGAAAATATATTATGCATTATTAAAGAAACAACAGTAGCACGTGAAACAGAGATTAACTTTTTATTAACTTGCTGAATTTTATGCTCTTCTTTGCTATATAAGCAGCCAGTACTTTATGTGGGGGGGAAAAAGAGCAAGATATGGCTCATCTCTATAGAAAAAATACTCCAGGTCATGTACAAAAATCTGCTTAACATACCTGCCATTGGGTATATTAACAAAAAAATGAATGCAAATTCTTTGTGCTATAATCATACATATATTACTTTAAGTAAAACTAAAATAAAGGGTACAATGGGGCCAGTAACTTTCGTTGAGTTGGCTTCTTTAAAAGTTTAAATGGTAGGTTTTTCTTAACAAAAAGAAACATTTCTGCCTTTTCACCAGCAAGTCTGTTTCTCTTTTCATTTATTACATTTGGTACAAGGTGCCGATAGGTCTACCCGATCGCTGCCTTGGCTTGGTTTGGAAAATGGGCTGCATTGCTTTTCCAATACTGGAGGGCACAGCTATTTCTGGAGATAGGGGGCTCATTGAGATAGTTATTCAGCTGAAAAAAAGAAAAAAAAAAGTTTACAAACTTTTACCTATTATAATAATTAAAAAATAAATTATTATTAGGTTGACCAGATTTGTGGTAAAGAAAAACAGGACAACCACCTGTACCAACCACCGCCATTAATAAAAATGTGTGATGTTGAAAGTGTGATGTATAATGATTTGGGTCATATAAAGGGCCTTCTTGTTGACAAGCCTGCATTATATCAGTATGGCTGTATCAGTTAAAATGTACACATCTGACCGATTTCGATGTCGTCATTTTTAATTAACACCGTCCGATAACAATACAGTTCCCGATATATCGTGCATCTCTAATAATCGTTCAGCTGTCTAGATTAACATGTCCACTACCGCTAGTCTCTTGACTACTTTCTAGCAATTACTACTTCTTACACATCAAAACTCTGAAAGATACTAAGTATAGCCAATGAAACATCAGCCACCATTTGCTAAATGAGCATTAATTGTGAAATTGTTCGTATGCTGTGCTCATAACAATACAAGAAACAATCAAAAGGTTTTCTGAACAAATCGGAAAAGGGTATAGGTGCTTATTTTGTAATTGGCCTAAGGGAAAAAAAAAAAAAAAAACTCTGTTGGACTAAAATATGTCAAATAAAGCTTCTGTCATTTGTAGTTACAGAAGGTAGTCGTCAAAATGATTTTGCAGTTTTTGCAATACAACTACCATTCCAGCATTGAATTTATAATACTAAATGAAGAACAATATGACATGTCAAGAGAAACAAGTGACTGTAATGACAAATGCATCCCTCTGCGATTAACTAACAATATCATAACAGGACTGAACTTTCTGTGCAAATGTGTACAGACAAAATGAAAGGAGAGTCACTCAGAACTCAAGAAATCTGCAATTAGATATCCTTGGGGATTGCCTTAATATTTGGTTAACAGTAAAGTGCTACAGGCATAAATACTAATGAACTGCCACCCATCAGCCCCAAAATGGGGATCCCATATAGAGAGGGCTAATAAAGCCATTGAGACAGACACAATGGCACCACAATGCATTTATTCCTCCCTGTTCTGATAAGAGTATGTGCACCAAATGAGGTTATTGCATTAAATTACACAATAATGTAAAGCTCACCTTTGTATAAGCTGAAGGTTTATGGCAGCTTACACGACTGCTTCTTCATTCTTTACTTTATAATGAATCCACAAGCACACGTTTTACAGACATCAAGGTGAGTTATTTGCATAACCAAAAGAGTAAGTAAAACATGAAAGAACTGCACATTAGGTAGAGAATAGGAAGCCATTAAAAAGCAAGTTTCTTACAATAATGTATGTCAGCTGCTGCTCTGAAACCCGACTTAAATTGTTCCCCACGTTGGCAGATACTTGTTACAATTAGTATAAAAGCCTGATGAAAAAAGCGGCTTTGTTTAAAACCTTTCTTGTACAGAAAAAAAACATCACCCAGGGTGTCTGCAAAAGCTCTGTGTGCCTGAAGTCAATTAGGCTAATTTTGTTTGCTGTTAGTAGCTTTACAATTCTTTGTTTAAACGTGCATTTTCTGTAAATGACCATTTTGAAATGTGCCCTTCGTATTTCCTTTAATTAAACAGTAAGGAGCTTGGCTCTTAGGATGAAGAATTCTTTGCAGGCTATATAAATTCATTTTGGCAACTCTGTGCTCGACAATAAAGCACAGCTGTGAATTACATTAATTTTGACTCATACGAAGAAAAGCTTTCCGTCTAACGTACTCGCAATGAAAGGGACGACTGGAATACAGGAGGTGTCGGACACAGCCAAGGAAGAAAATCTGTCAAAGGAGAAAGCAGTAGGAAGAGCCTCCCATGACCCAGTTTCCACAGCCAATCCAACACGGCAGAAGAGAATCTGAATGTCAGTTAGACAACTCATTTGCCTTGGGCACATCTTGCATGGCACACATAATATAATGAAGTGTGGTGCAGCAAGCCTCAAGGCGAGTGGGCAGAACGGCAAACGATCCAGGAACAAGCATGTGCTGGCGAGGGTCTCGGTTGGGTATGGCCATGTAGCCTAATGGTTTCCTGTGTCTGTTCGTATCTCCTAAAAATGTAACCTGTCATCACACATTAGGTTCTGCTACTCAAACACGATACTGTACGTGCTTAACTGTCTTGTTAGGGTAAGGCCTTATTGGAACATCTATAATTGTTATTAACACACAATGACAATGAAATGACTGCTTCAACTTCTGAAATTAAGCAGGACTCAGTTGTGAGAATAAGGCTGCTGCCAATTTTACAAGAGGTAGTCAGTAGCCATGTGTTTGGAAACAGAAGCAGAAATGAGGAAACATGAGTCAGCCTGAAAAGGCCGAATTTAACAAAACCAATTTGATTTTATTTAAAAGAAATCTCTAGTTTCCTATTTGGGGAAGAAACCCCCTATGTAATAAAGTATAAAGCTGAACCAAAACCAAAAAAAATCAGCACTTAAGCACAAAAGATCACTACTACAGTAAATAGTATAAGTTCCAAAACTCAGCCCTAACACCTCCAATTGGCAGCTCGTTCAAATTTCAAATAACTCCTTATTTAAAGGCCAGTCCCTGACATTCATTTGTCTCTTTAATCGGTCAACTCATTAGTTAGAAACTGGCTTCATTTTATGATTCACTTCCAAGAAAAATAAAAAAAGTCATAAGAAAACATAAGAAAGGCACTATATAAAGCAGAGAGTCAGAAAGATAACTAGTAATTTACTGATCTATAAAGGAAAATTAAATTCACTTGGGTCTAATAAAGAAAATGGTTGGCCCATTGTTAGATTTTAATACGTATTTTTGTGTTCTTGTCAATTTGGTTTCAACCTCTTGCAAGTGTGAAGTAGAAACTATAAACTGGCTTCATGTGATTAGGTGTATCCTTATATAGAATGGATTCCTGTATGGATATTCATCCTGCACATACTGTACACAAAATACTGGATTGAGACAGAATTGTACTATTGACAGTCATAATTTGGATTGTTTATCACAAGTGTACTTCAGATCTTTATCATTATGATATAAAATGAAACTGAAGCAGAGGCGAAATCAAGTACTCCTTTTCTTTTTCACTGCTAATACAGTGTATTAACAAAGACACAGTTCAAAATGTGCCACAAACATAAAACCTCGTATTTAATATCCATTATGATAACCTCAATAAACTTGCAGAGCAGGTTAGAGATAATAATTCTTTGCATTTATATAGCACTTTTCTCACTACTTAAAGCGCTCAGCAATTGCTGGTTAAGGGCTTTGCTCAAGGGGCCAACCTTCCGATTGCCAGTGCAGATCCATACCTCATAGCCACCACTCCGCCTAAAAATAATGGAAGTATTAAAATTCGAAAGTCTTGCATTAGTGCAAACAAAGGGAAATCATTACTCGATGAAATAACGTAACAGCGAGAGATCGAATATATTGTTCGGATTTAAAATTTAAGTCGGAGACTGGGAGATTATCTAATTCGTGTTGCCAGCAGGGAAAAGTAGTGTTTCTTCCCAATGAAGAGGCGTATCCACTAGAATTAAAAGATGAGATTGTTGTTTTCCACGGACAGTCTCGCGGGGACTTTTAAGATGAGATTCTTTCAAGTCACTCCCTACTTACAGCCATTCTTAAATAAGATCACGGACATCTAAACTCTCAGTCATGTAAAGGCTTTTATCAGACACATGTCCTATTCTCTCAGCTCTTATAAATACTTTCTAGATGACACGTCAACAACTAAGTGAAGAAGAAAGAGCAGCGCGTGCAGATTACGTGGCACGGCACCAGCAAGCCCGCAGCTGATCGCTGTATTTGTTTCCCATTGTATCACCATTTAAGAGGGGGTTTCAGAGGAGCGACTGCTTCTCCTTGACGTGCATTCAGCCCCCATCTGCACAACGTGAGTGGAAGAGACGTGAAGTGGCTGGCAAGTAGCGCTGGCTGCAGAGAGCGGGGGGGTGGGCGAGCAAAGGGCACAGCCCCCTAGAAAGATTAAAATAACATGCTGTTATCAAAAAGTATAATCTGCTTCACCTTACAATCAAACCTAAGCAAAGCAGCCCTTAAAGGTGAACCTCTATGTATTGTAATGCATATGTTTGTAAGCACAGCCATGTTAGATTGGGTGGGGGAAAAAAGTAAGTTTTAGGGTACTGCTGTGCTTTGAGCACTACTATAATCTGATGTCTTGTGGAAGACAAATTAGAATTGAGGATTACATAGTCTTTTGCGCATTAAGTGTTCTGATATGCTTGCCACATTAAAATATAACATCTAGAATTAACAAATGTCAGGAACTTGGTTACACATAATCAGGAAACCAGATAAAAGGTCAAGTGAATAACGAGGAAGAAGAAGTTTGTGGGCGACGACGCTTTAAGAAATTGGCTGACTAGTATGTAGCCAGTAAGACTTGACACAGTATTCCATAAAAGAATAAGATCTAAATTTAAGAGATTATTGAAGAACAACAGTGTAGTAGAAATAAGACTTTTATTTTGGGGTATATAAGCTGGTTATGCTCTCTGCCAAACCACCTTATGCCTTTTGAACCAATCAGAGTAAATGCCAAATGGATACGTAAGCATTTCATTCAGCACTGTTATGCAAATTCAGTGATCTATAAATATAGCTCTCTAGCTCTATTCTTTGAACATTTGCCGACATCCTCTGCCCAAGGCACTGTCCCTTGGTACATTGTAGTAACAGGAATGCTCCCTCCTCGAGCATTTGCGGAAGACAAAATGAACAAGCATCCTCCTGTCTCGCTCCTGACCAAAAATAGGTGGATAATATTTTCTTTCTTTAACATATTTACAAGTTAATTTCTACCACAGTCTTCACCATTATCACCGCAGATGACAGATTTTGGCGTACAAACCCAAACCAGCTTCGTTGATCGAGTGCAGCTCACGTTAAACTGTGGACTAACTTTTCTAAATAAGCAGTATCTGGTAAAGTAATAATTATAATGAGTAGAAAAGAGGAATCTTCATATATAATATCGTATGCTGAGTCTCTAAGGATGAGCGAGATAATGTTAGATGGCAAGGAAGATACAAAAAACAAACTCCAGTTAAGCTAGAGGAAGGAAAAAAAATTTGTAAGGAGGTTCAAAACCAAAAGATCAGCCAGCCCAGACAGGGCATGCTACCTAACAAATGTTCTGAAGTTGCTCTCATGGCCAGCAGGGGCACTCGTGTCACCCATTTAAGACAAGGTATCATTTGGTCAGTTTATTAAGTGGCTTGCGGTGGACCCTGGATATTTAAGGTTTTGTACTTCATAACCTGAAGTCATGGATTGACAGTATAACCAAGAGCAAGTCACTTTCCCTGCCTGTACTCCTACTGAAAAAACAAAAAGAAATAGAACCAATTGTACCTTAGATGTTGTAATTCACCTTGAGTACAGGCATTACTTATATACAAATAAAGGGAATGTACCTTTATATTTGTATAAATAGGCCTAATACAGCCTCAACAATAGTTGCTCACTTGTGTAGCTAATAATGCAAAGAGTTACTTTTATGAAAGGTAAAAGTAACAAATATGGAAGCAAAATTCGTTAAGTGAAGATCAAGGAAACTGACATCCACTGAATTTTTTATAGGATATATAATATTTATAAAGAGATGATATCACATTCAAAAATTGGAGTAGTTCCAGTTTAGTGTACAACTTGATAAAACAGTTTTTCTTTATAGTCTGGGCATCATTGAAAATCTCTCTATTCCAAACACATAGGCGTTTTCAGCTGTCTACTAAAAATTACATCTAGGCTGATGACAATCATGTCATTTACCCCAAAGTAAATCAATGGCACAAGGTAAACTGTAGCCATGTGCTAACCAATAACCAATCAGTGGAATTCGCTAGAAACTTCCACTTCCAGAACCACACATGTTCAATATTGGGTGCAAGGGAGATGCTTAGCTAAGCATAAAAGATTAAAAATGTGTATACGAAATAATGTAATGAGAAGTCTAGCAAAATGACACCTTTTATTGGCTAACTAAAAAGATTACAATATGCATTAAGTACATCTTGCCTGAATAAGGGGCCCGAGTTGCCCCTAAATGTTGTATAGTGCAATATTTTTAGCTAGCCAATAAAAATTGTCATTTTGCTTGACTTCTCATTACATCCATAATGGTTAACACAGTACAACACCCTAGTACTATATGAAATCATGAAAGAATACTGCCGGGGAAGGGTAAGACATAGGAAACATTCCCTAATATTATAACATTTAAATGGAAACACGGTGGCGCAGTGGGTAGCGCTGCTGCATCGCAGTTAGGAGACCAGGGTTCGCTTCCCAGGTCCTCCGTGCGTGGAGTTTGCATGTTCTCCCCGTGGCTGTGTGAGTTTCCTTCCACAGTCATGGCATGCAGGTTAGGTGCAATGGCGATTGTAAATTGTCCCTACTGTGTGTATGTGTGTGCATGTGTGCCCTGTGGTGGGCTTTCCTGCCTTGCGGCCAATGTTGGCTGGGATTGGCTCCAGCAGACCCCCATGACCTAGGATATAGCAGGTTGGATAATGGATGGATAACAAACTTTAAGAAAATAAAATTACAAATTCACAAAAATTAAGTTAAACACTGCGGGTGGCACACAAGTCTTCAGTATGTGACCCAGCATTACTGCCTGCCTTTTGGCCATCTACATTTACAGACTAATAACAAGCAGAACAAGCAGGTGTGAAACATCTGAGGCTATGGAAATAAGTCCACAGTGCATTACACCTATCAAATGCAAATGGGTGCTGTATGTGAACGATGCCTCAAATTTGTACTCATTCTATCCATCTAGTATACATGTTATTCACATTCAGTAGCTCTTGTGTGAACTCATGATCTCCTCTTTGACCATAATACCACTACATGTGCCTCTTTGACCATAATACCACTACATGTGATACTTCAACAAAGCAGATGGATCCCACAGACACTGCTGGGTTACATTTTTACCAGCCCAGTGCTTGGCAGTTCTGTCCAACAGATGGTGTGTGCAAACTATGGCCCTCTACTGATGTATCTACTTGTGACCAAGGAAGATATCCTCTTTTGTCAATTCCCAGCTGCAGTCACATGATTATTAAAACTTTCCACAATCCAAAGACATGCCAGTTAGGTGGATTGGCGATTCTAAATTGGCCGTAGTGTGTGCCTGGTGTGTGGGTGTGTTTGTGTGTGTCCTGTGGTGGGTTGGCACCCTGCCCAGGAATGGTTCCTGCCTTGTGCCCTGTGTTGGCTGGGATTGGCTCCAGCAGACCCCCTTGACCCTGTAGTTAGGATATAGCGGTTTGAATAATGGATGGATATTAATGTGCAATACACCTAAATCTCCTACTAACCTTTCTAATATTTTCCATCAATAAAGTCCATTAAACTCTATCTTACTTGGCGGCTCAATATCAGATATTCACTAAAAGCCTTGGTTTCCAAATCACTTCTGTCTCTCTTACAATGGGACCTCTTGGAAAAATTTGGTGTCTCACTCAAAACAGCTTACTGTTGTTACCAGTCGATACCAGCTTAACTAGAGAACCCCAAAACTGACTTGTGCTCCAACCAGACAAACATATCAAAATTAAAACAAAAAGCAACTTTACAGAAAATTGCTTTATTTTTCATCCTGAATGTGACAATATGTAAATATATATTTCATAGAAGATTCAGAGGTCCAAAACCTGTGACAATGTTGCAAGTGGGGCTGTTTTTAACTTGTACGTTTTTCTGATTTGATTTTTTTTTTTCTCTGGTGATTAGCTGTATTAAGTTTAGAAGGAAATGGAAATCTCTTGGGCTGCTACAGCAGTAAGTTTTATGCCACTTGATTTTCCTGTATATGAACATTTCATTTACAGTCATTTCAGTAAGTATTCTCCCAGGGTTTGATGAGGAGAGAAATGCACAGGCGAGATAAAGCTAGTTTATTAGACCTTAAGTAAGCTGGGATTTCTCCAGGATGGCAGAAGTAAAGCGTTTATACAGGACCACAAGTAGGTCCGCAGAAACAGCAAGATTTCATTTGGCACAGCTAACAATATAAACACAGTTCATTGGAACAAAGACAGACAGACAGCAGATTTAAGACTCCACAGTATGCTGCTACGTATGCAATACTTTCAGCTTGCAGTAATAAATGTACAGGGATGAAATCCATTACATTGTCACCTTATCAGGTCTAATAAGGCTGGGTTAGCATTCCTAAACTTTTAACGCCCATGGTATCTAAAGGATTCAGATCCCTCATTATCTGTTCAACCATTTTTAAAACTCCAATTTTGTATCAATAATCATTAACTAAAATCAAACTCCCATATATATCAAATACAAAGTGAGGTAGATATCTACAGTATCTTCACAATATATACCACATTTGTGGTTTCGAAGATTTAGAAAAGAAAAGAAAAAAATAAAAAATTTGCATGTCCAATCTAAAAGCAATTCTAAATTGTATGATGTTTAATTACAGTGTGGTGACTATGCAGCCTCCAACAGAACAGGGACAATACTTAGAATAATAAGTAGCATACCTGGTGTTCTTTCTGCCTGGCATTGAAAGTGATGACATTTATATTTAGCATTTCCCCAGACTCCAACAAAATGTCTGCTGGTAAGGCAAAATTTTTACATTTTAACAATCAACAGGAGTTCAGAAGGTGACGTTATTTTCTGCTTACCTTCATATTGGGAGTATGAGCACAACTTTAGTAGTTTCAGTCATCCTACAGGCTGCATGCCCAGAGTGAGATTTTTAAGATACAGGAGTGCTAATCCCAAATCTAGAAATAAATTCTGAAATTAACACGAAAGAAAAAGGAAAACCATTCTTTTAAACTGCCCAAAAGTCATTGCTTTGTGTGAAGTTAGAAATTTTGCCTTGCTTAGGGTGACTGTAGAAAACCTAATTATAACATTAAATCCAAGACTAACAGCAGAACAAAGTTAAAAGTCAACACAGTAAGCAAAAGGACTGCTGCAGAAATAAAAGGTTTGAGCCCTATAAGTGAGTTGTGATTAATTGCTCTCCATCCTCATATTGAAAGGCTTTGTTTTCCACATCACAGCAAGGTGACAGGAGCACTAAACCCAAACTAGGGGAATCTAGAAGGAGCTATCTAGTGAAGCAAAGAAATGCCTTTTTACAAATATATTCTAATGGTCCTATAGCACAATTCCCTAAGCAACTCTTACAGCCAAGGAAGCCATTTTTTCATGATGCAGTGCCCAGCAAAGACTGGAAATAATTCAGTTATGACTTTACATGTTCCATCAAACCACCACATAACCTTTTGAATTTAATTTATTTTAATAAATAGCTGCCATAAATTCATGCTAACTAATAAAAGCAAATATACTATATAATAATATACAAAAATAAAAAAGTCTTATGGTAGGCCAACCTTCACAGGTGCTTGATACAAACCAAGCAACTAATTTACTTACTCCCTGTCATGCATGTGTGCCTGGGGACCTGCTTCCTGGCTTTGGTCATGTAAGCAGTTCCACCCTGGGATGAGAGGCCGGTGCTGACAGCCAATGGTATCTGTTTCACCAGGTAGCATCAAAGAGCTGCCGAAAGAAGATACCTAGCCCCGCCCCCACACTTCCAAAAAGACTCCGCCCAATACAAAGGCAACAATATAAAAGCTAGACCAGCAGGGAGCAAGGCACAAGATTTTGATTGGCTAGAGAGAAGGACAATGATATCAGAATCCAGGGCTACAACACCAATTTGCAAATCTAAGCTGCACAAAATCATTTTTTGTTTTCATTTTACTGATATGTAGCACCCCAAATTTCAGCATGCTTCCAACCACCTGTTCTCAGCCATGTGTGTGGCAAATTTTTCTCACTTCTAGGTTTTTCTTCCCCCCCCCAAAAAATCACTTCTGGTCAAGGTACACCTTCAAAACAACTAGACATCACAAGCCACACCATTAGCCATTAGACAGGATGCTCAAAGTAGCTCCATTGCAGGTAGACCTCATATTAAAACCCAACCTATTAAGACAGAGACAAAGGGTGTCTTCCTCTGAAGCCTCCCAATGTGCAAAATGATACTGGATCTGTAACACTGCCTAGGATACCACTTCTAAAAGAGTGACTACATCTAATGGCTTCAGTAATGACATTCATTACTTGGACAGATCTGTCTTCCATCATGGCAGAGGCCAAAATATAATTTGACTGATCTCTCTTCCATGATGCCTGGGCTAAATAAAATAACTTGTGCCTTGAAAACACTACACATCACTTGGCTCCTTAACCGTTTCATGGTGGACACCAAAATACCCACAACAGCTCCATACATTCGACATATATCCATTTGAAGTTTCCTTTTCACACATTTGAACTAACAAAAAAAAAAAAAAGGAAAACCTGTTACCTAAACTGCATTTCCATTACCACGGAAGTCAAAGCTGGGAATCATGTCACACCCAAGTTGACCACAATCCAGTAAAACACTCAGAAAACCAGTATGAACGTGTACAAGAAACCTTTGTTGTGCTTGCTCCATCAGAATAAACAGCAGTTGGTAACAATGCATCATGCAGTATTTTGCTTATTCAAACACCACAGCAACATGTCCACTGACAAATGTTGGTTTAATGAGACACAACTTGACAGAAGTGGTAATTAACAGTATAATAGTACAGCTGTAACTAAAGTTAACAGTGTACATCACCATTTTGGATTGACATCATGATCTGAAGTCAGATAAACTCTAAACGGTCAGACCATCCACTCTTTTCTGAGGTTGGAAATCTGACTTTAGAGGGTATTACAGTTGACAATTCCAACATGGGCCGCAGCACAAACCCGACATGATTTATATACCATGGCCAGAAAACATATACAGGCATTCCTATCTCTGTAGCCTTGACCAGGCACTTATTACTTGTGTCCTTGAGACTCTTACGTCAGAACATGACTTGACGCCAGATTCAGAACATTTTATTACATTTAATGTTACTGAGAACCTACTTATTTTGCCTTCATAATTTTTTCTATTAAATGCCTGTAAACAGGTGACTTGTATCAACTGTTAAATAGCTATACCATGAAAAAAAAGACAGCAGTTCCCAATCTGTTATTCACATGGTCTTTCTCCCAAGTACTGCCATTTTACCATTCATCCCTAAGGAGAACGTGTTGGATTAAATGGAGAATCTCAACTGGGATTGCCGGAGTGAGGGCGACTGCAATTAACTGTTTGGTGTTGAGCCTTGCCTTGTGCAAAATAACGCTGGTACCCATTAACCTTGTAGTAAATGCGGCCAAATCGACTAGTATATTACAAGCACACTGTGTACACTTTTTTCAAGAATTATATAGTTTGCGTGTTCTTTAAAAATCTAATTAACTGTTGGCCTGGCTGTATGCATTTGTACACACACCCATTTTATTCACTATGACCACTCTGCCATTTGATTTCTTTCCTCTACGAAATACATAACAAAGTTGCGACTAATTCAGTCAAATTATAGAAACATGTCACATAAATGATTGATGCAAAAAAATATAAAACATTATATCTTAATTTTTTTAATCTCTTCACATAATATTTGCTTTAAATAAAATAATCAGTATATATTTAGTATGAAGACATGGCTGGGCTGGGAGCAACAGTCGCTACTCCTTAATTTAGTAATAATGCAGCAAAGATGGAATGCTTGACAAGATAGCTGACTGATCATGACCTGCCCACAGGAAGGCATTAGTATTCATGGCTCTCTGCGAAGCTTGATCCCTAACTCTGATACTGACGCTGGCTCATCAAGAATAAAGAGAGCACAAGGGGAATGAATGTGGGAAGGAGGGCTCTGATCAATCTTGCCCTGCTTCTTATGCTTCCTGGTCAGGGGAGGTTGCTGAAATTTGTCTTGTTAAATTTTAGACAGCCAGCCTCTTCAACATGGGCTCATGAATGACATGAGCTAGTCCTTTTGCCACTGGCCTTTTTCTATTGTTTTACAGTTGCGTGCCCTGGGAGTGGACACTAGGAAATTGATCCCATCTGTGCCAATGAGACACAAAGCAGAGAGCTCTGAGCAGGCTTGTGAACCAAACGACAAAGATGACATACAACTGTCTTGTGACTCACATCAGGCGCAATCAGCTCATCTCCATTAACATTAATGAGAATATCTGAATATTGACAGACTGGACATAAAGAAAGAAAACAGTAGATGACACTGATGTATTCTTACAATTTTATCCATCTAAGCCGAAAATCTGCTTTAAGCCCCACACTATTTGCTAAAATAAACATTCAACAATTATTATTTATATAAAATTCACTGATGTATCTAAGGCCAAGACTGTTACTCTCATAGGTTAAGAAATGGGTTTAAAAAGGATGAATGAAGGCAATGCAAATTCCAGAGAAGTGGTGACTGATCTGGTTGGGTTTCTGCTCTCAGGACAGTCCTTTTAGGGATGATAAGTGGAGTCATCTACACTATAATGTTGGACCTCTTCATTGAGGGAGCTCTTTATAGCACTGACATGACATTATAATCCACAGATTCACAAAAATGATCAGGCTATCATCAAAATGTCAGCATTAATGTGAATCAATATTATGTTCACACCTTATCAAATATGCCTATTCACCACTGAAAAACACTGCATTTCCCCTAATGCTTTAAAACCTCCTCTATGGCCTATGGCCAGACCCACAAGAAAGAAAAACACACACACACACACGCACCCACCAAACAGACTAATTTGAAATAAGCACAAATCCGTGAGAATGTACCATACAATGGAAGAGAAAAATCCACAATAAAGCCGTGGCAGAGAAGTGTGAAGAGAAATGTGGCGGCGTCTGTCAATACATTGATCAGGGCCTCTTTTTACGAATGATTGTGCCCAGCAGGGCTGGTAGGAATTTATTAAATGCAGCATTTACCGCTTGTAGCCGGGTCTGCAACTTCATGAGTCAATCCTGCCGTCGCCATAGCAACCCTGTCTTCCTCCACCCCCAGACAGCAGGCAGTTTTCTGTCAGTCACTTTGTACTAAAAATCCCATGGCTTCTACTAATAAATTAAAAAAAAAAAAAAAAAATAGGGGGTAGTAGCTAGCTCAGATCCAAACCCGGAGTGCTGCGGATCCTATGAAAAGGCGTACTTAAGGGTAACAAGCTTTCAAAAACCAAATTTCAAGAGTTGTGTAGAAAGATGAAAAAGTAACAGTGTCTTTAGGAAAGAGTAGAACTTTACTGTATGACAAAAACAGGACAAAACATTCAATGGGTTATAATCATCACAAAAAAAAAAAAATATCATACAAAACCCAACAAACCTGGAAAGTGAAGGTCAGCAAGGTGGACCATAACTCCATAGTATTTTAAAGACCAGAATAATGGGGGGACGTCCCTCTCGCTCTCTCTCATCTCGAACAATCTTTAATGTTAACTTAAAGCAAAAAAAAAACTGCAAACTGTAAAAATACTCCATCCTGAAAAATTCTGGTCATACTTATCAGTTTCATTGAACAGGTCATCACCAAGTTATATCGGTGTGTGACTTTTGCATGAAGTTATATTCACTTAAGCAATGCTTTTATCCAAAAACACTTAAATATTACATTAGCAAGCAACCAGTACACTTCCTTCAGTACGTATATAAATAAAATGTATTATTATTATTATTAGCTCTATTATGTCAGTCCTAGTTATTGAAGTGACTTGATTGATGTCACAGCTGACACTGGAGTGGAACAAGGCCACTAATTCCACTGTCATTTTTAAGTCACTTGCTAAAAGCAAGGAGTAGTTTTACAAACCAACAATGCCAGTTTACTATAATTACACATGCTTGGGTGAACCATTTAGACACTCCTACTGAAACAAATTCATAACGAAACGCAGTACTGCAACTTGCTGATAAAGCCACATTCACCCTGATGTTAATTTTCTGACCGTGTATCTTGGTAGTTTGTTCCAGATTCACACAACTATTTGCACAGAGAAGAACTTCCTGGCTTCAGCCTTAAAAGCACTTTGCCTTAATTTCTACTGAGGTCCTGCTGGATTCGGTTTATCAGTACTTTTGAAAATTACAAAGACCTCAAGCAGGTTTCCATACAGTCTCCTCTGTTTCATTCTCGGACTCTGCCACAGGCTGACATGACATACTGTATTCTTAAGCCCTGGGATGCACTTGGTTGCTCTCCTCTGCACAGCATTTTGTAGTGTGGTGATCAGAATGGCACGGAATATTCCAGCAAAAAAAATCCCTCTATTTATATTCAACTTGTTTTCTATATATCCCAACATTTTGTCTTCTTAGTAACTTCTGCACATTGCTTATATGATGAAAACACCATGTCAACGTAATCCCCTAAAACCTTTTCAAAGTTTGTTTCCCATTGCCCACATGTAGTTCTTTGCACTTTTCTACATTAAACTGCATTTTCTAAAGGTTTCCTCCAATTCTGCATATTGTCCAAGTCACTTTTATTTATTTTTTTTTTACCGCCTTTTCAGTGTCTGCCATTTCATCAATTTTAGTGTCACTGGCAAAATTTCACAAGTTTACGAACTAAACTGGAATCAATGTTGTTAATATCAATCAGAAAAAGTAATAGTCCAAGGGCAGACCCCTGATGGACTCCAGTGATGACCTCACTTCATGTGGAGCAAGTAGCCTTTGTCAAGGCAGGGCACAATGTCATTCCATCATATGCAACTACCCCCTTTCATCAAACAGGGCCAATTCACAGTCACCAAATAAGCCGAGACATTTATGTTTGAGACGAAAGAGGAACCCAGGATGCCCCAGATAAAATTCACACCATTTAATGCAAGTTCCTGTAGCTCATTTATATTTGAAACCTTTTTTCAGCTACAGAAATTAGGAATGGAATGGTAAGATAGGCGTGGAAGTTCATAACATCCATAAAATCACTTAGTGCTATTTCTCGGATGGCATAATGTCCTTGTCACAGATAATCAATTTTTGGCAAGGCCTTCCATCCCACAATTGCTTCAGGCAGAATCAAAGCTGCGTAACTTCTTCTGTTATTGGGATTGCTTGCAGATTAATGGCCAGAGTTCCATGAGTGAATGTACAGTGGCTTTACAGTCATTAGTGGGAATTCATTTTATACTTCAAACCCATAACCAAAAAGGCCACACCCCCGAGAATTCAGACCTACTTATTTTATTAATGTATTCAAAATGTCCCATTGACCTTTCTTACAACCAAAATTAAAATTGCTCTCTTAAAATTCAAAACCACCTCAGTTGAATTTTAACCAGCATTCGGAGCATTTTATTACCATTTGAATCTTTTCCCATTTGTTAGCAACACACTTGCTTCATTTAGCAGCTGAAGCCTGAAAGAATGATGGACTTTCATTACAGGGAGGCGGTGACAAGGGGAATGTGGCTTAATTAAAAAACCTGCTGCTTTTTTTTGTTGTTGTGCTGCTCGTATCTAAAAGTACACCCCCCCCCTTCGTTTAATAGCCACACATCAATATTTATGACTCACACATGTGATTTGCATGACATGCCAGTGACACAGTGTTTCTGGGTAATTTCAACTCCCCCACCAAAGAGCCAGCAGAATGACAGATCTACAGTTGGGGGGCTCCAAGCAACTCGGGCAAAGTAAGTGCACTGCCTCAGAAATGTCATGACTCATTAGCCAGCAGCGTCTAGGCCACAAATGAACATTGGAGGGATGTGACCAGTCCTGCAGCTCCAGCCCATTGCTCAAAAGGTCAGAGGTCTTTTGCTTTAGGGCAGGCTGCTATTTGGTAAAGCTCTCATTGTGAAAACGATGCAACTGCTTAAATGGGCTTATAACATTCTGGTGTGGTCAGTGTTAAAGAATGCCAACACAAAGTTTTAAAATTAGGAAGCAAATGCTAGTATTAAAAATATGTTTTATGTGATGATTGACAAATAACCCTGTGAGCACTTTATTATTTAAAAAAAAATCATCATCAAAGCATTCATCTCCAAAAACTTGGCCTAGCATTTGTAGTCAGTCAGCTTCTAACAGAAGCATCACTGTGTGCCCTTTCACAGGTAACCTGTCTTCACTATAGTGTCCCACAGTTCCTTCCAATTGATAAATACAACTTTTTAACAGTAATGTAATCTGTGTTAACTAGAAACATGTTGCTTCACTGCGTGACATCTCAAAGAAATCCAGCAAAAAGTCAGCTGGAAATATAAGCTACAAGTGACATCATGAAACAATAACTTTATACATAAATGTAGGAGAGCTGGCTAACCTGCCAATAGTTGTAGCTGTTGTCGCAAAAAAATGAAGACATTGTATTGGGCGAGCATGAAGGACAAGGCCAGGGTTTTGGAAATACTGTGCAATGTCAGCTGCTGACTAAGCAAAAAAACTAAGAAATGAATGCTGCTCTGTGCCTAGACTATACAACCGGGCGAAGGATTGTTGCAAAAATGTAAAATTCATCTGAATACTGCAGATCTACAAGTAGCTTATCACTTCTACAGGGTGTCTTTACTTTAATGTGCTGCCCTTGCTTGGATTAGGCCTGACCAAAAACAGCAGTTTAGTCAACATACTTTTTTGCCATTACAAGGTGGTGAGGTGCTGGAGTCTATACTGCCAGAAAAAGGCACAACCGCCACAGAACAGCAGTCCACCAAGGGACATGCTCAGCGCAGTCTACCAAAAGGCACAGTATGGTGTTGGACTGTGAGAGATGGCAGTACATCTGGGAATGAAACTGCAAGTCCAAATGTCTTGGAGATGTCAGTGCTACAAGCTTTATATAAATAATCCCCGTTTTCTCACCAAACAAACTGCCATTCCTTCAAGTGGCCATTCTCCTCATCGCCACTTTTCTTAATCCAAAATCTGAACTGCTTCTTCCTCCATTTCAAATTCCACTGAAGCTCAAGATCAACTACTGTCAGGTGGCTACCTTAACTTTGACATCACTGAATCTGATATTGATTTTATTATTGTATTTAATTGGATAATTGTCACTCTGACTTAAGATGAAGTTGTTTAGTTGAAAAACAGCAAATAGAATCAAGAAGCAATGAGGAAAAAACAGAAAATTGTTCTCGCTGCCTGATTATTTTGTAAAAAGCTATTCATATTTATTTAGCTCATGTTTTTTTATATGTAGAGAGTTATATTACAAATGCACAATATAATTGTTTTTACATTCCTCTGATGTGTGGAATAAGGCAGCAAATTGCATGGCTTACAGTACAGTGTCTTGGCTACAATGATTATTGCTATACATGACAAATATATTTTACTATTAATGGTACTGATATTTTTATTTTTCAGTTACTAGGGTGCTCCATTAAAGTGTTACACTCTGAGACTCAAACAAGTGTACCATTCTATAATGACTCCTAAACGATGCTTAGTTAAGTTCTGTATTAGTTACAATGACTTAAGTAGCTGGTGGACTGTCGATTCCAAATTTGCTCTGTTCAGCTCTGAGGATGGATGTGTGCCTAAGCAAGCACTTGACTAGGCCATCTCCAAGCTCGTACCCAGTATTCCAAGGATGAGCTGTAGCCCAAGTAGCCTCAAATAAATAAAGCAGGTTCAGGAATGCCATGTGTAAGTTTGCAAAATGATAATCAAATTACTTGCCATCTATAGTTTTTGACAGCAAATACAACACACAAAGGCCTCTTGGACAACACACAATTGCGTTTTGGTTCTATGAACTCAATCACAGTCTCATTCCGTCCTAGTGGAGCAAACTGAAACAAATGCCTAGTGCTTTATTTAGATTACCACCAGGGGCGCCGTACAATGGCTGACCCTGTGCTCTGCCTTCCAAGGGTCACAGAAAAAGACAATTTCCCCTCAGGGATTAAAGTATGTCAAATCAAAAATGAAAAATAGCGGACGATGCTGCCTAAAACAATCTGTACTCGCTGAGCAGGAGTTCAAACAGTTGAAGTGATTTATCCAGTAAAGAAGGAAGCCCTCAAAGTACAATTAAAATTTCACGTTTTTAATTAAGTGAGATAAATTGTCATTGCCATATACTCTTTTTCTAAAAGGCAGACTTAATATTTTAGCATTTTTTAAAACAAACATACTCTTTTCTCTCTCTGTTTATTTGATTTTAACTCAAGCAGAAATAAAAAGAAAACCTTGTACATTAGTCACATGGGAATCACACTACAACATCATTTTTTACTTGAAGACACAGGCCACTCTTCAATGTGTCAGTTTTATTTTCATTACCCATTTTAGCTTTGTCTGCTTTTTTGCAACTATTTCTAAAAAGTTAGATAGCTGGATGACTGGAAAAGCAGATTAATTGTACAGATAACAAGGTGCCTGTACCCAAGCCATAAGCGTCCACCGGTTTTGTTTTTCGTGGATGTCTGCTACTTTTGTCGCTTCTTTACTGCAAATCATTGAGCTCAAACACAGCACTAGATTCACAGGTCCGCCATGCCCTCAACCCTCTGCAGTTCGCATACCAGGAGAAGGTGGGAGCGGAGGATGCCATCATCTATATGCTACACCGATCCCTCTCCCATTTGGACAGAGGCAGTGGTGCTCTAAGAATTATGTTTCTGGACTTCTCTAGCACCTTCAACACCATCCAATCTCTGCTCCTCAGGGACAAGCTGACTGAGATGGGAGTAGATTCACACCTGGTGGCATGGATCGTGGACTATCTTACAGACAGACCTCAATATGTGCGTCTCGGGAACTGCAGGTCTGACATCGTGGTCAGCAACACAGGAGTGCCGCAGGGGACTGGACTTTCTCTGGTCCTGTTCAGCCAACATACATCGGACTTCCAATACAACTCAGAGTCCTGCCACGTGCAAAAGTTCGCTGACGACACTGCTATCGTGGGCTGCATTAGGAGTGGGCAGGAGGAGGAGTATAGGAACCTAATCAAAGACTTTGTTAAATGGTGCGACTCAAACCACTTACATCTTAACACCAGCAAAACCAAGGAGCTGGTGGTGGATTTTAGGAGGCCCAGACCCCTCATGGATCCTGTGATCATCAGAGGTGACTGTGCAGAGGGTGCAGACCTATAAATACCTGGGAGTGCAGCTGGATGATAAATTGGACTGGACGGCCAATACTGATGCTCTGTGCAAGAGATGACAGAGCCGACTATACTTTCTTAGAAGGCTGACATCCTTCAACATCTGCAATAAGATGCTGCAGATGTTCTACCAGACGGTTGTGGCGGTGGTGTGCTGGGAAGGCAGCATAAAGAAGGACGCCTCACGCCTGGACAAACTGGTGAGGAAGGCAGGCTCTACTGTAGGAATGAAGCTGGACATTTTGACATCTGTGGCAGAGCGACGGGCACTGAGCAGACTCCTGTCAAGCATAGAAAATCCACTGCATCCACTGAACAGGATCATCTCCAGACAGAGGAGCAGCTTCAGCAACAGACTGCTGTAACCGTCCTGCTCCACTGACAGACTGAGGAGACCCCACACTATGCGACTCTTCAATTCCACCCGGGGGGGTAAACGTTAACATTATTCAAAGTTATTGTCTGTTTTTACCTGCATTTTTATTACTCTTTAATTTAATAGTGTTTTTTTTATCAGTATGCTGTTGCTGGATTATGTGAATTTCCCCTTGGGATTAATAAAGTATCTATCTATCTAATAACTGGCATCAACCTGGGTAGTTCTAAATGGGCAACAGCATAAAGTCAGACAGATGTTGAGTAATCTATAAATACAACACTATATTAACAATAGGTAGTCTAATCCCTGACTGAGGCCACACTCCTCCACTTCTTATGCTGTTGACTGCCATGAGGTTGTGACCTAGCAGCAGATAAAAGGAAAAAAAAATGCAAGGCATCATTTGAGATAACTTTGTAGTAAGTGAAGAACCCAAACAGCACTTCATGACAATAAATTGGACAACAGCCATCTCTTCATAGGCCTTCCTTCCATTAGTTGCTTATTATGCCTCTTTATGAAACTCATATAATCATTGCCACATCATTCGGGTAACTGACTGTCATGTGGAATAAGAAACTTGTGAAAAGAAACCACAGGATTCTACTTTTCCCCTCAGGTTGTTGTGAGATTATAGGAAACCTCACACAAAAGGTCAGGCAAAGGTTCAAATTTAATTACCTTCAGGAACACGCAGAGAGAAGCATGATGGCATCGGCACTCTGTCAAGAATATACAGCATAGTCTCAATATGTGAAAGGCCAACCAATCAGATGGTGAGATGATGTCCATCATCAGGGACATCAGAGAAATGTCCACGTTCCACAATCCATGAACAGAGACATGGAACACTACATGATGAATGGAAAGTGCAAGATGTAAGATTAAAGGCTACTAAACATACAAACCTTGTGTCTCAATCATTGAAAAAGGAACTGGTTTTCTTACAATACCACATATGTCTATCTAACACCACTTCTTCAGCTAGTGCACTTGATTCTCCCTTTTTTTAACCGAAAATCTGACCTCTCTCCAAGGAGAACTGGAAATAATTACTCAATTATCCCCACCATATACCGTATGTGGAGGCTTCCCCCTTTAGTGAGTTTAATGTTCTTCAAAATGGGGGTGCGGCATTTCTCCATTCAATTCAGCGGCAGCCTAAAATTAGCACCAATAATTACAGCTACTTGGGTTACTAATCGGAGTCGAACAAGCCCTGTAATCAAATGATTTTAAATAACTCAATGAAGCCACATCAGTCTGTTTTATCCTAATGCTGCCCCACCAAAAGATGCTTACTGACATATATATACTCCACCTCACAGCTATCAAGAACAGGCAGGCAGATGAAAGTGAAGAGAAAAATAAAATGTCACAAAAACAAACGTTGCAAAATCAGCATTTAGAAGAACAAAAAAATTACAGAAAGTCCAATTGTGACCAGCGACAACAGTAGTTCAATTAGAAAAACATTTAGAAACTTAAACATACACATACATACAGATATTTATATACATGTACACTGTGGATCATGGCCCAGACACGTAAGGCAGACATGGTTTTAAATCACCCAACACACGTTTATTTACAATATATTTACAAATAATGTGCCACACACAACCCCAAAACTCCCCCAAAGTCCAGGCCTCAACGATGCCTTTTCCTCCTTCAGGCCGCCTCCTTTCCTCTCCTCCTGAGCTCCGTCTTTTTCCGCACACGACTCAAACCATCAAATGGATGGAGGAGGCCCCTTTTATGCACACCCGGACGTGCTCCAGGTGTCTCCCGATTAGCTTCCACCAGTACTCCCAAGTGTGGTGGAAGTACCGGCTGCACACCCGGAAGCACTCCGGGTGTCCCAGGTCTTCTTCTCCTGCAAGTGCTGAGGACCAGGGCTCCTCAGCCATTGGGGTGCCCCCCGACGGTGACCGCGGGCCCCTATAGGGTTGAGCTTCTAAGCTCCATTCCTGTGGTCCCTAAAGCCACCAGAGCGGTCGCACCCTCGTGGTCTGGAGGAGGCGTCCACTCCTCCTGGGCATCCCGGCTGGGTACCACACCCAGCCACTCGCCACAACACACACACACACACTGTATATACATACATAGCCTATGCAGGCTTAAGACTGATATCCAAATAATAAAAAAGACTTTATAACCAACACTTTGGTGACTCATCATCTCCCCTTTGTGGATCTCAAGCTACAAACATACAAATCGTATCATAGACCTTTGTATCCACATATGCATACACACACACACATTTATTTATATATACATACACGTATACACACACAAACACCTCTATATACATATACGTAGTGTCACACATGCACACCAGAGGGTCATCTTCTGGGCTCACTAAAGCAAGTAATGCCACCCCAAGAAGAGAGGGGGCACTGCCACAAATAGACTTGTTTCATTCTTCAATCACAGCCTTGGAGAAACCACTCCTTAAGGGCACCAAACTGAGAGTAGCCTCCCCCCTTCTGGTCGGCAGCATGTAAAATCAGAGTGCCCACAGAGGATTGCGTCGCATTTTCATGTGGACCCATCTTTTCTGCTAATTCAAGTCTGAAACCCATTTCCACAAACGGCCGACTCATAGGACTATTCTCTGTTTAAAACTCCACGTTAAAGTGCTTCATTTTCGTTGCTTTTTTGTTCTAATAAAAATGGGGTTTTAATGCCCAGTAGGCACCCCAAGCATCCTATCTTGTCCTGTACCATCATTCCACCCCACTACATTTATATGTCACATATTTAACTTTAATTTCTAAGTGGTTACATTTTTAGGAAACTGACTTACAAATCACAAGTGTTTTCATACAATAGTTTCCATAAAATTGGACAACACTAATTTCAGAAGGTTAATTTACATAGTCAAGTCGCCAATTTCAACCTGCCACTTTGGGATTTAAAACAGCATTTAGCATAGCTACATTCATTAATTCTGCAGCAGGAAGATGGAAAGGTGAAGGGACTCACTCAGGGCAGACATGGAACCAAAGAGGGATTGACTAAAAAGTCTTATATTTAAATTACTAATACCTAACTAAATTTATAACCTACCAACAAGATGTAAAAGTTGTCTCTTTAACCTGCTTTACATATTTATTAACTCAGACGATCTCAACCTAGGTGTTGTGCAGACGATGTTCGTCTCTATAATCCTTCAAACTATGATGTGCTTCTAATAGGGTTACCTATGGCAGAGGGGTAAATCCAAGAAGAATCCATTAAAGACCTTCACAACAGTCTTACTTAAACTGCACAGAACTCCACAGGAACAAGCATATCATGAAGCACTCAAGGAAGCCAGGCCTGAGAGTGGTGTTCACTGGTGGCTAACTGACCCACATAGCCCCGTCAAGAGACAGACAGACAAACATAGTAAACCTTGACAACAGAAACCCCCTCTTGAGGCATAGAAAACAACTTCTTTAGCCAGCAAGAAACTGGAGCTGTGGCCAGAACTGAGAAAAATATGAACTACATATTGCCCGACTAGCTTCTACACACATTTTCGGAACTTGTCTATAAAGCATGATCTCTTTCACTCCTGTTGTGTCACAGGTGGCTGTGGCAAGTATGCTCACAAATCCTTTGCCCGAGATAGTTCTAGGTGACAAGATGTCACTTCAAAAATACTTTTGAGTTGCAGAGATGAAAACTCTGCCAGTTATTTGCATTTGCACACCAAACCGTCACTCTGCATGTTCAGCCTTTTCAGTGACATTGGATGCAGTGCCAACCTAATGACTCTGCATTCCTACCCTAATGACTCTGCATTCCTACTGAGAGCCTTCAACATGTATGAGAGAATGACAAAGCGATGGAACAGATTATCTAGTATGAATGCAGACACTCTCTCCTATTTTGGCCGTGTGCCACAGGAGAGATCGCAGGTAGATGTGGCGAGTAACCCCTGGTTAGTCCTCATACAGCTGGAGTTAGTTCTGGCAGAAATCATGAAATGTGAAAACTCTGCCAATTGCTTGCATTTGTGCATCAAACCATCATTGCTCTGCAGGTTCAAGCCTTTTAAGTGACATTTGATGCAGTGCTCAAAAAGATTTCCCCATCTACTGACTCTACATTCCTACTGGGAGCCTTCAACATTTACGTGGGAATGACAGATTTATCTGGAAAGGCGTGAATGGAAAGAACAGATTATCTGGAATGAATGCAGAGTGTATAGGCCACAGGGGTGCATGAAATCCAAACAGAAATGCTAAAAGAACAGACAATACGAGGGTGAAGTGCCAAATATCCCTTTTATATGCTGGACGGAAGGTGGGACTGGCAAGACTGGAGCAGAAATACACTATATTCATTTGAGGGGCAGCAGAACAGACACTTATTGCAAAAGTATATCATCAAATCCAGGAGGACAAAAGTAGATTTTGTCCTGGCTCTAGAACAGTGGATCAACTAATGACTCTTTATTTACGGGGTTACAAACATTTACCAATCAAGTCTAGATGAGCTTTCTGGATTTGCAAAAATTTAGGACTATGTGCCGTACACCATCTCGTGAAAGGTACCTCAACTCATCAGTATGGCATATCAAAGACAATGCTGCATGCAAATCCAGCCCTGCTTGTTTGCATAATAAAAGTTACTGTTTGCTCAGGTAGCATTAAATCAAGTCAGTTTAATGTGGAATTTGGAATCTGAGAAAGGGTGGATTGCACCAGCTATCCTGTTCATGATTTGGACGTGAGGGGAGAGACTAAGGACTGCATCTCTCCTGTTTGCAGATAATGTTACGCTCTTAGCTTCGTTTCATCTCTGCCATATATAGGAACTGGGGGCTGGGTGGTCTCGTGGCCTCAGAACCCCTGCAAATTGTTTTTTTTTTTTCCTCCGGCCCCTTGGAGTTTTTTTGTTTTGTTTTTGTCTGTCCTCCTGGCCATCGGACCTTATTTTATTCTTTGTTAATGAGTATTGCCTAATCTTATTTTTATATTTTTCTTTCTTCATCTTGTAATGCACTTTGACCTACATCATTTGTATGAAAATGTGCTCTAGAAATAAATGTTGTTGGTGGTGGTGGTGGTGGTGGTCAAGGCCAAGTGTGATCACGTTGACAACAAAAACTTAACGAAGCTCTTACTTAACAGGGAGTCTGCGTTCCTTTGCTCATCCATGACTGTAAGCTTTGGTTGGCGACCACAACAATGAAAGTACGAGTACAAGCCACTGAAATGAGCTTCCTGCACAGGTTTTCTGGACTCTCTTGATACGACAAAGCCAGCAACTCAACAAGACAAAGGGAACCAAATGAAGTATATTAAACCACCATGATGCTAGTTCAGCTCCTACAATTAAAAATACTTTCCTGAATTCACATCATACCATTTTTTGAAAGAAAAGCATCATGATGGTTTGCTGGTCACTTTGTAAGAAGTAAAGCCAAGGATTAGCCCAAAGTCAAAAGGAGAAGAACAAGCTTTTAGCAGAAAATAGAAAAGTACAATATAAATAGGATTATAGTTTATCTTTGAATGCTATTAACTCTCTAAATGCTTCCTATCATCTCTTCCGGTTAGTGGTAGTGATATACCTAGTGGGAATTAAATTTGTCAGACGCTTAACAAGTAGAGCAGTAAATTAGTAGGCAATGACTAATGGATATTATGGCCTATTCAAAGGCCAGATAAAACATTTAACATATATTTTTTTATTTGTTTTTATTTTTTTAAGAAAACATCTGTCAAAACTGCACTGGCAACAAAAATCTATATTATGTACAAGTTATAAACTCAAATGAAAACACTACTGCAGAGGCCATTTTCAACTTTTGACTTTTGTGTAAGTTGAAAACGAATGTAATATGATCCGACAGTAGTGCTCATTTGGTTTATCTCCCTAAAGTTTTCAGATTTCTTTTTTTAATAAAATGAGTAGAACAAAATGTTTCATAGGTTAGTCACTGATACATCACTGTATAAATCCTAGCAGTTATGTTAAAAATATTCTATTAAATGCAAACAAGAGGAAATGGTAAATCTGCCTCATGTATGCCTTGTCCGGATCTATTTTGGAAGCATCAACCGCAAACCACAACATTATTCAGTAGGATGTGCCCTGAAGATAAGAGGCAATTATGATTATACGTCTATAAGTTGAATGAATCATAGGCAAGGTCCAAAATAATGAAAACGGAAATTACACTGCAGGTCCTTGGTAAGCTAAAGCACAGTTAACAGTCGGAAAAACAATACTGTCCTAAGAGACGATGCTTTGAATTACTATACCTATTACCTATTTGAGTTTATAGCACAGAGAGAGAGATTTACTTTTAATAAACAAAATAAAAGGTCAACCACAACCACAGCATCCCATTGGAACCTCATATGTTGAGCTGCTTTTCACAAGGTAAAGAAATACAAGCATCAGCAAAGAACGCATCAAAGGCATAGAGAAGAGACATTAACACTAAGAGACAGAGATGTGCAGGTCTGTAATTAATTACATTTACTAGGGAAGTGACAGATGGCTGCTAAGACAGGAAAAGACTAAGAAAAACAGGCAAAGATGCAGACATTCTGACAATGATTCCAATAGAAGTTGAAGCTGACGTTGGTTATGTACAAGACCAGGAAAGTCAAAGTAGTAAAATACTTACATATATACTGTTGTATAAAGCAAGCGTTAAAGTAAATGGTCATTCTAAAATGACCTATATTGGAGCAAACCCTTATCTGGAGCAAGAGGGGCGCGGACTGTTCAATGTAATGGATAATACAGTGTTTACACACAACTAGAGTATTGAACAGATTCTAAAAAGACTAAAAGGTAATACTTTATGTACAAAATAGACAACGTTTTGGTTGTTATGTCTACACCAGGCAAAACATGAAACATCTTCCATTCTGTTCATGCTTGAAAAACTTTACTTGGGCTTAATCTTAAGTATGCGGGAGCAGAAGGGTTGTAAGAGATCCAACACACCCTGACTCTCCTGTTCTAACTTTCAAAATCAAAAATGTGAGGACAGTAGGATTTGCTTTGTGATGTTCACACAAGGCACACCATGGAAGAATGGTAAGCAGATGCGCAGGAATGGAGTTGCCATCTCACAGCTTGCATTTTGGTCCAGTCCCCAGGTTGAGATGTCTATTGTGTAGGTGGTGCGTCACCCCACCTCTCTCACAGGTTGCCATACTTTTCGCACAGACAAAGTCAACTGAAGATTTGTTGCAGTGCAACAATGTGGCCGATGTGTAGCACAGAACCTGAATCTTACTGAAGACAGGTCAGACATGGGGATCCCATTAGAAACTTTTTTTGTTCTAAGAGTCAGTTTTATAAAGTTAACGTTAATACTAAATTCACAAAAAAAGTGTCTGCTATTTTCAATAGAATCTATCATTACTTACATTACGGTGTCATCTTTTACCCTTTTAACATGATAGAGGTTTCTTAGCAATTCCTGTAAAAACAGAGTGTTAATTATGCCACTTAGGACATCGTCTCACTGCTAGAAGCATAAACTGTTAGATTAGTTTACAAACAGAACACTGGCATATAATTTCTTGACTGTTCTGACCATCTTCCTACTTTCTACAAAGTTTTAATGATTCTTTGTGGCCCTACAATGAATGCATAAGTAGATATGAAAATTAACTTGGCAAAAATTCAGTGAACATAACTGAAATGCTTATTAAACATATTAACATGGTTAGCAGGGACACAAGTCCAGGAGAGCAGCTGAAACATAAGGGCAGCTACAGAATGCAATCAGTATATCAGTGTGTACATTCTTTATGATATCTCAAATGTAACCGGATATTCTCAGACCAGCTCAATCTAACTCAGAGCTTCTCAGCAGCACTGGGCAGAAGGCTTACTCACACACATTTTAAAACTGCCAGTTAAACTAAACTGTGTACCAGCAAGGATATGGGAGGAAAACTGAAATAACCAGAGAGAAATACACACAGGCAGACAGAGGAGGTGCAAACTTCACAAACAAAAAGAGGTCACCGGATTGAAACACAGTGTTTACTGCGGGTCTACCAAATAAGACCATAGCACCTCTGTGTTACATTTAGGAAATCTCAGGCCACGTGGTAGACTTACTTCAAAATGTGCTCATTTATATCGGAAAGTCCAAATTCTTTCCTTCTTCACCCATCTTTCTGCACAAGGTTTAAACCTGCAACACTGGTCTGCCATTCAAATGAGGGCAAAGGCAGCAAGCAACAATAATAAGAGCAAAGCAGGGAAAAGTTCATACAGGATTATGGCCTACTTCATTATTAGCGGTTTGTGGTTTCAGTTGGCCATCTGAGGCATTTCATAAACACGTGTCCTGCCTGTGCACACAAATGTCTTATTCACACATCAGGGCGGCCTGCTAATCTTCAGTCTTGATCGTTCATCTGTTGACACTGAAATAGTGTGCTTCAGAGGATCGCATCGCAAGCCGAAACAGCGTTCATTTAAAATTTTAAAAATCGACTGAGTGGGCGGCATGGTGACGCAGTGGTAGTGCTGCTGCCTCGCAGTAAGGAGACCCGGGTTCGCTTCCCGAGTCCTGCCGACGTGGAGTTTGCATGTTCTCCCCGTGTCTGCGTGGGTTTATTTCGGGTGCTCCGGTTTCCTCCCACAGTCCAAAGACATGCATTGGCGATCCTAGAGTGTGCTTGGTGTGGGGGTGTGTGTGCGCCATGCCCGGGGTTTGTTTCCTGCCTTGTGCCCTGTGTTGGCTGGGATTGGCTCCAGCAGACCCCCGCAACCATGTAGTTAGGATATAGCAGGTTGGATAATGGATGGATGGATGAAAATGGACTGAGCCATTTTAGGTGTCCCCCCTTTTATTCAACATCATTTCCACACTATTCTAAATCACACAGTAAACTGATAGTGTGTGTTCTACTCAATTCCAAGACAGTAAACTTAAAGAAACTGAAGAAGAGTTTGTTTTTAAAATTAGAGAAACATCAAAAAACTGTACTATGCTGAAGACACCAGCCTGCTATACAAAAATGCAAGCTCTAGTAATATAAAAGTCATTTAAGAAATGGGGTTAAAATTAAATATCAAGATGACCAAACTAATGGCAACAGGTAGAAAAGCCACCCTTAGAACTAATTGATAATGAAGATATTGAAGTAGTGGATAGCTTCTGCCTTTTAGGATCAATCATCAACATTAAAATAAACAAGCAAGTCACAGACAAACACTTGGTACAACAACCATGCAGGCCTTAGAAAAATATTTTCATGCTGTATCTACCAAGATCACAATAGTGCAAGCCACAGTATTATTCCCTGCGACACTCTATGGAAGTGAAGGCGAGATAAGAAAAATATAAAACCCTTTTGAACTTTGGTGTTGGAGAAGACTCCTGAGATTATCATGGACAGCCAAGAAAAGAAACCGATGGATCATCGAACAAATCACTCCAGAGTTCTCAGTCAAGGTTCAAACTATTCTACTTCAGAAATGCACCATGCGAAAGACTCAAGTGCTGGCAAAGGAAGCAAGAAAGAGAAGGAGAGGACACCCAGCAACAAGGTGGATGAATTAAGTTATAGAGGTGATGAGTTCACTATTGGAGAAAAACTATCAATGTGGTGGCTAGATGTCAAAAAAGACCTGATGGCACATAATCAAAGATAAGACCATCTCTACAGTTCAGTCCTAAAAATATAGATCAAATAGAGCCCTTAAATATTGCTGACCTGCTATTTGTCTTAATACCACCAATAAGCTCTGCTTCATCGTTCAAGTCTGACATGTCATTCACCCCTACAACTGGACAGCCACCCAGCCTTTTTAAAAGTTGAACATTGTCTGAGCTACATGATACAAAAGAAACAGCAGCACTTGAACCCGTTTTGATGTCTAACTGTGCTGCCTTGTGTGTGCAGTAGTTACATGTTTTAGCCAACCATATGAATAAATCCTAAGAAATTACTGGTCTTTAAATGTGTGTGTGTGTGTGTTTGTGTGTATTTGTGTGCCCTCCATTAAACTGCTGCCCACATACATACGAAAGCGGGTACACAATGGATAATCTTCTGAGGGACTTGGATAGATAAGCAAACTGTCAAGTCCTCAAATACTTATTTTCTTTTAATTAAATGACAAAAATTAATGACAACAAATAAAAATGTCAAATGTCATCACAAAACAAAAAGGAAAAGTAAATTTAACATCCCCACAGAAAGAGAAACAGATGATCGATCTAGTCTCGATTTGACCAAAGAGTGTGATCTCTCTTGATATTTTAAAATTCTTTCCAACTAGTGAAGTGTTAGCAGGTATTGTAATCTAGATCACCTGTATATGAATAAGTATGGAATCCAGAAAGGGGAGAGGAAAAAAAACAAACATCATCTGATAGGAGAGTAAACAAAGATAAGAAAGCACAGACGCATAAAGTAACAAGAGGGTACATTTTGAGAAAACTAAGTCAAAAAGAGAGTACAGAAGGACAAAACAACAGTATGTAAGGGAAGCCGACAGATGTAACACGAACAAAAACTGACAAAAGCGTGCAGGGGCAGACTTATTCTATTAAGCATTTAATGTCGACACTGCAGACACAACAAAAATCACATCTGACCTGTATGCGCCATGAACTTGATATCTTTGGATCTGTTTTGTTGTGTAGAAGTGTCCAGTGATGGCACTTTAACCTCTAAGGTTCTTCTTGTATTGGTGGAAAACTTAATACTGGAAATAGCCTTGATTTACACACATCCTGTAAATCTTACCTATTCAACATTCACTTTGCACAGATAAGCTCAAACACAAAGCAAGAATATATCAACACTGGCTGAAGCCAGCTACCTCAACTTCAATATCTTAACAGGGGCTAGAGGCCGCTCTGGTCACAAGTCGTCCCCTGCTGCGACTCACTCACGTGTTGATCCATTTTCAGATTGCTTACCCTGAAAAGGCTACACTGCGGAATCCCCTCGCAAAAAAAATCCAGGAACAGCTACTCCTGTCTGGCTTTCACATCCCAATGGCTACTTTTAAAAGGGCTACGCAGTCTTGACAGAAGCCAAAGGCTAATCACTACCCCTGACAGTATAACACCTAAATGGACACAGTTAGTTTTATTAACAATCATTGGCCCTTGCTAAATGTCAGTAAATAACAGGACAACTTTAACAAAGTTTCAGTCATTAATTATGTTTACAACCTGAATGATTCAAATTAGGGTCACACAGCACACGTATCAGGTGGCTTTTTCATAATCCAGGTGTGATGCTTGGGAGCGAAGAGACGTCTGTCTTCTCTGAGACAGTTGATTCTCCTTCTCCTCCTAGTCTTGGCAGTTATGAGGTCTCTCTGGCTGTGCCCTTTTAAAATCCTTTGAAGTTATAGGGTCTTCCCGACTGCCCCTTTTCACAATAAAACCCAACCTTAGGTAAGATATTGCATCAGACAAAGTTTGGGAGAACCGATAATTTTCCATGGTCTGGCTGACTGCTAATTAAGTTAGACACAACACATTTTCATCTTAAAGTCCAAAGCCTCCATTTCACAAATTCTTACAAGCATACACACTGGTCACTTTACCTAAACTTAAATATATACACTCTTTAACAATTTATACTTATTTTCCCAGAATTCCTGTCTATGTCTGTTTTGCATACACCCCAGAATTTTAACAAACTAATGAGGTCATTTGTACCTGCCTGGCCTGTCAGTTACAGAGCAATACCCACATGAGCTCTGAGGACACAACTTAAGAGTAGTTATGTAAACAAGTCTAAAATAAAAACAGACAAACAAAATTTACAAACATGAACAGTCGCATTTAGCACACTGTAAAAGATTAATTTTCCAACAGCATTAAACTTACAATTTAATCTCTCCATTATAAAAAAAAAAATCTTGGGATGGAGATGAAATGTGATCTTCTCAGAAGACACATTGATGTCCCGCGAGACAAAAGGACAGCTGCTGTTCAGGCTTTTAAATGATCGGTACACAGTGTGACAAGCAGAACACGCAGCTTGCTAGCAGCAGCAAGCCAACAGATGCGATAGCATGCGATCAGCATCCCCACAATGCAAGCAGCAGAGACGCGCAGTGGAAAAAGTACAGCTGCTGTACAGGTTTTTAAATGATCGACGCACAACACGAAAAGTAGAAAACGAAACTCGCAAGCAGCAGCAGAAAGACAGCAGATGATCCAACCGCATCTCCTTACCTTGTGTTCACACACAACACCCCTTCACAACACGAGCAGCGTAATACGACACGTCCGTAGCCGGAAATGAAGGACAAAGAGTAGATTACAAAGTAGAACATGGTAAAGAATTCAAAAATATTGTCACGGTACACATTCACTGCAGGTTAGAGATAACAGAAGTACAAAAATTCCAAAGTCTCAAAAAAAGGATAGGAAAGATCGTATTAGCGCAAACAAACAGAAATTATTACTCTGTGAAATAATGAAACAGCGAAAAGAGATCAAATATATTGTTTGGATTTAAACTTTAAGTTGGGGACTTGTAGATCATCTAATTCGTGTTGCCAGCGAGAATTAAAAGATTCCAAAAACATTGTTGCAGTATGAAGTCTTGTGAGACAGAGATTCTTTCATGTCACGCTCTACTTACAACTATTTTCAAGCAAGACCACAGCCATCTAACCTCAAGATGACACGTCAATGACAAAGCAAAGAAGAAAGAGCATGGACAAACAATCGAAAAAGCCATTCTATTTATTAGAGAGAAAGAAACGATTTTCACTCACTATCGTTGTCATGATGCAAGTCCAAACACGGAATTAAAATTCAATGCGATCTTGAAGTTAATTCCAAATATTGTTTTTACAAAAGTTTTAAAGTAAAAGTGAAAATAATGCATATGTAAAAATTCCCATGAAAATAACAATCTCTTTAAAATTGTACATCCGGTAAACCAAACCCGGGAGTGGGTGAGTGACGCCCCCTAGTATTTCATGAAAAAGTAAGTGCACTCGAAATATGACTATTCACTGTACAACTGTATATCTATCAGATTTAGAAAAAGGTTACCACAGCATGCAGCAGCCTTATCTAACAAATATTTCCCTCCCTCAGTCTTGCACTCAGCCATTTCTAACTGCTCCTTTAATAGATTTGGGTGTTAAACCCCAGAAAGATGTAGTGAATTCAAAAATGAAACCTTGACACTGTGAAGAAGTAGCACCAAGTTAATACAACTTGACACACACACAGTAGTGAGAGTGGCAACAAGATTCCAACTGGCTGTCTGGCCATCCCCTACGTAACCCTCGTGTGTGTGTTTCATAAGCATCATGAGATGCCGGGGTCTTACAGAAACCAGAGTTTCTATTGACATAACATACCACTCAGACAGCATTCCTAACAAAAATTGCTTTGCATACAATACCTGATAAATAAAAAAAAATATGTAATTACTGGGGGTCAGTGACCTCGCCTCCTCCTCCAGGCATGTTCAAGCTAGCATCAAAATACAAACTGCACTAGCCTCCAGTCTAACTGGAGCGACTAGTGTGTGGGCTTCCTGTTACTGACTGAAAAATGAAGCCAACAGCACCAGCAGAGAAAACTGCAGAGAAGCGGTTGTTTCTGGGAAGAATGTCAGCAATGGGAGAATGGAATCAGATTACCTTCCCCAACTTGACAATGAACTGCCGTTTGGATGAGGCTCAGCTCAGGGTATGTGAAGGTACAAGAATGAGTGGGTTGGTGCTAGAACACATACATGAGATGCCAGAATAAGTAGAGTCATGCTGGGTTTTGGCCAAACATGAGCAGCCGGATTTGCTTCACTCCCGCTATCTTCCTTCCTTGTACTACAACCTCTTTAAAGCAGTTAAAAGAGTTAAGAGACAAGCAGAAAATCTGGAAAGGGATCAATAAAATTGCACCTTAGGAAAGAGTAGCTCCTGCCATAATTTGTGCCAGTTATGAGGGAAAGGAAAATGGATGTCAGGAAGAAGGACACTGTATGTATTATGATTAATCCACTGTTGATGGAAAGTTAAAATCCTGTTTCCACAGACTCCTGACGATAAAACCTGTTAGGAAATAAAAATGTAGGCAAACTGCTTCATTCATGAATATTCAGCCTCATGCTGTGTGTCAGGCGTGGGAAAGACAGAAACGTTATGAGCCACAGTGCAAACAGCCATGGTCCATCAATCTGCAGCAACACATCCTTCTAGCTGAAATAATAAAGGCAACATCCGGACTAAAAGTAAATAACATAAAAGGTGTCAAAAAAAATATTTGCAGCTTCATACAATCTGAAAGTTTTATGTAAGCATCACATGGAGAGTCCTGTTCACTCTGCAGTGAAACAAAGCACCAACCAAAATGGAGAATAGAAAATCAAAGTACCATATAACACCATATAAAAAAGTGCAATAAGTTCAAAAATGTCACCTTTGACCTTAAAGAACAGCAGCGATAGATTCTATTTTGTGAAAATATTGGAGGGGGGTTAGAGAGTGAAAGATTGGCCAATGTAAGATATGGCCGGCCATGTACCCCGGCCAATACCCCCAAGCCGCCAGGTGGAGCCCTCCTTGCAGTATGGAGGTCCCCAGAAGACCAGCAGGGCATTATGGACAATGGAGGTTTTATGCACCGCCCTGCTGGATGCCATGGAGGCCACGAGTGGGAGCTGCAGGGAGGACCGAAGAGTTCTTCGTGCCCTATGACCCGGAAGTTCATCATAGGAAGAGCGACGGGCTTCCGGGGTGAGAAAAAGTATTGTTTACCCTGACCCGGAAGGAATAAGGACTTGTGGACTGTTGGATTGGGAACACTTCCGGGTCAGGGGATATAAAAGGACTGTGGGAGCTCCCAGATGGCGAGCTGAGTTGGGAGACTAAACGTCTTGGGAGATTGGAGGATTTGGTTATTGGAGTATTGTTTGTTTATTGGGAATTGTGGAGAGGAGCGTGCTTTGTGCACATTATTATAATAATAAATAATAATTGGACTTTTATCTGGTGTCTGACGTGTGGTCCGAGGGTACAAGGTTGCGAGAAAACCCTTAATCTGTCACACCAAGAATGGAATAAGGAAGTCCATCCAGTATCAGTTGTAACAAAAGGTGCTATATGGGCGCCTGACCCAACACAGATTGACACTGAGGCACGTTTAAAATAAACACACTTTTATTTTTCTTCACCTGTGGGGCACGTCTTCCCTGTAACCCCCACAGGTGCAACACAGTCCCAAGTGTACAATAAGCACCACTAAAACACACCACACTCTTCTTCCTTCCTCCACCACTCCTACCAGGCAACCTCGTCATCCTCCTTACGATTCTGGCCCCCGAATGGTTGCTGCTGGCCCCTTTTATAGTTGTGTGTAGTGAAAACATTGCCCACAAGGGCTCAGGAGTTCAAGCTGCAGCCCCCTGGCGGTGCCTGCGGGACTCAACAGGGCTGCCCCCAACTCCAATTCCCATGGAGCCAAGCGGGAAACCGAGGCACCGCTCTAACTCAGGGGGACAGCCATCTAGCGTCCAGGGGGAGGTACTGCACTGTCCATGGCTGCTCCCCCTAAGCATATAACGAAGGAAGGGACGTTCTGGCCGGTCATGGACCCCGGCCTGTATGCCACACAGGCCAGACTCACTAGTCAAAGCAGGGGTGCTGCAGTCTAGACTAACTGGAGTGATGAAAACACCTCAATTACTGAGACGCTTGTTCTCGCTTTTCACCTTCAAGTTTGAATAATCTTGCCGCAGTCATTGTAAGAGGGTGCTGCTGGCTGTCTGGTTTAGTGCATGGTACTGTGGGTAAGGGAGCAGGTGCAACGGACACTCCTGATGAACTCAGGGTGGGAGGAACACAAGCAGGCGACTCAATGATGGACAAGTAGCTGTACTGTGCACCTCCGATATGTGAGCTGTGACTAAGGATTTATTTTGAATATGAGGATTAATTTTAAAATGCTCTCTTAGAGTTGTGTGTGTAAAGTCAAATGTCATGCGGCAACCTCACTTTTCTTTGATGCACGTCATTTCTGAAAAAGTGGCATTTGTGTGGAAGACTCAGATATTTCTACTGAGGCATGATGGTTAAATCAGTCAGCTTTATTTAAAGCATAGGAATTTAGAACCACAAGTGAAAGGTAATATTAGTGTCAACAGTGAAAAAGACACATTTAAAAAATGAAACACTATGGCTAACTAAAAGCTATATTGGAAAAAATAGTTTAAGTATGGAAAGATATCAGGAAGAGGTCCTTATGTGGTCTCATTAGTACTGTATTCATGTCTGTCATCACATCAGGATTTGGTACTGTAAAAGTAAGTCAGGAATGCAATAAATCAAAAAGTGAAGGCATCTGAAAATTGTGGTAACTGCAATGGACAGAAGCTGACACAACATAATACATCCGCAATGGCTTTGGGGTAGTTCAAACAAGCCCAGCTCAGCACTGTGCTGTGAGTCTAGAGCAGTGGCTTATGGGTAGTTTGAACACACAAAGCACAGCACTATGCAGGTAAGTCTAGATCAAGCCAAGGTTAAATGAACCTGGTGCACCGCTGCAGGACTGCACCATTGTTGAACAGCATGCCACAGTGAGATTTCTTTGGGCAGAGGGATTAGAACCTGCTGAAATTCAACAAAGGATGTTGATTCAGTACAGGGTAGAAAGGTTTAAAGAACAAAGAATAAGTGTAATCGACAAAGCTCGATCACATTGACCATCAGCTTCTTGCATACAAGCCCACATTGACATGGCAAATGCCTTCATGAGAAAAGAATGACAGATTATGTTGTCTGCTGTTGCCGCACATTTGGGTATCAGCTATGGACCTGCACATGGCATGGTGCATGATGACCTGGGGTAACGTAAGGTTTGTGCAAGATGGCTGCCGATCTGCACAATCCAATACCATTCAGTGAATTTCAAGAAGGCTTCACTCCCTCAGCCCAAAGAAATCTCATTATGGCGTGATGTTCAACAATTGTGCAATCCCTCAGGGGAGCGAACAAGTTCATTGGACTTTGGCTTCAACTAGGCTAACTGCACGGCACTGTACTTATGTGTGTTCAAATTACTCATATGCCACCACAAAGGTGTTGTATTGCGTCAGCTCCTTCCCATTGTGGTCACCACGTAGCTTTCACATTGCCTTTACCTTTTGATTTACCCTTGTAGATTTTGGCCTGCTTTCACATACAATCATTTCTGAGGATTAGTATTTTTTATAAATATATATGTTGCCAAGAAACAGAAGTTTGGACATTTTTTGTGACTCATAGCAACATGTGGGCACAAGTACTCATTTCTGAGCAAAAGATGACGTTGGACAAAAGCTAGGAAACAAAGGGGGCTGAAAATACAACACACACCGGATATTATGGATTGTAGCACAACAAATGCTTGGTGAAGATATGCAGCTCATGGAAGACTCCAACGTTTACCAATATTTTTAAAATATTTCTATTACTTACTTTTTGATAATACTTACAAATAACTTTAATAAATAATAACAAACATTGTATTAAAGATTTTACTTTACTTTACTTTTCAAATTGCAATTCAGATGTTATTTCTGACATATAAATAGATTTAGAATAAAATGCCATAACGAAAGTTAAAATCATTTAACAAATGCTTCTGTTTTGACTCACAACCCAAGAATGAACCCAAAACTGGAAGACAGAGCGTGCTTTTTATTTTTATACTCCGTGCAATCTTGTAACACGGAAAGGAAGTTTATAAAATGGAAAGATGGCTATTGTGCACCAACAACTAATGAGACCATAAACCTGTAGAACATAAAACACAAGTACAAAAATAAAGCTTTTACTTTGAGCAATACACATAAATACAAGTCTCACATAAACACATGACCAAAAAAAGCCTTATTGACAAAAAAAAAAAATCACCTTTTTGTTTGTTTGTGGTACTGTTGTGGAATTTAACAATCTTCCTTTTCCTACTAAGTTTCATTTTGAGTTTGCCCATGCATCCTCTTAATCCACTTATTCAAAGCAGGATCGCTTAGCAGCTAGAACTGGAAAAAGCACCAAGACAGGGAGTCAGCCCATCCCATAGGTGAGTTTATACAACTAATACGAAGTGTAGCAGAAAAGTAATGAGACTGGCAACACTGCAAGCGATCTGGCAACGCTGCGCTGTTGTCCTTGATAGAGCACGTGTATCAGTACCCTCCCATAGTTCAGTGCGAGTTTCAACTCCTTCCGTTAACCACGTGATTTTTGTGACTGCTATTAGCGAAGTTGTGTTTTTGGTTGTGCGTCACGAAAAATGGAACAGCGGAATTTGGAGCAACGTTGTGCCATTAAACGGCAAGTGTGACGTTTGAAAAGTTAAAACAGGCCTATGGGGAACATTCTTTATCCCGAGCTCAAGTTTTTCGCTGGCACAAATCATTTTTGGAAGGCAGAAAACACGTTGAAGATGAACACCGTTCAGGGAGGACTTCAACTTCGAAAACCAATGAAAACATCGAACATGTTAACACTCTTGTGAGATCAGACCACCGTTTAACATTAAGAATGTTGAGTGAACAATTAAATTTGAACAGATTATCGTTCATCAAATTTTGACTGAACATTTGCACATGCGAAAGGTCTGTGCCAAAATGGTGCAGAAAAACTGCCCTCTCCATAACAGAATTTTTGACCTCAAAAGGCATTCCTGTGGTTCCCCAGCCCCCTTATTCACCTGACCTCAGTCCGTGTGACTTTTTCCTTTTTCCTAAACTGAAAAATGTCCTCAAAGGACGTCATTTTGGGACTTTTGAAGACATCCAAAAGAGTGTAACGGACATGCTGAAGACCATAAAGGTTGAAGACTTCCAGCGCTGCTACCAACAGTGGGAACAACATTTCCATCGGTGTGTAGCTGCCCAAGGGAACTACTTTGAAGGGGATAACATTGATGTTTGAAAACAATAAAAACTTTGGTAAAAAAAAAAAAAATCAGTCTCGTGACTTTTCTGCCACACCTCGTATTTGCTGCTTAATCTTTTCATCTTTTTCCGCATCACCAAAAGACATGTCCAATTCCAGAGGCCCAAGTCATTTCCAGTAAAAAGCCCTTCTTCTTAACCATCTCACGCCTGGACAAACTTGTTAGGAAGGCAGGCTCTATTGTAGGAATAAAGCTGGACAGTTTGACATCTGTAGCAGAGCGACTGACGCTAAGCAAACTCCTGTCAATCATGGAGAATTCACTGCATCCACTGAACAGTGTCACCTCCAGGCAGAGGATCAGCTTCAGCAACAGACTGTTGTCACTGTCCTGCTCCACTGACAGACTGAGGAGACCCCACACTATGCGACTCTTCAATTCCACCCGGGGGAGTAAATGCTAACATTACTCAAAGTTATTGTCTGCTTTTACATGCATTTTTATTACTCTTTAATTTAATATTGTTTTTTGTATCAGTATACTGCTGCTGGATTATGTGAATTTCCCCTTGGGATTAATAAAGTATCGATTAATAAAGTATCTATCTATCTGTCTATCTGTCTATGCTAGGGGTTCCCAACCTTTTTCACCCAGTGGCAACTTTTCGAAAGTAATTTTACCCTCAACTTGTTTTGTGCAATAATTTGAGTTCATACTTCTACCATAAAGTGACTTGCAAAGGAGAAATTTGAAGATACTGTTTCAAACATTTTTAAGTTCATATAACTATAACAATAATAATAGCACATAATAAAGCTATTTCACTTATTAAAAACTAACTAATGATAAGCGGACACTGGTCTACCAGAACAAAACGCACAGCATCGATGAGACATTTTTTCTTGCTTTTTACCTATGCTTTTGGAAATTCTTAAAGCAGTTGTTGAAAGAGCAAGTCTCGTATTGTCTTTTAGGTACTAATTGAGATTCTTTTTGAAGTATTTTTTCCCACTTGAGGTCTATGTATACAATTTTCAGACAAGCACTCACTGAGCAAGGATTTTACCTCAGGACTCTGGTGATGTGAAGCAGAATTTCTGAACACTGAGCCACTGCACTGTGCTGCCTTAGTTTGTTTCTATCAAGTAATCGACAGGATCACTTGTGATGCCGACGTAAGATGGCAGGATAGCAGTACAAGCAGGTAAAATGCCCAAAGACAAACATTTACAAATAGGAGACAAAATATTCAGGGTTAAAAATACTAAAATATGCTATGGTGTTAAACATCTCTGAAAGTTTCTATGTCCTTTGGCACTTAACAGCACAACATCAGGACAGTTGTTTTTCTTGGGATTGTTCCTGGCATGTGAAGGTGTGGGACAAACCCAGTGAGGGTCACTAAATGTCATTTAATGTTACACGGGGGGCAGCCTGCCCTTTCAGATATGAACTTGGACATCCAAATGGCTTTGGAGCCTCAGGTGTAAAAAGCTATATTTTATCACTTCTGCCACACAGGGTTTTCTTTCCCTTAAAATGGTATAAATAATTCAAGTAGAGAGGTAACTTGTTCAAACCATTTGGAAAAGGGAAAGGAGGTGAAATTCTGCTGGTGGCTTCAACCACTTGTGAAGTTTATTTTAATTTTAGGCAAGCTGTAATATACAGGATGGTATAGATTCTTCTTTTTCTTTCGGTTGCTCCCGTTAGGGGTTGCCACAGTGGATCACCTTTATCCATAACAGGATGGTATAGATAAAAAAAAAATATTTAGGTGGAGTATGAGATTTAATACTAAAATCTGCCTGGCATACTTCTGAAAAAACAACTCAAACTATGAATGCAAATTACTAGGAGTGAGTACAGGGGCACAGTCTCATCCAAAGATAATTTTTAATTCATTTCTAAAATACCTTATATTCTATTTAAATGCTGACACGTGGACAATGAGAGCCTTTCTAACGTAAAAACACAGCTAGGATGTTATGTGTATGACCCAATCAAAGCATCAGCCTGCTTGTCTACAACACACTAATAAAATGCAAGGAGCTGATTCCTTCAAAGCAGCTACACATTGACGGTGTTCAATCAAAATGAACAAAACACCTTGGAAAGACACACCAGTGGCTGCACAAATGTGTATCAGTTATCAGACATTATAAGCAGATGCTAGATTTTTGTCATGTTCAGGTCTTTAAGCACTTTGTCGATGACCATGGGTGGGCACCTTTTGTTTTTAAAATCACACTAAAGGACAGGCTGCCTATGTTTCCTAGCCCAAATTTATCATATTGCTAGTCAGCATTACAGCAACATACACTGGGTATTTATCTTAACTTCATTAATGTGCATTTCTCTCTCTTCTAAACACATGTTTTCCAGTATAGGGTTTACTTAGTGACTTTATTCATATTCAAGGAATGACACTTGGTAGTGAAGACTGTACATTCTTGGAAGAAAACTTTACTCATACAAGAACATTTAAAGTTGCTGGGAAATTGGAGTATTTAAAGAAGGCCAATGGAGATAAGCAGAGAATGACCAAAGTCCACAAATACAAAGAGTGGGCAAGGGAAAGAATCAAATTCTTCAGAATATTCAGGAAGCAAGTGGCATTTTTCACATAGCAGGCCAACAAGCTATGTGTGAATTGAGCTACAAGATTTTGGTTAAAGGAATGAGACTGTGGTTCTGTTTTTTCTGGCTGAATCGGATATTGATATTTGATTTGACATTACTGAAAGGGGTAATTTGGGCACCATTGCCCTTTACAAAGTGTCCCACTGCGAGCTACCACTTAAAACGGTGTTCACATGAAATTTCCCAATGGAATTTCCATCTGTCCCATTGCATGTTAACACAGCAATAAAAGATGGTGATTTGCATCAGGCAGAGTCTTGTGTTTTTTGATCATTTGCTTTGCCCATTGTTTTGATTTCTGTTTTTAACCTCTTCCCTTTTTATTTATTTATTTTTTTTAAAGATGTGCCCACATACTGTATAATGTTAGCTGTCCTGGTCACCTTGTTCTTTCATTTTAGATTGACTTTTTGGATTAGGAGCTGTTGTCCTATTATGCATTAATATTCACATAAACAGTTAATGTACAGACTTTCAGGGCTGTGGAGTCGAGGAGTCTGAGACAATTTTAGGTACATGTTGTCTGGGTGTGTACCGACTCCTAATAAATTTAAATTGTAATGAAAGAAAAAAATACAACAAATTCAAATGTCCCATTTCACAAACAATAGTCCTAATTAAGTACTTCTCTGATGTAAGAATAAAGCCCAGTGCAGACTTGTGTGTGTTACTAGTAGTGTGAAGATCGGCTGAGCTATTATACAATCTGACATTCACATATTGTAATCTGGATTATGGTACATTACAAAAAGTGTTTTCATTTTATTTCAGATATAATGTGTTTAACAAGTTCATTTGCGAGTAAACAACTGTAATGATGTAGGTGGAGGTGTGTGCTATGGCCTGATGGGTGTTCAGGGGTTCTTGTCTTTTGTTTAAGATGGCCAATACGGTATAGAGTCAGCTTCCTAGCCAGTAGTTCTGTGGTTAAATGACGTGTATGTTGCCTTCCTTCAATCAACACGGAAAATATATTAGAATAGTAAATACAGAGGAGTCGGAGTCAGAAGTCCCAGAAACTAAGGAGTCGAAGGATTTATCTAACGACTCCACAGCCCTGTAGACTTTTACAGCAACAAGCAGAGATTTAAAAAAATGTGACTAATAAATGCTGGACACGGAGCTGCTGGCTTGCCTAAGGCCATTTGATATTAATATCCACGTTTCTGCCAAAGCACTACTAACTTAAACACATTTAAAACTTCACTGTTGCTAGCCAAGAGGGAGAACAAATTAGGCCATGTTTTACATTTTAAGCATCTCATTTTCCTTGTTAAAAGAAGCGTATATTTTCTTCATTAAAATTCCTACATCAATTGCGTATAATGTTGAGAATATCAATGTGGTTACATTAACATATATTTGTTTAGCTGATATTTTCACACAAGTTGAGTAAAAACTAAAGCCATTAGATAAGAAGATTTTTTTTTTTTGACAGAGAGGAGGCAGTTTCACTCCAAAATGAACGGACAAATCAAGACTTCAGATGCAGACTCTATCAATTTTTATATTGCACTCCTCACAGAGTGAAGGAGCAGAACATTGCGTCAAGTTCTCAGGTAAAATGGGAGCATAAAATTTCACAAATTACTACAACATCTGATCAAACTTTAAACGATGTTGCATCACATTAAGAAGACCAGTGTTGGCATCGAAGGTTCACCCTGCATGGAGTTGGCCTGATCTCCCCATGTCTGTGTGGGCATCCCCCGAGTGCTCCGGTTTGCTCCTGCTGTCCAAATGATCCTAAATTGTTCCTAGTATGTGCTTGGTGTGTAGGTGTGTGGGTGTGTGTGTGTGCCCTGCGGTGGGCTGGCGACCTGCCCAGGGTTTGTTCCTGCCTTGTGCCCTGTGCTGGCAGGGATTGGTTCCAGCAGACCCCCTAGACCCTGTGTTAGGAAATGGCGGGTTGGATAATGACAGACTGACTGACTGTCCAAAGATATGCAGGTTAGATGAACTGGCGATGCTAAACCGGCCCTAGTGTGTGTGGTGGGGGTGCTGGTGTTCACTCTGCAATGGACTGGCGCTCTGTCCAGGGTTTGTTCTTGTGCTTTATCTTAGCAGAAATAGGTCCAAGCCCCCCTGAACCACCCCACCCTACTAAGCAGGTCAGAAAGGGACGATAAGGCATCACCAGAATGCATAATAAATACCATTTCGACAGCCATGCTGAGCCCTGCCCACCACAGGCATGCTCACTCCTAATCCCCTATAATAAAGTTCTTCATCTCAAAACACTTCATTTTATTATTTTTTTTTTTTTAAAGGCTGTGAGGATATAGTATAATTGTAGATAAGAAACTACAACTAGAATTCCAGGTCTAGTTGCAGGCTGTAAAATAACAATTAAATCTAATTTTGTACTGTCAAGTGCAGGAGCCTGCATGACAAATTAAAAAGTGAACTGTGTGTAAAGCCCACTAATAAAGTCAAGATGCATAATATTTAACTTCACTTTCTTGAAAAACACCATCAGAAACTAAACAAAGCTGCTAGTCATAGTGTCATTAAACTTGAACTTCAGTTTAAGATTTAAATGAAGATAGCTTTATAAGCAGTCAGGTGGTAAAGCAAAATGAAATTGTATACTTCTTTGAGAACACAAAGCACTCCTACAAGAACTTAGGGGTCCACATCAGCGACAGGTTGGACTGGTCTCGTAACACACACACACACACACAAGAAATGAATATGAAAGGACAGAGCAGGAGACAGCGCTCCTTTAACATATATAATGACAATTTTCACATCTTCTAAAACTCTGTGATGGCCAGTGTGTGGTGTGCTGAGCTGGTAACTCCACTTCAAGAATAGCGCACCCAATCAATAAGTTGATTGAAAAAGCAACCTTAGCTATGGGATGCACTCTGGACCACCTGGAGGTAACAGCAAAAGAGAGAATTAAAACAAAACTCCTTTATACCAACAGCTGTACGCAACCTGTATAAGTCTTCACTGTGACTAAAACTGCCAATTCAGACATTTTCTTTACATTTAATTTTTTTTTATTAAATTTTTATCTTGCTACCTACATACTTATTTATTCATTTATCTAATAAGCTTCTATAAAAAGCCACATTTACCTCTGGGGACAAATATCTATCTATACTTAATAATAAATAAGGATTCTTCAAATGGGAACGCACTAGGTGGCACATTTTCCTCAATGCACAGTGAAAGAGGAGCAGTTACTATTGTGGCGAGTTACTGGGGGTGGTACCCAGCCGGGATGCCCAGAAGGAGACCATGAGGGGGCGACCGCCCAGGTGGCTTTGGGGACCACGGTAACGGAGCTTAGAAGCTCAACCCTATAGGGTCCTGTGGTCACTGCCAGGGAGCGCCCCAATGCCTGTGAAGCCCTGGCCCTCAGCACTTCCGCCATACCCAGTAGTGCTAGAGGGAAGAAGACCAGGGATACCCGGAGTGCTTCCGGGTGCACAGTCGGTACTTCCGCTACATCAGGAAGGGGCGGCAGAAGCTCATCAGGAGGCACCTGGAGCATGTCCGGGTGTGTATAAAAGGGGCCGCCTCCCTCCACTCAATGGCTGGAGTCGGGCGGAAGTGGACAGAGTCTTGGAGGAGAGGAGAGGAGAGGAGGCGGACCTGAAGAGGTAAAGACATTTGGAAGAGGCCGGGACTTTGGGTTGACTGGTGCTGCGGCACTGGGTTGTGTGTGTTTCGCGTGTGTAAATAGTTGTAAATAAATGTGTGTGGTGCTTTAAAAGCATGTCTACCTGTCTATGTCCGGGCTGCTTCCCACACTATATAATGTAGACATTCAACGGGCCAACTGATTCTCCCCTTGAAGATAACACACAGGAAGAAATAATGTTTGTCGACACCTCATTTTGATAATGGAACAACTTATGATGACACTGTCCCATAAAAGACATCTTACTTATTCCAACTGATAACCACAAAGTGAAAGAGTGAAACGTGTACTTGTAGTTCATTTTTTACAATGAACGGGGATCTGGAAAGAAATGTTTGATGGTTGTGTTGACCTAGAAACATTCTGGATGCCAGTAGATCCAAACCTGATACAGTGCTAAAGCCATATAATCTAACTGGCATTATGCTTATTTTTTTCTATCTGAAGTAAAATGCCCTTTTCTGTGATTTACAGCTTTTAAATCTAGGTATTTTGAGAACATTTTTCCAAAACTGAGGTTCCCTAACCCTTATATTAATACTATTTTGACAGATGTCATTATTTCCCTCGGACTAATTGTTCCACAGAAATGGTGACTGTGGTCTGCCTAAAGAGGATGTTTGCAGATTGAGTCAAACCATACTGAGGTGTGGGTTATAATTAAGAACTGCATATGTGACAGTCTGTCACAAGAAGCCAATTGAGCTACTCAGGGCCTCGTGTACACATTAAATACAAATACAGTGTGACAGATTAAAAAACACATACTACTGAGCATTAAAAACAATTTTCGTAAATGATCTAAGACTGTCTGCGGTGGGCTGGCGCCCTGCCCAGGGTTTGTTTCCTGCCTTGCACCCTGTGTAGGCTGGGATTGGCTCCAGTAGGCCCCCGTGACCCTGTAGTTAGGATATAGCAGGTTGGATAACGGATGGATGGATCTAAGACTGTAACACAATGCAGTAAATATGGTCAATTATGGTAACGTGTCAGAAAAGAGCACAACACCCACCAGAGACCACACAAAGAAACTTGCTGTGGTAAAGAAAGATCTACTCATATTGTGGCCAGTGTGGAAATAAGGATTCTTTTTATTATTTAATACTAGCTGATTACCCAGTGGCTTCGCTCACTGACTGCAAGGGTAAAAAAAATAAAATGTAGTATATAAATTATTAAACAGTAAAACAATAACATATAAGAAGTAAAGATACATTGAGCAGTACTGGAGTGCTTTAGGGTAAAGTACATTTTAAAGGCGCTATAACACAACAAGTAAGTAGTACTAACAGCAGCTTAACATATTTGGGTCATCTCTCGGTAGCGGATACCTTGTGAAAGGCGATACACAACTGGTGTGGTATAAAAATGACATTTTGTATGCGATCCACCAAATTTCTGCATGACAACATTGTACTACGTGCCTGTGATTTAAGAGAAAAATTATTCTGAGAAATGTGGACGCTGCCGTTCCGTACTTAATGGGCAGAAGGTCCAAACAATTCCCAAGTCCAATACTTTACATGAAGTGTTTGGTACATCTTCTTAGATGTAAACCCTCCATCTTCTTAAAAGAATTCATTACAAAAGCAACCTTGACTGTTGCGGGGTTTTAGTGACCTGAACTAACCTTAAGGGACAGTAAGTAGTCGTGCAGCGCAATTTACAAAGAGTTTTGCTTCGATGGCGCCAATCACACTCATTCGCAAAGATTTCCACTCTCCCAGGAGCCGACGGGGCACTCGAAGTGTCACAAAAAGTGCGAGAAGAGAGGACGCTTCCCGAAACTGCAAAGCTGTTGACCCGGTGGAAGAGCCCGACATTCCGCGCCTCCGAGCGTCCACTTTGTTCTCATTACCCATCGCCACGCTGAAGGCAGTCTTGTCTTCATATCGTTTACAGCTCGGCACAGTTAAAAAACAGAAAGACGAAAAGCTGTTTTCCTCATCTCTTCTACTATCAAGTACTGGCAATTAAAAAAAGTTACAATGTGGCAGTTTTCGTTACAGTCACGTGGATGAATAAATAAAACTTCTCTGTCAGAACGTGCCTGGCAGCGGACGGCTCATCGCTGGAGTCCAGATAGGAGGGCTGGGAGAAGGCGAAGCACGGCGCACTTCTATGGGATAGATCGGCGTGTTTGTATTTATTTCTTTTCAATACCAATAAAATAACTCTCATACAAATAATAATTCGTAAAGATGATATAAAAATGGTGTCCACAAACGAAGGGATTAGTTCCTGTATTATAATATGTTCTGTGGTCATACGTAATTTCCGTTTCAATCGCGAAAAGAATTTTATATATATATATATATATATATATATATATATATATATATATATATATATATAGATTCAATGGGAAATGAAGGGCTTTCATAATGAGGGCCAGTAACAATAAGAGTCAGTAATCAACCTGGAGTAACAGTATTAAAGAAAACAAAAACACAGCATCAAAGTACAAACCAAAAAGCCACAAAGTCTTAATTGTAAGCGCACACCTTTCCTTCTTTATACTCTCAATAATATGTGTGAGCACACCTCCATTGTTTTTTAAATGGATGCATGATGACATCACAGACATTTCTGGCAACAAGAATATGGCACCGTCCTAACCTCATCCTCCTCCTATGAAAGAGGCGCCATAAATAGGAGCGCTTGCAAAGATGATTAACCACAAAATGGAGGCACTGATGTCATTTAAAGAATAAGAAAAAAATTAAAACCACCATAAACACTCTGAACAATGGAACAGAATTACTTCACCTCAACCTGGATGACCTTTTCTTTGTGACTCTCAGAAAGGAGATGTAGAACATGAACAGGTCAAAAGACCTCCACTCTTTGTGCCATTGTCGGCACTATACAAACTGCTTCAAGGAGGGATAGGAGAATTAGAAGCAACATGTAAGGGTCATTTAAGCCAGAAAAACTGCCTTACAGATAATAAAAGGAGTAAAATTATTTCTCACTGTGGCCTGAATCTGGAATCAACTACATAGCATGACAAATACTCTTTATCAAGTTTATTGCTGTCTGTGGGTTGCAAAATGTTAGGAAAGTAGCTTTGCTGCGTTAAATTGGTCAGTTATTTGAACACATGGTGTGTCAACATTTAGACACTGTGCCTTCTGCATACTGACGCAGCAGCATTGCATGTCATCAGACAATCTGGACCAGTCAAAGAAGTGCGACATTAGTGTAGCTGTGGTATACAGAAGCACAGGAACGTTACTGGTCGAAAGTATGTAATAATTTGCACTTACAACAATAATGTGGAATCTATTTTGCTACAGCTTGGAATATTCTTCATTCCAGTGTTACGTTAATCAAGAAGGCTGCTTGAGCCATTAGTTTAACCAAGTCAATGGAGTAAGAATGCCATGGAGGCCTTAAAAGTTCTTCTAGGAATGTGGGCGAAACCCAGCATATCTGTTCCATATGCAAATACTCCAGATGATTTCAGTCTTATGGAGGCAAACAATTAACAGTTACAAAATATATGCCATCACATTGACAGAAATTACTGACAGTAGATACTGTACATGTGCTTTGATAGAGACAGGCTCTTCAACTGCTTCTATTTTACACCGCATTTGTGTACATAAAGTTTTACCATAAAAGAGATGTCCAGTAAAATGTGCTGTTCTTAACTAACGATGACGAAATGCATTGCACAAACAGTATTCACGGTCATCGTGTTGCCATTTACTCTCAATATGGATGCCTGAAAAAGTCTTTGCAACATAAAAACAGCATTTTGATATACCAAGGACAGGGCAGGAAGATAAGATGCTTCAAGCAGCTGAAGGACATTCTTCTAAAACATGAAACTAAACCATGACACTTTAGAAGAGTCCACAGCCACAGTATACAGCTGACTAAGTTAATGACACAGGCAACTCAAATAATGCAATTATAGATAAGAGATGAAATATTAAGCAGCTGAACCGGGGATTCACTGGGTGAAAGTGGCAGGACTGAGACCAGAGCACAAACAACAAATTAACTAATCTTATACCACTCTCGCTTCCTATGTGAAAAGCAATACTATTAAGACTCTAGGAAGACTGGCAGCAAACTAAGACATATTTCCGCATTTAAAAACTGATGATTTGCAGTACTGTGGCTTATGGCCATGCCGGTACCCATTATGTCAAAAAAGTAATTCAGAGCCTTGATTAGTAGCAGTTTTCTATTACAGCTAAACTAAATAAGCAGGAAGCGAGACGATACTCACGTCACTGAGTACTTGCAGCTTATTCTTCCTTTCACACTTAAACAATGAAGTTACCTGAAAAGCTGTCCTTGCAGGTGAATGCTGTATCCCCCCCTCCCCACACCTAAACAAAGCAAACTAAAAAGACTGCAAAAACAAAACAAAACATAATTCTGCTAACATTGACATTACCAAGGACAAGGTACGTTGTTACTTTTCTCAAGTATGGCCAAAGCCATCTAATGCTTTGCTTATTACTTTATGAACCATCAAAATTCTTGAACTCGCCAAACTGCTCCACAGAAATACAGGGTGAGAGGATCGAAAATAGGAGGGTGGTTTTATAGCAGACCTTGTTACAAAAAATCGATAATAATAATGTTATCTGAAGCAGTTTTGTTTAAAACGTAACAAGCAATTAAACATCTAATGTAGTGTGTCTACTTATCTGCACAACTATAAGGATGAAGAAAGGAAAAGAAAAAAAGGAAAAAGACAGAAAGAAAGACCAAATATGGGAGGGTGTAATAAACAATGTCTTATTATTCTAAAACAGCAAAACGTATTTGCAGAAATGCCCAGAGGTAAATAATGACATTCTCCCCTCGTGTTTATCTTTTCTATTCTGACTTCACTGTCCTGATACTAAATACTTGCCTTTTCATCCACAGGCTGACATGAACAAATTGTACTGAAATGCAAGGATGTCAATGTGACCTTTGGCATCTTCAATGTGGATTCGACAGCCACAGAAATATTGTTCATTTAATAAAATGATAGCCGATCTGATTACACTTCCTCCACAACAACATACGGTACGCTGTAACATCATCATAGGAAGGGTCAATACCTCTATAATGAGAAAAGAAAATAAGACGCTGCATGTGAAAAGAAACGGCCAAAGTAAATCTTTGTCGCAGTTTATAGTGGTGCTTTTAAGTTAATGAATCCTTCAGAATTGTCCATATTCCTGCGTATATATGACTTAAAAACACCATCAGATTTTTCACACAAGTCCTAAAAGTAGATATGGAGAACCCAGCTAATCCAATGAGATAAAAATTAATTTATTGAAGAAAACCACCCAGAATTACATATCTGTGAGTGGAAAAAAAGTATGTGCACCTAGTCAGGTCTTGTCAATCAATGTGATGAATCAGGTGTGAATTTATATTCAAAGAACAGGGTTCTATCAAGGGCTTCATCTTTAAACACACTTGTCTGTGGTATGATGCACTGATACAGCACAAAGGACATTGAAGAGGACCTCAGAAAAAGAATTGTTGGTGTTCATTATGCAGGGAAAAGCTACAAAAATCACCTCTAAAGAGTATGGATTGCACCAATCCTTAATCAGACTTGTGTACAAATAGAATAAGTTTAAGACTATTGTTACTCTCCCCACAACAGGTCAACCAGCAAATATCACTACAAGGGCAAGGCGTTTGATTACCTGCGAGGTCAAAAAAGAAAAAAACATTGCTTCCTGCCTACAGTTTGCTGAAGAGCGTGTGGACAAGAGTAAAAGCTACTGGAGTAATGTTTCATGGACATATGAGAGCAAAATAGAACGTTTTGGTTCAAATAAGAAGCATTATGTTTGGGAAAAGAAAAACACTGCAAACCTGCATGAGAACCTCATCCCATCTATGAAACATGATGGTGGTGGTAGTATAGCATGCTTTGGGCCTGTTCTGCTGTGTCAAGGTCTGGACAGCTTGCCATTGTGGATGGGAAAATGAATTGTGAATTATACCAGTGAATTCTAAAGGAAAATGTCAGGACATCTGTCCATGGACTACAGCACAGGAGAAACATGCAGCAAGACAAAGACCCCAAGCACAAAAGACGTTCTACAAAAGAGAAGATGAAGACCAATAACATAGCGGTTCTGAAATGGCCAAGTCAAATTCCTGACTCTTACCCAGGAGAAATGTTGTGGCAAGACTGCAGCGTGCTGTTAACCTGACAAAAACCAGCAACATTCCTGAGTTGAGGAAATTCTGTATGGAAAAATGGGCTGAACTTCCTCCAAGCAGCTGTAAAGGACTGATCAAGACCTCCTGGAAACATTTACTTGCAGTTTTTGCTACAAAAGGGGGTCACGCCAAATATAAAAAGCAAAGGTTCACATACCTTTGCCACTCACAGATTTGCAACACTGAATCGTTTTCCTCAATGAATGACTAAGTGTGATATTTTGTCGCATTGGTTCAATTGTGCTCTCTTCACCTACTTTTAGGACAAGTGATTCAATTGGATGATCTCCTAGGTCTTATTATGAAGGAACGTGAAAAATTCTGAAGGGTTCACTAATTTCCAAGCAACACTGTAGCTCATTAGAAAGAGGACATTTCATCAAAATGTGCCTAAGTGTATCTGGAATCAATCGGTTGTACTTTTACCTAATGCAGCACTCTTTACACCACTTGTCACACAACGCTTTGAGCACCACAGAAAAAGACATCAATAGTTTGCCACAAAGGAATCAATGGATATTTAACAACCAGGCATGAAGAGAACAAAAAAAAAATGTAAATAAAACAAAATCCTCCAGAAGACAGTAAACCACTGAGAGAACAAGACGCTCTTCCAGCATTTGTTTTTTTAGCCTTAATTCAAGATAATCTTTTACTTGAATAATACAGACAGACCACTCAGCAAAAACTAAATAAATAACACATAAGGCCAGCACACACACTGCCAAAGCAGTGGTTTTGCAGATGCTGAAATGTACTCTATAAAAATTCCCAGCAATTTAACTACACAACTTTAAGTCATTTCAATTAAAATGTAACCTAAAGGCACCTTTTTCTCCAAAAAGAGCAAATGAATTGGATTCAGCAGTTTCGTAAAGTGTTCCCTCCACATTCCAACAGTAGCTGCATTTCCAAGAACTACCTGGATGATGTCCCAGTTACTCATATAGATGGAGAGAACCTCTCCGAGATCTCATCAAAATCATTCTTTGTGGCCTACATATATACTCCTCCCACATAAAGTAAATTCTATCTAAATATTGCTACACGCAGCTCCCATTTAGACCCCTGCTGTCCCTTAAGTCAAACCAACACATCCTCCTTTTAACATTGCCTTCCATACCGGCTGGTGAAGGACAACTCAAGATGGACCAGACTTTGGCTTCCTTCCAAAGTGCAGCACACACAGCCCAGTTTGTTCCATGATTTCACAACAGGTGAAGTGACTCACTGAAGGTCACATAGGAAATCATTTTCACTCCTTGGTCTGAAGTAAGAGTTTCTTACTGGAAATGAGCGTGCACAAAGCACCGTGGGAATAAATCCTATTAGCTCACCACCAAGTGTATTTGCTTACAAGGTTGTGTCATTTCTATCTATTCTGAAAGGAAAGACAAAGGTTACAAGTAGAACAGTGACATTTTATTGCCCAACACTAATAGCAGGGAAAAAAAGAGAGGGGGGAACAAAAGAGAGAGAGAGGAACAATTTAAACTTCCAAGCTGGAAATGGATCAGGAAAAGGTCTGGCTAAAGAAAATAAAGCTCTAAAATGTGGATCTGTTGCTGTTTCACACTAAAAGCAGGGAGGGCTCTGTACAGCTTCCAGGCTATAAAAATGCCTTCATCACACAACAGTGGCTTAATTGAAGATTTTCCAATAGCCTGGGAAATTCATTCTGCCAAGAAAGAAACTGTCATTTGGGCCTAGCTGCACAATGTCAAAGAGTCTCATCACAGGCTGTCGAAAGGCACACGAGCAGTGACACATATTGTCCACTTCCAAGTAACATTTCCTTACTAATGTCCCTTGCACATGACAGGCCACAGGAAGGTTCTTCTTTATGCTTAATCAAGCACAAGGAAATGTAAAAGGACTTTGGACAGTAGGGAGTGGTAACTTATGACACATAAAACTGGCTCTCCTCCTGTTTAAACAATGCAAAGGAAAGAAACCTAAGAGGCCAGATAAAGAACAGGTAGGATCAAACCTGAGAAGAGACACTGAATGGGTACTGTTCAAAAGCTGCCCCCACCCCGCCTCTACCAAGGTAATATTGCAAATGGTGATTATTGTTGACTCACAAAATTATTCATATTCAATTCAACAAAGGATAATGTAACATAAAAACAGAAATGAATTATAATAAAGAAGGAACATATTTAGTAAAATAGCTTAACTTTAGTAGCCATCAGCCATACCACAAATCACTTCAGTATGGCCAGCAAGGAGTGCTTAACCTGTGGTCTTTGTGTAGATCCCAATGCCGTAAAAATGGTGCAGCTTTTTGGATGAGATGTAAAGCTGAGGTCCTAACTCTCAATGGTCATAAAAGTTCCCTGGGCATCTTTTACAAAGAGTAGGGTGTTTCCCAATGTCCTCGATATCTTGACCACTATGGCCTTAAATGGCATATTATCTCTTCACCACCAAATACCTAATGTGTAAAATGGTTGCTGTTGCATCATCCAGGTGAATACTGCACCACTGGTAATGGTTGAAGTATCTCCCCACTCTCTATATGTGTTTTCCGACTGTAGGAACTTTGTTTTCAGGAAACACTGAGTTCCTGTACGATGTGGGTCCTGGTCTACTTGGGGTCCCTAGCCCTTTTTGTGTGATGCGTTCCCACCACACAACTGGAACATTTATGTAAAATGTGTGATGTGCAAAGAAGAGTGATACTTTGCAAAATGAGGTGCTTTTAGGAGAGCATGACGTGGCACACCAGGGACGCAGCTATGATGAGAGATGAACTGCAAAGTCCAAAAATCCAAACTTCTTACAAATTTGTAAGATGGTGCCAGTGCTTGTGGTCAACCAATCAAGCACAATTCATCACCCAAGCCCCATTCACAAGAAGTGCACACCCTGGAGAAACAGCTTTAAATATAGAGTGCCAGGAACTACAAATGACCCGAGCTCATGTGGTACTGCAAAACTTCCTCATTCTCAAAAAAGTCTCTGGATTTTCAAATGTTCATGCAATGAGAAAGTACCTTATGTAAAGTGTTTTGAGTTGTAAGAAAAGAGTCATATAAAAAGATTTTTTATTATTAACTTGAAACAATTTTTCTCTTTATCTGGTGTCTTGCCTTCAAAGAGCTCCATAAACCAAAAAATGCACACAACTGGTTTAGTGAATTGGTGTGGCTTCAAATTTGGAAAGCGGCAATGGTATCATTTAGGGCAGGGGTGTCCAGCTCCAGTCCTGGTGGGCCGCAGTGGCTACACATTTTCATTCTAACCCTTTTCCTAATCAGTAACCAGTTTTCACTGCTAATTAACTCCTTTTCCCTTCATTTTAACAGACTTGTTTTTAAGAATTCAGTTGTCTGAATTGATTTGTTTCTTCTTAAATGACAGCCAAACAGAAATGAGATGTGAAATGAGCTGACAGATGACCGGCTAAATTGGAACATCAAACTCCAGCCAATTTCACTCCAACCAGTTTCTTAATGAGAAGCCAATTCTTGCTGTTAATTGAACCTGTTTACTGGCTATCAGGACTTGTTGCTGCTCTTGTTCTGCCACAGCCAACTGTTGACTTTCTGTTTTTTCTAAGACCACCGTCAAGATGTTTTAGTGACCTAAGCAGTCCAACATGACTAAGACCTTGACCTTTCTTTATTTTCAGGTTAGCTGGTCATGTGGCAGCTTGTTTAGTGTCTCATTACTGTTCGGCAGCTCATTAAGGAAAAAGAAACAAATAAGGTGTCTGAGTCACATCAATTAAAACGAAGGCAAGTTAATCAGCAGCAAAAACGGATCACTAATTAAGAAGATGGTTAGAATGAAAACCTGCAGCCACTGCGGCCCACCAGGACCAGAGTTGGACACCCCTGATTTAGGGTTTAAATGATATTATAAAAAATGAATAATAAAAAAAAATACAAAATTACAATATTTTAATTTGAGACCCATGGTCACTCAGTGCTGATTCTATGGCTGAAATCTCTTTTTAAGAGAGAAGTCAGTATAGTGCCTAAGATGCTGGCCTTCAAACCCTAAGGCTCAGGTCACCTCACCAGGTCTCCTAACCTGCCTGTGCTCCAGTTGAGTGTTCATTTTCAAGACTGGGTCCTGGAATGAACTGGTGCCATCTAAGGTTGGTTGATGCCTTGCCTTCTTTGTTGCCCACCACCACTCTGAAATGAAATGGGTCTGAGATTAACCTACTGTCTAATTTGTTAAAGAAATAAACAGAAAGAGGGCATATTTGAACAAATCTGCTCGAGTCATTATGAATGCAAATGACGGCCTGAGGCTGAAATGAACATGATAACAAGATTAGATTAAAGCAAGTGCTAAAACAAATAAGGGTTTTGTTTGAGCAGTGCCTTTTACCTTTCTGTGTCACCTCTCATTATAGAAAGCTGGTTTTGTATTAAAAACATTTTTTAAGACAGTGAATCCGTCAGAGTGTCAAATATGCAGCAGTGGCATTTTGGCTTCTCCCTTACAAATATTACACACTAGCCAGTAGCCACATTATGTGTCAAAAACAGGTAAAAGAATAAGTAAAATTCAAAAATAAACAAATTCTCTCTCTTGCCCTATGTGTCTCTTCATGTGTCTGAGCCTCTCTTGACCTCTGTCAGGAGTGCTCTGGCAAAGACTGCTTCTTTGAGTTTGTCATTTGAAGACGTCCTGTTAATCTCTTGTTCACTTTTATACTTAAAATCGTCTGTCTGCATGGTTCCTATGCCTTTACTCCTCCGTGACTGGGTGACTCAAACTTAAATTTCCTCTTTCAACCACATCAACCTGACCAATGACACCAAAGCAAAACTGACCAATCAGATTGCTCTGAGGGACTGGACACACACACACAACCAAACAGATGAATGGCTGGATTGAGATCTGTTAACTGGGAAGGCAAGTGGATTAAGATGAATTATCTGTTATGATCTCTTAATCCATTCCAAATTTACCCAAGTCTTATTACACTGAAGATAATCTTTCTGAAAATGCCATTTCACTCATGAATAAACACTGACAATGATGGGAAGACCCTACTGGCACTTCTGTTATATAACTAATATTCTACCTTGACGGTCAATACACATCAGAAAATAATTACAGAGAGCCCTGTGTGCATCACCATTGTTTTACTCAATTTGTATATGAGTGGCTGTTTGTCAGCAACTTTCGGCAAAATTTGTCAGCCTCCTTTTATTCCTCCTTTAACAGTACTAATAAGTTCAAGTTTAAAGTTTATTGTCATGTGCACAGTAAGGAAACACGTTTCCCTGTACAATGAAATTCTTTCTTTGCCGTCCACACCAAATGATAAAACCAACGTATAAAGAAACGCAAATAATAAGTAGCAGATAGATAATAAGTAATAGAGGCAGCATAAAGTACAAAAACAGATTGTGCAGGTAGGTGTGTAATGGACAAGTCAAATACAGTTGTGTGAGGTAGACAGAATAAGGTGAACCATGTAAACTCCAGTCATTTATTTAGGACTCTAATGGCCTTGGGGAAGAAAGAGTTCTTTAGCCTGGAAGTCCTGCATTTCATACGTCAATACCTCCTGCCTGAGGGTAGAAGTGTGAACAGTTCATGTTGGGGATCCCTGAGGATCGAGGCAGTTCTCCTGCGGACTCTACAGTTCTAGATGCTCTGCAGAGAGGGCAGTGGGGTCCTGGTGATCTTCTCAGCAGTCTTTACTACTCTCTGCAGGTGTTTGCGGTCCATAGCAGTAGTGTTACGGTGATGCAGCTGGTCAAGATGCTCTCAACAATGCAGTTGCCGAGGATCTTAGTCGACATGCCAAACCACCTCAGCCTCCACAGAAAGTACAGCCACTGTTGAGCCAGGCAGAATAAAAGTAATTAATAATACTAAAAGTCCAAAGGTAAAAAATACTGAATAAAGATATTTAAAAGAAAATCTGCAAACAGACACAAAGACTGTGGCGCTCCACTCAGACTTTTCATTCAGTTCCGAGTTTAATCCTGTTCATGTCTCTCATTACAAGATAGTTGCTGGCGTCATCAGCTCAAGGACACACTTCCACAAAGTCTAACTGTTCGGGTTGCTTGGATTATTACATACTTGTACCATACGGCACTGGCATGTGTCAGACTGGATGTGTGGGAGATGTAGGAGTAGTTTTGAATTGTGCTGCTTAAAAGCAAATTATTACAATAGGCAGAGGATGGGCAACTGACAGGCAAGCAGAAGAGGGATATGCAGGAAACTGAAACAAGGAGGATACCTTACTTAATGCAACAAACCTATGGACAGCAGCAGACCACACCTGTGGTGCAGGAAATCCTTCAGCCAAGGGCCATCCATCTTGCTCTCATCAGAAAGCCACACTCTGAATCACTACACCTACCTCCTGCTCTTGTGAGACAGACCTACTGGCACAGAGTTCAGTAAAATGTGCGATAACAAAGGCATTCCTAGCAGGGAAGCGTGATTATGCAAAGGCTGGTCACCTGTAAGCGTCTCTCAGGGTCAGTACCCTTTGTTACACTTTAACTTGAAGCACACAGAACTTGTCATTGTTTGTGTGGGATAAAAACAAGTTTCTGCCGTCAGCCACGAGCGCTTTAGCACTCCAGAGCAGACAGACATCTGGACCAACAGCATTAATCCGCCTTCACAAAACAGGCAGACAGACACATGCTGAGCAGATTTCAATAGGAAGGCACTTCGCAGCACTCTTGCAAACTGACGTGCCATTCAAAAATCACAACATGTAACAAAAGCACGCATCTTCAAGAGGTTTCTAGAGATGTCCCACAAGATAACACCTTTCACCTTCATTTACATACAAAGACAACTCAAAAAGTGTTCACAGAAGGCGGCAAACCCAATTCCCATCAACTAAAGGCCAAGTCACATTTCACGATGACATCTTGCCTGAAGAAGGGGCCTGAGTTGCCTCGAAAGTCATATTGCAATCTTTTTAGTTAGCCAATAAAATATGTCATTTTGCTTGAATTTTCAGTACAATTATTACAGCAATTTTCAGGTGTAGCTTTCATTTACATAAACCCCCCCCGTGAACCTCTGATCGCATCAAAGCGTGTAGTTTCCTTTGACAGATGTTTTTCCATAAATACAACAGTGAGCGTGGAAGGAAAGTGCAATGATGGGGATTCAGAGGAAAGCCAACTTTTTGTCCCAGTAATGAAAATCTCAAAATGCTGGCCCTGTAATTTTCCAGTCCCAGTATACTGCCTAACTGTAATACCAGCTCATGTCTGTCCTATACGCAGATATATCCAATGATTCCATTTTTTTTTTTATTAAACCAGTAGGATCCCTGCACTTGCAAAACACCTTTAAACCATCTATATGTGAGGCACACTACCAATCCATTACTCAGTGTTTCCCATGACCTGTTAAGGCAGCTTAAGATCATGGACCTACTGCCCCCGATGTTGGCCACATCGTACACAATAACATAAGACGTCTCACTAGTTGATCAGTTATTGATCCCATTATGTAGAAAAAAATTGAATGCTGTTAAAAAGTGATAAAAATGGCTATTCTCTGGCACCACTCTGGTGATTGTTAAAAGAAACTGTCTTTTAAACTTCAGCAGATCACTCACTCGCCGTCTCCCCCACTCCATTAAAGCACATTTCATTTCTCTTGACCACAGACACTGTGATCTCTGGCCATTTGCGTACAGTATGAAGGATTCAAAGCGTTCCCAAGAAAGCATGGCATTCCTTTTAATCTTCTCCAGTCTTGAAATAAAAACACATTTCAGATTGGCACAAATACCATAATCTACAAACATCCATATGGATGGACAGACAAAATATGGTAAAATATTATTTCATCCTCACAAGTGAAAGTCGTTTGAATGACTGACATATACATGATTATAAACACTACATTCTTATATACTGTGGATACGCGAATGCATATTTGCGCATGTGCTTGCTGACATTTGTGCACACACACAATGACTCAGAACTAATGATGGCTCCCGTCTCATATCTCGTTTCCTTCATTATTTATTCCTCATTTGTGTGTCTTATGTCATCCATTAAGTCATAAAAATGTGAACTTGGCTGTGACCACTTAGCCTTGGGTTTGTTTGTAGAAGGTAAGACAACACGGCTTCAGCCATAACATCAACCCGTGTTTCTCTGAAAGGAAAAAAAAAACGCCATTTATTAAAATCTTGTTTTTGAGAATGTTGGGACATTGTGGCTAGAAAATGGAGCTGAATGTCAGATCATCACTGAATCAAAGCACACAAGCTTATGCTGGGTAACCTGACCAAGGACCAAACCTCATTCTTTGATAGACAGTCAGACTCCATCAGCTAACCATAGCATTGCCGTTTGTACAGCAGTGACCAATGCAGATGACGGTCAGCTATGTCAGGCTGCTGTTGTGAGAACTGGATCAACATTGGGAGCCACAGACATGCTCACATCATGGCTGCTGAATGCACACTTTTGGCTTGTTGTCCTTATTGCCATGGGCTTTAAGTGCACTTTACGAATAGTTTTTTTTCTTTATACAATTAATCAAATGACTAAGTGGCTAAACTGATTTATGTTAAAATGAAAAAAAAAAAGAGTTGCCTCAGGGTTGAATGGTAGGACAGGATCATTGCTGCTGACCCACAGTTCAAGCCCTGAGTCGGACTCTCAACCCCAGGCACTGACCCTGTGGAACGCGTCTCCTGGTATCCTAATTTTTAATGATTATACTTACCTTTAAAGGCCTGACTTCAACTACAATTTAAGGTTCTTGCCGCATGAAGTTAACTCAAATCTAATGATGCCCCTAATAGGACCAATGCAATAAAGTGGGTTTCTTTTTACTTAACTAAGGTACAATGGCAATAAGCCCATAAGCAGGGTCCACTTATGTCAAACTCCAAGCCTATCTTTTTCCACTTACAGGTGGAAGAAGTGAATACACAAAGTGCATGGATGAATATCTAGCTTTTTATGCCTCTATATAAATAAGTGTGGCATTTATTTGCTGCTGCCTTGCATTAAGGAGGCCAGGGTTCGAGTCCTGGGTCCTCCCTGTGTGGAGTTTGCATGATCTTCGTGTGTCTCTGAGGATTTCCTCCAAAAGTCCAAACACCTGCAGTTGATGTGAATTAGCACTGTCTAGTTGGGATGGATGTGTGTGTGTGTGTTTGCCCTGCAATGGACTGGCTCTGTGTGCAGGGTTTGTTCCTTCCTTGTGCCCTATGCTAGCTAGGATAGGTTCCAGCAGACCCCCACAACCCTGTTCAGGACTAAGCAGGTTAGAAAATGACTGACTAATTGACTGACCGATTTATTTGGCCTGAAAACAGTCATAATTGGAGAAAAAAAAGTGCTTTAAGGTCATCAGTTAAGTTAAGAACTTTTAGTAAGGCTCATGATAAAAACACATGTAGGAAAACCCAAATTCAGAGCACTGCAAATAAATTTAAAAATTGACTACTGTCACACACATGCACATGGCAGCCAGACACAGGGACCAAAAGAAATGAATTCCATACCCAGCCGAGGGGTGGTGGGGTGCATTCAACCCTCTTAGTTTGTCCCCGCAGACCAGACACGGGAAATCCCACCTGAATACAAAGACATCACTTCCGCCTCAGCTTTGAAGGACTACATCACTTCCTGTCCCAGCCCCGAGGACTACATCACTTCCACTAACCTATTAAACCCCACGCCCTTCTTCTGTTGATCAGTTCTGTTTTGGCCTCTGTTCTGTACATTGTTGTGCTTTGCAGCCAAGGTCAAGTACACGGGTGGCTGCCCCAAAACTTTGTTGTGTGTCAAGGCGCTTTCATTCACACTGCATATTAAGATTTAAAAGTGAGGCATGGTATAAAAGTAATCCTTTGGAAACTAAACATATGTGCAGCCATATTAAACGAAGATCTATTACTAAGCCATTTTTTCAGTGGAAATGAAATGCTCACAACAAAAAGTACATAAAATAACTAGATGTGCCAAATACTTCATTAGTGGTGCTCACTACACTAATGTATCACAAAGAAAAGCTCTATATGAATAGTGCTCACCATAAAAAGGAACAACGTTTAACAGTAAATGCTAAATTCTAAAGACTAACTACTACAATTTATTAAACAAACATCTTTTCTTGGATTATTTTTATTACCGATAAAATTGATCTAAATATTATTTAATAATGTTGTAGATGTATGAAAAACAAAATTTTACTTAATTAAGGGTGGTGGAGTAAATGAGTTAAGCTAAAATTACCTTTAATTACACATTAGAGAATATTAGAGGGAAACAAAGAACTGATTTTCTCAATCTTTGTTGTCAAGTACAGAAGAACCCGTCACAAATGAAAGGAACGGGTCCCTGTGGATTGCATGCAAGTCCACTACAAGGTAAACTATCCCATAATGGACTAATCGAGTCATGTATGAAAAAACTGTGGCATCCTGGGAAAATCCACATAAAAAAGGGGAAAAAAATATGCCAGCTGATAACAAAGGGCTGAAAAACAAATCCGTATCCTTAAAAATGTGAAGCGACAGTGCTAACCACCTGGACCAAAGACACAGTAAATATGATCTGACCTGATTGATGCTAACTAGATATATTTTTATGATTCACTATCAGGGAAACCATACCCTACAGTAGATTATGAGACCAGAGTTCAGGTTGTCACGTAAGAGTGCGTGAGGAGGCATCACAACAAACAATTCCTTCTCTGATGCCACCACACTCCAGGCTCGTGTTTAGAGCACCATCGCACATGCACCTCTTTACCTCATGTATGACTACAATCCTCCAATGCCCCCATATCTCCATGCAGTTCACCTGTTTGCAAAAAAAGTGCAGCTTACGGCACTTACTAGTCTCTGCTAGCTCACCAGCCTATTTAAATCTTTTATTTCCTCTGGCTGCCTGACTTTTTGGTCTCCATCCAGTTCTCGTCATTGTGGTTAAACACTCCCTGAAATTTCCGTTACAGATCACCTTAATTCAAAAACATCAGCCTCAGGGGAATTGCTCCACTGCCATTTTTCCTTCATTAAGAACGTATAAGTTATCTGTGTTTGTCATTACTTGCTTCAATTACCAAAGCTATTTTTTTTAACTTTAATCATAAGGTTCTAGTTAGAGAATAGAAGAGAACAATACCCAGGCAACACTTTTAATATAATCCATAAAAAAAAGTTATAAGTGAGAAGTCCAATTAATTTTACTTTTATTCTAAGCAAAAGTCTGTACATCTATTCATTTCTACTTACTGCTTCAGATTCAGAGTACAAGAGGCAAAGTGAGCAGGAACCTGCACTCGATGGGGCTCCCTCCGCTCACGGAGAAAATGTGCAGTAAGGACAGAAGCCTCACGTGTGGTAATAAAGGCTATGAATAGATTCTACTCTAGTTTTGTTAAAGTTGCTGATTCTTGTTTCTTATCAAGAGTTTTGGAATATTTGTACAGCCTGTACAGTTTATGACTTTAGGATAAGGAAGATCCCGAAAAGAATTGTATAAAATACATTCAGAGAGGGACAATCAGGTAATGATGATGTTCCTCTATAGTAAGTAAGGAGGATCTGCAATGAAGAATAAGTACAAGATGTTACTTTGACAAATAGCGCTTTACAAAGTTATGGTGCAGCTCCCTCCACCCTGCAAACCCTCATCTTCAGAGTCCTGTAGACACCTAAACTCAGTTTACACCACAAGGGAAGGACATCAGGAATCGATAGCCTGGCCTTCTCTGCACAAATTCTTAAATGCTTTGTTGTTCTAGCTAATAACCAACAACTAATTACATTTATATTGCACTTTTCTAAACTACTCAACGCACTTCACACAGACAGTAGGGAATCCCTTCAACCCCCACAAATATACAGCATCCACCAAGATGATGTGATGGCAGCCATTTCTGACCAAATATGCTACTGGTTTGTAATGCTGAAAAAAACAGAGATATTGCAGACATACTGTAATAATTTTAACAGGAACACTGCTCTCTACAGAGAAGCAATGTGCACCACCACTTATATAGATTTCTCTTCTGGTTCGTCCTGCTTCCTCTTCAAACCCGGTCCCACACACATGCCGCCCACATGGCTTTTCTCGATTCCTATTCGTCCTCTTCTAAACCCTTCCCCACACTGCCTGCGGCCTCCCATACACCCCCAGGCCGCTTTTCTCGAGTCCTATTCCTCCTCCAGACTACCACGTTCTCCGCTCCTCTCTCATGACCCCATTAATGTCACGTCACAGCCCGATATCTAGCCTGACCGTGTGACCTTTCACTTCAGCCATGTGTGCGCCTGGGAGTCTTTTCCGTAGTCTGCTACAGGAAGGTGCTCTCTTGACCATTGCCATTGGTTTCGCTCCTTGCTATTTTCGTTATACTGTGACAGTTGTTTCCTAAGCCTTTGTTATAAAATGAACGACAGTATCTTCTCTGTCGATGAGTTTTTGTACAACGTCATCTCTATTCCGGGATCCGACAACTGCCTGTTCTTATCAGTCGGTTATTTCTTGACGCAAACGGTTGACGAAGGCAATGCACTCTTACTATGTCATAGGGCAGTAGATTTCATTGCATCACATTCGGACAGATTTGGAGACTTCTTCCTGTTATTCTTTCCAACGCAAGTCGAGTTACCACAACAAGTCACGAGTACTATAAATACATGGCAACATCTGGAGTTTATGGTGGTGAAGCTGAAATTCAAGCTCTTTCCGAGATTAGATCTTTCGACTCATTATCTGTCATCTCCAGCAAAACACCTATTCACAACTATGTCTTTCAAGAAGTACAAAAATAAAGTGCATTTCTTCCAAATGGTTACTCTGGGGGTAGCAATCTGTGCCGGGAATTGGAAGGTTCCCGGGTCGATTCCCGTAAATGGAGGAAGTGACTCTACTCTGTTAGGCCCTTGAGAAAGACCCCTAACCTGCAATTGCTAAGTCCTGGGTATGACATTAACCTGCATCCAGCCCTGCAATCAGGTCCTCCAACCTGCAGGAAAAACTTGGGGGTTGGTGGCAGGATTGGCACTTCTGCCACCACAAAAACCGAACACTGTTCCAGTGTGGTGCTGAGTTGTCACCAGTTGCACGGCTGCACTCTGATCCCAGTCCGAGTGGTTCATTGTGTTGTGGGTGAGAGGCAATGGTATCATCGGAACTACAAACCTCTCTTATAAATAGAGTCAACTCAGTAAACACGTGCTGTGATAAAGTGACAGCTCCTCCACTTTACTTCAAAATGCAGCAAACTTCCAAGCCAAGTTTACCTGGGGTGCAGTAAAAGCAGTACCTTCGTTTTTTTGTACCTAGAATGTAATCAAGAAGAACAAAAGGCGCCTCTCAGCTAAGCACACCTCTCTGCAGCTGTATTTGTACCGATTTCAGGTAAGGCAGCTCATGAAGGCCATGTTTAAACATTGACGGTCCAAGGTACATATCCAAGTATTTATCCAGGAAGTCTGGGTAAACAGAGTTGCTGCTTCTCTTCGCTCTACAGGAATACTTCTAGTGCCGCACAACTGAAAACACAGCAATAAAATGACATTTGTTTGGATAGAGGGAAGCACTCAAGTCTACTGGACAAATTAATCTTCACAAGCTTAACATTTTCTTTAACCCTCTAATATAATGTCAACTCTAAAACTGCCACATACACATATACAATTGTTTTGTAAAGCAACAACTACATTTTGGAAGTGTAATGTGATGACAGAATAGACAAATATAGGCGAAATTGCAATTGTAAAGCGCGCATGAAGAAAAACTTTCATCTTACAATGCTAACTTGAATACAAACAGACTTAAAATTGATCTTGAAAGAAATTTTGTGGTCAAGTTGGCTGTGGACTGTACTGTAAAGAAGGGGTGGGAATCTGATGAGGTGCATTATTCCCATCGGCTACAGTATGTTCTCCTGTAATCGTGTGATGATACCTTCTATCAAGTGTTAAGTGAATTTCTAAAAAGTGGGCTGTGATCCCTGCATTAATGACCTATCATAAGGTGCTGCACTGTGCTCATATAACAAAAGGTGTAATGTACTGTTCAAGATTCAAGACACAAATGAAACAAAACTTCACAAACTGCTTCAGAGAACCTGGAGGAGTCTAATACAAACTAACTGAGGCTGCCATCCCAAATTACATTTTAACCAAGAATGTCTTATTGTCAGGACTGGCCAATTGCAGCAAGCCACATAACAGGATGCGGTTCACAATTAGAACTTCACATCAGTTCGGCCAAGTCATAACCAGGACTGAACACCTAAAGGAGCCCCTTCTCAATGAGCAAAAGGAGTCCATTCTCAAAGAACATTACTTCTGGAGACAGCTATGGTGTAAATAAACTGAACGAGTCTGCCAAGCCGGCTCTCTCTCTACTCACAGATTCCACTTCCTCCATTGGATAGGTATCCAGGTGTTGCCAGGCTATCAAACATACATAACCTCTGCAGGATCTCAAACAAATGCATCATGAAGATGCAACTCCCAGGGTAGCCACTGGAGATGAACACCTAAATCTATTCAACTGGCTATCAGACAATCAAAGCAGAAGCTCAGTCACACAGTCTTTACTGTATAGAGCAATTTTGTGGAGCTTGACAAATACTGTGTGCCATTTCTATGATGTGACGATAGACCATTTCAGCCACTTATTCATCACAAGACAGCAGTGGAAGAGATTTACAGCCCCGTGCTTTAACTCTAGGACTTCCTACAAGAAACCATAAGCTTTTTTTTCTTTCCTTCTTTTCATACTCAATTGCAGACATCAACCTATTGCTACCTAAGGAAGCATTACAATAAAACACAGTGCCAAGTATTGATTTTCACAAATGCGTTGGATTGCATAAAGAAAAATGTACACTACGCTCTTTTTAGCAAATCAGTCCCCTCCACTACAACTCAAAACACGAGAGACCAGAAAATGCCTGTGGTGTATTATCTGTTCAACGGACTTGAAGTAGTAGTTAAACCATGCTAGTGCATATTTTTAATTTCTATTTTGTTCTAGTACAAGGGAAGAAAATTTCAAAGTTAGCAAAATGTGCAAAAATATATACGGGGAGGAAATAAATGAATACCAGTACTTAGACATTTTGCATTCCTGCTTGTCGATAATTTGACAGTGGGATATCTCAAATTAAGGGCGGCACGGTGGTGCAGTGGGTAGCGCTCACTGCTTCGCAGTTAGGAGACCTGGGTTCGCTTCCCGGGTCCTCCATATGTGGAGTTTGCATGTTCTCCCTGTGTCTGCACAGGTTTCCTTCCACAGTCCACAGACATGCAGGCTAGGCGCATTGGCGATCCTAAATTGTCCCTAGTGTGGGGGTGTATGTGTGTGTCCGTGCCCTGCAGTGGGCTGGCACCCTGCGCAGGGTTTGTTTCCTGCCTTGCGCCCTGTGTTGACTGGGATTGGCTCCAGCAGACCCCCCGTGACCCTGTAGTTATGATATAGCAGGTTGGATAATGGATGGATGGATGGATGGATATCTCAAATTAGCTCCATACTCCAAAAATGTGTTGCACCAATAAGACTGAAAATAGAAAATCCGTTCAGCTCGATCAGAGAAGGCAAAACAAGGATCTTACTCAGGCTTTTGAAACACTTAAATGTACTCAACCAAGTTAAACCTTCAACAGTGGGGATCGATGGGACGTGCCTTTAAAAACTTGGAAATAGTAGGAGGGCCACTGCTTGAAGAAAGGACTTCTAGGGATAAAGATGACAGACTGGAAAGGATCAGACAGAGAGAGAGAGAGAGAGAGAGAGAAAGACATGGTGGGAGGGACACTGGCAATAAATATGCATTACTACATGTCTGTGTAGGCAGAAAGTGGCATGCCCTTCAAGTGTCTTAGAAATAAATTCTCCAAGAGCACCAATGTGAGAAGAAGTCACAGCAGGCTGCTAAAAAACATGGTAGCAGCTGCCTGCACCTTTACAGCAAGGGATAATGCTTGCTACAAAACACAAAAAAATGAAATCAGCCCAAGCAGCCTGCTTGAGAACACAGAGTGTCCTCTTTAAAGGAATGAGCACAAACCCTGTGCGTGTTTGTTTAAATACAAGACGGTGCTTGTAATTTTTTTCCAATTCATTTAGCAGGAATCCAGAGATGTCTTCAAAGCATTATTTTCACTCTGCAAACTTTTTAAATCATTTCCATTATCACCATCACCAAGCTCCCAAAAAAAAAAGCAGCTTGCGTCAAGAAGTCTTACCATTTGGAGGTTCTATATGTGACAACAGAGACATCAGCTGGGCAGCAACCACGTCGGTTGTAAATACCATTTTTATATTCCAAATTTAGGGTAAGGCTCACAAATACGAGGAGCCTTTAAGGCAAGAAAGCTTTTAGCAGTGGCTAAGCTTTTAACTGAATGCGTACAACGGCAGGAAACCCCAGGGTTTTAAACCAAAGCAGCTTACAATAAAGCATCCTACTTTGTAGGAAAAATACGCAACACAGTGCATTTTTAAATAAAACTTCAGTCACCATTACAAGCACTGTTATTATCACTGCTTGCCGAACGACTTTGGAATCACGCACCACTACAAATGCTGAAGCTGATTGCTTTGGTATTCTTTGCTTTAGAATGCTATCTGAACTAGTGCGATTATGTAAAGGCTGAGCAATTGAGCATAAAAAAGGGATGTACAAAAGAATAGATTATTCAGTGCTAAGCCGGTATCTCTGTAGGCAGCAATGTTCAACAGAAATTGGTGCTAATGGGCACGAGGATATCACCACTCCACAAGTATTAAAGCTGAAATAAAAAGAAAGTACACCCTTCGTTAACTGAGCATTTAGAATTCAGAGTGCTAAGGCAGCTAGAAGATCAAAAGCCAAAATGGGCTTTACCATTCCTACCCATCAACAAACAGCGAGAGTCATCCACAAAAGAGAAAAGCTCCGGCCAGGCTTCAAGGATCACGTGGTAATCGAAAACTACACAAGCGGATAGCAAAAACACTAAGCAAACTTTGTTACTCTCTCTTGAAAATTTCCATCGACTCCTCGATCTATGACTGGTTTTGCTGTAGCCAGCTGGATTTTCAAGCAGGAGTGTTGTCAAGCATTCATTGTTGATGGGCTCTACACAGTGGGGTTCTCCCTTGTATGCCAAAGGCATATAAAAAGAAGGCACATTGGTGTCACTGTGAGTGACAAAGCAGACAGAATACAGCTCCTATGGTATTCTCTAATAAACTTTACAATGACAAAACATGAGGACTGCAGTACATGTCTTTAAGAAGAAGATACAACACAATACAATTTATTTTTGTGTAGCCCAAAATCACACAAGAAGTGCCGCAATGGGCTTTAACAAGCCCTGCCTCTTGACAACCCCTCAAGCCTTGACTCTCTAACAAGACAAGGAAAAACTCCCAAAAAAACCCTTGTAGGGAAAAAAAATGGAAGAAACCTTGGAAGAAAAATGCACTACATGCATATATACTGTACCTATACATGTCTCAACCAGCATTCCGAAATATTTCATTTGTCAGTTGCTTATGCTGCTGCTTATGGTTTACAAAGCCTTAAATAATCTGCTCCACCTTATATATCGGAGTGTCCGACATCTCATATTCCAAATCGGAACCTTAGATCTTCAAATGAATGTCTGCTTAGAATTCCAAGAGCTAAACTTAAAAGAAGCGGTGAGGCGGCCTTCTGCTGATACGCACCTCAAATCTGCAATAGCCTTTGAGGCAGATGGCTGGGGATTGGAGGACTGGAAGAGGGCTTACGCCCGCCCACCTCAGACCACGTAGGGGCGACCACCCTGGTTGCTATGGGGACCACGGGTACAAAGCTTTGAAGCTCTGGACCTCAGCACTTCCACCACACCCGGATGTGCTGGGGGGAAGAAGAGCAGGGACAACCAGAGTGCTTCCGGGGATACAGCCGGCACTTCCGCCACACTGGGGCGTGTCTGTGGGAGATTGCCAGAGCACACCTGGAGCACATCCGGGTGCTTATAAAAGGAGCCGCCTAACTCCATTCAGGGGCTGGAGTCGGAAGTGAGGAAGACAAGGTGTGGGAGGAGGCGAGGAGGCGGCCTGAAGAGTGAAGGCATTTGTGTTGTGGCCAGGACTTTGGGGGTTTTGATGTGCACTTTAACTGTAAATATGTATAATAAACGTGTGTTGGGTGACGTCAATGTGTCTGCCTGTCTGTGTCCAGGCCAAGCTCCACACCTGCCAATAGGAATTCACCAGGCTGATACAGTGGTGCACTTTAAAACACTGCTAAAAACACATTATTTTAACATGGCTTTCTCATAGCTTCATTTTTAGTTTAATTCTGATGCTCTGTATATTCAATTAATTATCATTACTATTCATGGTGGCTCCAAAATCCGTACTAACCCCTACTCTCTCTTCTGTACTTTTTCCGTTTTTCTGTGGTGGCGGCCTGCGCCCCCATCACCTAATCAAAGCACCGTAATGTTCCTACATTGATAAGATTAAAGGACAGAAGTCTATATGACCATCATCCTCAAGTCTTTCCATGAGAACCCTAAATACTAAGAGGACTGATCATTTACGCTAGGTAGAATGCCCAGAGGAGGCCAGGTGGTCTCGTAGCCTATGAACCCCTGCAGATTTTATTTTTTTCTCTCCAGCCGTCTAGAGTTTTTTTTTTTTTGTTTTTTCTGTCCTCCCTGGCCATCGGACCTTACTTTTATTCGATGTTAATTAGTGGTGTCTTATTCTAATTCTTACCTTGTCTTTTTATTCTCTTTTCTTTATCATGTAAAGCACTTTGAGCTACATTAAATGTATGAAAATGTGCTATATAAGTAAATGTTTCCATTGTTGACCTAAAATGTTATTAGAGCAGTAACTGTAATATTAAAAAAACAAAAAAACACAAAGCTAGAGCATGCTGACTGTTTGCAGAGGCATTGAAAGAAACTAACAACAGTCTTACGATGTTATTTCAATGTGAGCTTAGGAGGTCTTCAGAAAAAACCTGTACCAGTTTCTCACCAAAAGCAAGCTACTGCCGTAACGTTGTTTAGAAAAGTGGTGCCCATCTTGTGTGCTCAAGGAGGAAAAAAAAAAAAAAGGAGCTGCTGATTAATGCAAAATTCCAACCAATCCTCTCAGTAAGCACTGTTGCATTTCTTGACGGCCATGTTAAAAGCAGCCCAAATCCATTTAACATTACTTACTACTTCTGGTTACTATCATAGTCCTGAAACACCAATTACAAAAAAGGCCAATTTACATCCTACAGTTCAAAATGATGACCCTTATAAGTAAGGGCATTGTGTAGGGTTCCAAATGTAGGAGAAATTAGTATTTTGGACTGAAAACAAGGCCTACATTTTTAGAATAGCTTGCTGCACAGCCAACAAAAAACAAGAGCAGTGCATGTAAATCAAACATGGCTTAAAATTATTCAGATACCCACCCCGCCATCACAGAGCTGATATGCTGCTCTTGAAGCCAATGACTGTGAGAAGAAGGAACAAATTCAAAAGACGACTCCAAAAATCCTGACTAACAACCAAACAGAATACTATTAACTCTGAAACAGTAATCTCTTTAGTTTTATCTATCAAATTTTAAACATTCACAGATAAATATGACAGGTAATGTTGTAAGGGATAAGCACAAATGCACTTTCATAAAAAATGTTCTAAAGTAATTACACAAATATTAAAACTTACATTGATCACTCCTTTAGCAACAATGCTATAAGAGTGAACAAAGAGGTCCAAGTGCCAACCCCAAAATGAACAGACACTTTCTTTACTGTTAAAGTAGCTGAGATTTTAAAAAGACGGCCTACACTGCACTGTCAGTTTCTTAGGTCCGGCTGCTCTGTGGCGTTTTATTTTATTTTATTTTTTTCTCCAGCCGTCTGGAGTTATTTTATTTATTTTTTTTTTTGTTTATTCTGTCCTGCCTGGCCATTGGACCTTACTTTTATTCTATGTTAATTAGTATTCCCTTCTATGGTCGGCTGGTGCCCTGCCCGGTGTTTGTTTCCTGCCTTGTGCCCTGTGTTAGTTGGGATTGGCTCCAGCACACCCCCATGATCCTGTAGTTAGGATATAGCAGGTTGGATAATGGATGGATGGAAAGTGTTCCCTTATTTTAATTCTTATTTATTTTGTCATTTTTCTCTTTCTTCATCATGTATAGCACCTTGAGCTCCATTACTTGTATGGAAATGTGCTCTGGAAATAAATGTTGTCTCAGGACCGCAAAAATTACTCTGGGCCTGGATACAAGAAGATATGCCATTAAGGAATGCTGTCCCAAGTTCAGGGTCAGTGTCTTGCTGGTCAACTACAATGAAATTCTCACTTGCATGTCCTCCTAGGGACAGTTGACAAAAAGACAATTGCAGATAAATGAATTGTAAGCACAACTCACACACCTATCATAATCATACTAGCTAAGCTGCCTGTCAAAGACAGGGTAGAAAATACATTTTAAAATATTTGGTATCTTCTGCCTTATGTGTACCCTCAGCATTCTTTCTAGGCCTTTTTGTTTACCTCGTGTGTCTCAAGCAAGCACAGTGAAACTGACCAATCAGACCAAAGCCATACTGGGAATCAGACTGATCTGAGGGACTAGACATACACACAGAGCTTAGTGTTTTATTATATGTTAGATAATTAAAATTAAGTATACACACAAGTATTATACATACACTCTGTTTGTTTAAGTACAATATTCCATCCATCCATTATCCAACCCGCTATATCCTAACTACAGGGTCACGGGGGGTATGCTGGAGCCAATCCCAGCCAACACAGGGGGACACAAGACAGGAAACAAACCCCGTGCAGGGTGCCAGCCCACCGCAGGGCGCGTACACACACACACACCCACTCACCAAGCACGCACTAGGGACAATTTAGAATCACCAATACACCTAATCTGAATGTCTCTGGTCTGTGGGAGAGAACCGGAGCACCCAGGAGGAAACCCACGCATGGAGGACCCGGGAAGCAAACCCAGGTCTCCTTACTGCAAGGCAGCAGCGCTACCACTGCGCCACCATGCCGCCAAGTACAATATTTATTCTTATAATTGTCTTTCAGCAACCTTACGACCAGTGGGTAGAACCAACCCCCTGAATCTATTGGTGTGCTGTTTACCAAGAAGAAAGACCAAGAAAAGTTCCTGTGCAAAACACTTGAGTTTGTATTAACTCAGTTTGTCTTAATAAAGCAGCAAGGGTTGTGTATGTCCTGAAAAGAAGGCAGCACGGTGCCGGTAATGTTCTCTTTGCCAACACTGTAATCCTCTGCAGTCCTTTATCACCACCGAAAGACAGGGGTGAACAATTTCAAATTCCACAGCTAATTTGTAACCTGAGCAAAGTTTTCGACATTTTATATAAATGAAAAGTCAAACCAGTTCAGCATTCAGATCTCTAAGGCACAGAATGTAACAGCAGACAAGAACGCAGCCCTTCACACAAACAGACTTTTCATTTTCTACAACCTTTAAACAGATTACTGTAGTTAACTCTAACAAGATAATTAGGGATACAGACAGAAGTATAATCTACAGGCATCCTAAGGGCCTTAACGTTAACTACTTGTACTGAGCATGCACTGCTGGACTTACAGGACAAGTCTGGCATTTGTTTTTAATCAAATTTATTTCCTCACACTCCACTTCCATACTTCTGACACATGTTTGCGACAACAAAAGGGGATCCGGAAATGATCATTTTATCGCATATTCCTGGTGCTATTTTTTTTTTTTTTGAGGTAAAGATGCGTTTCTGTTAGCTTGTGTGACAGCAGTGACTTAGTGGGCACAGTTCTCACATAAATACAGACGTAAATGTGGCACGAAACGTTTTCGGTGATTTTCTTTTTCACGAGGACACCTCGCCCCTTGAAAGGTTTTTGTGGAAGAAGACAAGCACAGAGGGAACACGTGCAGCTGCTCTTCTTTTAAAATGGCTGAATCTCATAATATTGGTGTTATTTTTGTTTGAAAATGACATGTGCAAGGTATTTTACAATGTGTGCAGAATCTCAAGACTCGATAACTTTCTTGGCTTGAAAAACGGAAGTATTTGGGAAGATATTAAACTCTTCCTCCATGCCCCATAGCCTCCATTATAAATTAACGTTGCAGACAAGGTGTTTTTTTTTTAACTTAAGAATACAAATATGCACAACAAATGCATATTTACCATGTATGTGAAGAAATAGGTTTGTTTTTTTTAAAGTTGAAGTTATCCTTTAAAAAGAGTTTAGACAGTGTACAGTATTAGTGAATTATGACTCATTTACCTTTAGGCACGATCCAAATGGTTCCGCATGAATAAATAAAATAACCATCATGCTAAAATAACCATCATGCTTCTAAATTAAATACAGACTACGTAATGAGGCTCGCAAAACAGTAGGTAGAGACCGATTTACTCAAAGAAATGGCAAAACAATACTAAGCAACACATACAATGAAAGAGACAGAGCTACTGTAGTCAACAAGGCAGCATTCTGAGTCAAGTCGAGTCAGGTCAGGTTGGGGAGCATGCACTGGTATAGCGTGTTGCTGCACCCACTACACGACGAAACAACTTGGGATCCTGGTTTTCAACCCCCCAGGCAGACACGCGGTTCAGTCCCACCCTCCAGAAATGACCCTCTATCTGCCAAAGCCAGTGTTACGTGGGCGACCCCTTGGCCTGGTCCAGCCACTCGTGTTCCCAATAATGAGGATCTTATGAGCTGGATCACCCTCAGGGAAACGCGCCACATGGCCATAGTGCTGTAACTGACGGTCCCTCACAATGCAGGTCATGTGCCTCATTCAGGACTCCATGAGCAACACAAAGTCAAACTAACAGTACCCAAGAATTTTCTGGAGAGACACAGTACCAAAGGAGTCTTCGTCTCAGGTCACTTGGATAGCGTCCATGTTTCGCATCCATATAGCAAGAGAGAAAGCACCAGGACTCTAAAGAGATATCAGGAGTGCCACACACCCCTTTCCAGCAACCTCATGACCCTCATGCTCTCCCAATCCGTCTACTGACTTCATAGGTTGAGTCACCAGAGACATGAATGTCACTCCCGTGGTAAGTGAACCTCTCGATAAGGCTGACACTCTCTCCGCAAACAGAAACACTGCTGATGGCCATGCCCAAGAGGTCATTAAAGCCTCCATTGACTCCGCGAAGATCACAGCATCGTCAGCAAAGTCAAGATTCGTGAATCTCTCTTCACTAGCAGATGCCCCCCAGCCACTGGACCCCACGACCTTGCCCAACACCCAGTCCATACAAGCACTGAACATTAAGATAAGAGTTAGAGAAAACCAAGGACACTGGCCATTTACATGGTCTGCAGTTCTACAACAGGCTACCATTCAGAGTGTGTCCAAGATGTAAACACTGTGGAAAAAAGAAAAGCTAACAGTAACATTTAAAACCATCCATATAATGATCCACACATAAAAGGCCAACAAAAAGATCTAAAATGACAATCTTATTACCTCTCAAAATACACTAAAGGAAATGAACTCACAGCAAAATGTGATTTTATAACCAAATGGACATCTAAATTAGTCTTTGCGGGTCCCTTTAGAAGAGAAACATCAACTAAGGGTTCCGAGCAGAAGCATGCTTCATTCCCCTATGGTGCCGTGTACTGTACATGCTCCTTAAGTTAATTATACCTTGGCAAAGACAACAACACTGATACGGAGTGACGCTCTCCACTGAACTGAAAGGACAGGGGGGTGGGGGTGGTGTCTCCAAAGCGTCACCAGCACGTCTGATCGGCCTGCAGCTAAGGCACTGCGATAGCGGATTGATTTAGAGAAGGAGAGTCTCGTCTTGCTGACAGAACCAAAATTTACCTATTTACATTGATCAAACATGAATCTTTTGCGAGCTTTGTTAAATCTCTACATTGATCAAACATAAATCTTTTGCGAGCTTTGTTAAATCTCTACAGAGCACTCACCCCAAGCAAGCTTTCAGTGCAAAACAAATGACTGAAACTGCATATAAAATAACATAAGTGACCAGTCTGGACATACTGGCTTCCTTATATTCACTTATACCATGAATGGCAATAAAAGAGCGAGTGTGAACTCAGATGGTATTTCTAAGGAGTTTCCCTCAGCTGTTCTTTTGTACATTTTTTGTTGTTGTCATCGCCCAGATTGGCATTTCCTATTAGCCGGAATTTGTTTTTTTTTTAAGCAGTGTGTTGACTAAGAAGTGACAACCATCAGCACTTTACTAGTGATCATCCTTGTTCTGTCTGCAACTACACTAAGCTAGTATGAAATTTTGGTTGTTAAACTAAATCCATAAACGTAGTAAGAAGACAATAAAAAAAAAGACAAACTGAAAACCTGAAAAACAAGGAACTGTTACTTGAAACCGGTATTTCCATTTGTAGCCCTGGACATTCCCTTTCCAAAGAATAGCTTACCTAAAAAAAAACTACATCATCAAAATCGATCTGTTACTTTATGAGACAGCACACTTGTCAGATGTCAGGTATTAAGGAAGCTGGTAGTGATGCCAAATAGGTTATGCATGAGAAGGAAACCACAATTGACTGCTTTAATTAAATCCATATAATAAACAGCAATGCACTTGAGCACATGATCAGCCTATTCTAGGATGGGCACCCCTGGCTTTTAAAGAACTCTTTATTAAGTTACACTATTTACAACCTCCCTCAACATTTCTTAACTTGATCTGAAGATTCAACAATGGAATATACTATGACGGGCCCATTGATTTGTATTTAAATAATTGTGCTGGTGTGTCCGCCTGGTTACTGCATCTCTGTCATTCAGAAAGATGGTGCATCACAAACATTTTTAGTTACAAAACGTTTGCATTACTCATAAAGAAGGCTAAGGATCTGCACTGGTATCTGAAAAGGTATTGTACTCCATTGGACCCTTCAGCAAGGCCCTTAACCTGAAATTTTCTCAAGGGATAATTTAAAATGGCTGACCCTGCATTCTGACCCCTAAAGGTCATGCGAAAGGCCAATTTCCCCTTGAGGATTAATAAAGTGTGCCAAAAACAAAAAAAAAGACATATAATAGAAAAATACACACTGTCTACTTTGATTACTGAGATTTTAACCTAAGTCTACACTGAAACAAAAAGACGCTTGACTAAAGCTCTGTTTCATTCACACTACGTCTAATAAGAATTGCTTTAAATTAGCTAAACTACGTCTTCAGTATGCAATGAGACACGCGTGCCAAAAATTAAGCTGTTAAAAGATGTGTCCGACTCAAAATGAATTTTTTAATCTCACTTCCCAATAAAGGAGACTGTGACAATGTGGGTTCGCTCCAAGCTCCCCTCTTCCTTCTGGGAGCTCTTGAACATGACACCGTCGGTAATGTCACTGATGTGCTTGGCAGTGAGGCACAACAATGAAGCAAAGGGATTGTGCAAAAGTGCCAAATGCTTTTATTTAAAATCAACAAACAAAACAGTGTCCAAATAAATAAGTGCAGTGTATCACTAAAAGTCTTCAAATAAATAAATAATCCATTAAAACGTGTGAAAGTGTGGAGGTTAAAATTTAATAGAAAAAAACAATCTTTAAAAAACGACGAGGTTAAAACAATGGCATGAAGCTGTATTCTTTAACTGGTGACTCCCCTGCTTCTCCCATTCAGGATATGCACCAGGGGAGCCACCCTACCTGCAGCTGTCCTTCCTTCTGCCTTCCGTTCTGAAGGCTTCCCGATCCCTGGCTTCGGTTCAGCACTCGCCAGACCGAGACTTGGTTTCCCCCAACAGCCAGGACGCTGACACCGAGGAACCCACCTTCCAAACCTCCCAACTCCCGCTGCCTTCTCGGCCTTACACGGCTAGCCATCTTTCTTCCGGTCACTCCCGCTCCTCCATAAAATGCTCAGCGGGAGCGACCACTACCAACTGCCCTGGGTGACGGCCAAACACCCCGCTAGGGCTCACTGTCCAGCTGCCTGCTCGCATGCTCACTGTCTTGCACCGCCGTCTACCCCCCAGCAACCTCAAATTTTCTTTACTTCTCTTCTCTCTTTCTTCTTCCCCTGCTAGCCGCCTCGTGCTTCTATTTATTACGGGCTCAGATGTGGCAATTAGCAGCTCCCGGGAATACTTACGGATGCGGACGACTCCTCACCTGTGCACTTATGCGAGGTTCGCCTGCATTTACAAATTCACACGGGAACCGCTTTCGACCACAAATACCACGCCCCCTCTCTAAGCCGCGACTGCGGCGATTGTTTATTTAAAAAGTGGCCTTTTTGACGTGAGCTGTGGACCCGCTATACCACAGAGACCCCAAAATTTCAACTCTCCAACATTCTGACCCACATCTGGCTAAAATGTTTATACTCTGCAGATTTTCCTCACTCTCTACTTTCCAAAGTCATTTTATTGGTTTCAGTGTGTGCCCTGCAAGTTAAAGATGGCCTTCTTATTATCTGCTTCTCAGTCAGCATCAAATGAACCGATAAGAGTAGAATTGTGTAATCAACTTTTTTAAAAAATCAGGCATAATTTCTTACTGACCTGTACCTATGTCACACTTTAACACTGAAGATGTGCAAACCAGGCAATCAATAGGTGTTTAGGGAAAAGCCCAGTAAACACTCAAACTGGAATAAAATCAATCAAGGGTGAGAGAGCTCCACGCAACTGAAACTAATTTCCAACACCAACTGCAGTTCATAGACCACAAAACACCAACAGAAAACACGAGTTGCAATAAACCAATGAAACTACTGAAGCTCTCTGTAATATTGGGCACACAATACCTGATCAAATTAGGGGATTACTAAGGAGGAGGTGGGAAAAGAAAGATATTGCACACAACACTCTCAAATATGCTTAATCAGATTCAGGTTAGTAGGGGGCCAAATGCCATCCCAGGGACATTTCAGACAAGACAGAATGAACGATTTTTAAAAAAACAATTCATACATATGAAACTGTTTACCTTCCCATCATTTTTATGAAATGTCATTTGAATGTTAATAGCCTTTCACTACAACTCACAAACATTTAATTGGGTACCAGGCTGCACATAAAAATCCCTGAAATTCCCAGCATTTGCTGGGTGGAAATTCCAAGTATTTGGGGATCATTGTGGACAAATAGAAAACTGACAGCATTTAAGTATGAAGCCACTGCCTGTTTACAAAAAGTTATTTCCCACTTGACAGTCTAAAAATCGAGAAGGTGCGATCTCCATTTATTTACATAAACCCATCATTCATCCAGACCAACCACTATTTATTTAAAGCCAAATAAAAAAAAAATACAGGAAATGTTCAAAATAGTACCGCATCTTTTAGGAGAACAACAAATAAAACTATTAATACTGTCTACCACAACTTGCTAGCTATTAAAAGAAAATGACAACACTGAAACGGAAAACGACATCAAAAATAAAATGTATAAAGTGCCAATCTGACAAAGGAGAAAGTCAAAGTCCAGATCATTTTGAGTGGACAACTATGGAACAAAACTAAACACGAAGACACTAAAGGGAGAACAGATCGTCTACGTGAGGATAGGACAATCCTGATCTGCAGCTCTATGTACTTTTTCTTACTCATAGGCTAATTCTTCTGGTGTATTACATGTACTTTGACGTCTACATCCTGAGCAAATGTCAATGAAGGGGTTCTGTTTTTTCTTTGCCAATAAAAATAAATCCAACACTCAGATAGTGTTAGCCTTTTGTGAAAACATCTTGAGAAAAAACAGGAATAAGTTGGCATCCAACTACCCACTACCTCAACATCTTACCAACAGCTGAAGCATCAAAATTTGGGAAAACAGCCTGCTGTGAGAAACGGAGAACAAGGCGCATATGCCTAAACTTTCTAGACAAATAAAAGAAAACTTAGATAAAATAACTTTGTGGGACTCAACACTCTGGTAATTAGTTCCATTAAAATGAGGGCTTCATCTTATATTTACTTGCTTAGAAGCAGGTTTCTTTTATCCAAAGCGACTTATATAAAAAACTGAGTAAACATCAGTCTGGGGGAGTATCTACAAACAAGTGATCACCAGAAGTGAAGAGCTCAGAACAAAACACAAGCGAGTAGCAATTCCTAAGTGACAAAATCTAATAGCAGACAGAACTTCAGTGAACAGAAGAGGTAGTCAGCATTTCGAAAGGAGGTGGGCAGCTTGCTACCTCAACCAGGAGTTACACATTTAAAGAGTCTGGACTTGAGATTTGATACCACGCACAGGTGGCATCACCAGATGCTGATCATTACCAGAATTTAACTATGTATGTTACACAAAGAGCTTTAGAAAGTAAATCACAGCAGGAACACAAAACAGCAAGAACTATAGCGGGCATCAAAGTGCAAGAAAGTACATACAGATAAGACGAGGACACCAGGTGGGAGGACTCCCCTCAGTCGCTGACCACCTCATATGTTGTCCCTATCAAGACACCCTATTAAAACAAAGGTTGGTACGTACGCCAACAAGTAGACCACTGGCATTAGCTCAACTAACAAGGATGGAAGGGGAGTACACCAAGCACAAACAGAAAGGTATCTTGGGTTCGGGGGCTTTGCTCTCCGATCTATCACTACTCGTATTTTATTCACAAATTGCCAATAGGTGCAGGACGACACAAAACAGGACACTGACCAACCAATCCAAACGTGTCATTCCAGTAACAACTGCAGAGCACATGTATAGATAACACCAGTAATTAAACAAAATCTGGATGTGGACCTCCCGCCAGCTTAAAGGGGCAGCTGCGACCAGGACAGGACACCTTTTACATTTGTGAGAGATGTTGGATGCTAAACCACAAAACCGTCACTTGAGTGCACATCACGGCCCTAAGATCAGAGCGCCCGACACGCTGGCTTTGGGATCTGCATTTATTGACATAGAAGACTATTATGCAAAATAACTTACAAAAGAGCTCAACATAATCAAAAAAAAAAACAAACAATAGACTTGGGAAACATCAATCCATCCATCATCCAACTACAGGGTCTGCTGGAGCCAATCCCAGCCAACACAGGGCACAAGGCAGGAAACAAACCCTGGGCAGGGCGCCAGCCCACCACACACTAGGGAAACAAGGGGTACAAAAGTCACCATCGCACGTGAAGAGCTCAGAACAAAACACAATACCTCAGTGACAAAAACCTACAAGCTTAGAAAGAGATTCACCAAACAAGAAAGTCTTCAAGTCAGTATTTTGAAAGGAGGCGCTCGATACACCAGCTTGGTGCAACACAGGCAGCAAGTCTGGACTGAGGTTTGATGTCATCACCAGACACCATTCATTAGCAGAACTCAGACTTCAAGAAGGAGCACAGGACCTCACAAGTGTCTCCATGCATAGAGGTGCTAACCCAATGACCACACTGTTGACAAGTGTGGAGGATGGTGGGCCTCCACAGAAGTGTCTCCAGTAAGCACACATGGAGGATTTGAACCGAATAGTGGAAGCCAGTGCAGTAATGCCAACGTATCCAACTCTACACAGAAACCCTGCGGCCACTCGACGCCCTGCGCGCCCCTCTCCCCACACCAGATGGCACTGGGCCACTTAGACATGCGTCAAGATGTCCCCACTCACCGAGTTCACCGTGAAAGCTGTTGTCGTGCGATGCTCGACTCGAAGCGATGGACTCCCCGTCACTCGGCCAAATCTGCCCGGTTTTGCGCACCCCGACGATGGTGGCCTCCGAGACGACCACGTGCTGCTTGTGGCGCTTCTGGGACTGCGGGGTTGGCGGACTGCTGCTGTCAAACGACTGCTGGGAGTTCTGGGACGGCGAGCGACTCTTGTCCCGGTACAGGCGGTATGTGGTCGGGCTGGGGGAGACGTGGCTGGACTGGCCCGAGGAGAAGTCCTCTTCGCTGGAGGTCAGGTTCTCGTTGGAGCTGCAGTCGGGCGTGTAGCCACCGCCGGCATCCTCGAAGCTCCCGGGGGAGAGCGACCTCCGCGGCCAGGTAAGATGCTTGTCTTGCTCGGCGTCCCCCATCATGCCGCCTACGTAGATGCTCGTGTAAGGCTGGTGCGGAGCCTTGTTGCCTCCATTGGCGCGGACGCCCGTGTCCTTGTGGAAGCGCGGGTTCAGCTCGGCATCCTCGTACTCGGCGTCGTAGCCGCTCTCCGTGGACTTACCGCGGTACACCTGCCGGCGGAAATCGCTTGCCGCGGGTACCACATTGCTAGACAACGACTGTAGGGACCTCTTGCGCTCCATCTGCATGGCCTGAGTGCCCAGCGTGCTGATTTTGTCCGACACCTCTCGGTCATTGACTTTCACCAGCCCCTTCTCGTGGTGGTACTCCAAGTTAACGTAAAATGGCTTGTCGCCACCGCCGCTTGGCCGCCCTTTCTCGTCCCCGGCAGAGTGCGAGTATGCCCGCTTGATCCTCTCGAAGTTGGACCGGAGTGCCGCCACGCTGGTGGACGTTTTATCTTTGGTGGACGCGTCGCAAAGACCCTCCTTGTCGGGAAGCACCCTCACGTCCCTGCGGTTGGGCACGACACCCCGGGGCTTGGCTGGCGGGGAGCCGTCCGCCTCCAGACGCCCTTCGGGGCCCTCGTGGTGCCTTTTGCACCTGTCTGCATCTCCCGGATAGTGAAGCTCCAGGGGCTCACAGCCGTCGCTCTGGGAGGACGATTTCCTCAATGGAGGTGGCCTGTTTTTAAACTTCTCCTCGCCGGGAGCTGGCTGGCACCTGCTGCTCCTATCGGGCTCCCCCTGTTCCGATTCGTGGATCTGGGACACCCGTCGAAACCCCCATCGCTGGCGGTCGTAGCTCTTTTTCTCTTTGGCCAACAGTGTCTGCAGGTAAATCATCCGGAAGCGCTCCTTGTTGACCTCCATCTCCAGCCTCCTGATAGAAGCTTTGCAGCGCTCCAGCTCCTGCTCGATGTCGCCAACCGACTTCAGCTCCATCTTGGGGGGATCCGACTCTGGAAACTGCGCTTTCCACGCCTCGACGAAGCCGACCGGCTCCACCATCTTGACGGATCAATAATTGACTGATTGACAACAACTACGGCTTCGACGGATTGCCTTCTACCCAGCCGCTAGATCCACATCCAAATGAAGCATCACCCCAGCAGACTGCGCGTTACACACCAGGCAACACTCGTTCCGAGGCATCGGCGGGGCTGGGCTTCGGGAGTAGCGGCGGCGTGCGCCAAGAGTACAGGCGAGACCCCGAGGCAGCGCGCCGCTCCGCAGCGCATTCCGCTGCAAGGTGCTGAATAGGTGGCGAGATGAACAGCACCCAGAAGAAAAGAAGCGGCAGAAAGTGACGCGCAGGCTTTACTCCTCCAAACACTCGTTCAGCAAAAGAGCGCTCTGTGTTCTCCGTGTGCCTCCTCTCCTTCCAGCGACGACATCAAAATACAGCGCTGCTTCATTTTCGCGTGCAGATGTTTCCAGCTCTATTGTACCATATTCCAAATGGAGCAGTGCAAAGAGGAGGGGGAGAGCAATCCCGTGTATACTGCCGCGGCACTCTGCGTTATCCCATGACTTGTCCCAGAACGGGTATCCGTATATGGGATTATTTAACGTTATTAATTTTTCGGTCGGCACCTACGTAGCCCGACCTCCAAATTTAATCCACTGCCTCGTTGCTCTTCTGTTGAATTCTCCCCATTTCACTCCCAAGCTTAGGAGCTGCTACTGCAGGAAAGGGCGGTGCTTGTCTGGTGATGTGATTGACAGGTGGGCAACCAAGCCCCGCCCAGCACTTCCTTTAAAGGGCAAGGTCGTACGGCGGTCAATCCTTCCGCTGCTTAATGTACGTTTAGGATCGCGGATAATGCAAGATAAGAGATCTTTCAAATACAAGAACAGTCACGGGAAAATAAAAAAGCAAAACTGATATAAACATCCGTAGTAGTAGATGGGTAATAAAAGTTAACAAACAAATGATTACCTCAAATAATAAAATGAGCGCAGATGAAAAAAGTATGAATTAAAGTACAATACCACACAATTTTCTAAACCATCTTAATCCCTAAACGGGCAGGGTCGCGGGGGGCTTGAGCCTATCATGGCAAAAATAGGGCCGCACTAATTCGGGGTGTTCATAAGAAATGTAATGATGTACTTCGTGAGGTAGAAGTATATAGTAAACAAGAATACTTGCGTCATATACTTGAAATATGTGTGTTTCAATTCAAATGATTAAAAGACTAAATATTACCTATAGATTGTAAAAGAAATTTGTCATTTTCACCCTCTCGTAAAGATCTATATGCAAGGGCATCTTAATATATGGGTACAATGGGCACTGGCCGGGGACCACAATGTTTCTGATGCCTATGTATTTTTCTTTTTTGCTATTAAAACAGGGGCCCCAGTGCACTACTTCACCCTGAGCCCTATGATACTGGTAAGATGTCCCTGCCATTGAGAGCTAGACCTCTAGTAAAGGTTAAAAAATAAGATCATATTTGTAATAATTGATTTGAAATAGTCTAACACAATACCTCACATCCATACATTTGAATTTTGTCATTTTTACCCTTCTGGGAAATAGTCTTAGAGGACAAAGTAAAGAATCAATTATCAAAAAAATATATTTGTGATTAGCAACCTCGAAATAGCCTAAAAGGACACTCCACGTGCCCATGTTAATGTTTCCCATATTTTCGGAGTTTTGTGAAGAAGAGTAGCTTTCACCCCTCGTATCCCTTAGGGGATGAACCACTGAGGTTGGCAGAAGTGTCTTGCACAACTTCAAGGCCTTCTGATAATTTTTCCTGATTTACTCTTTATCGTAAGTGTGCAACAGAAAGTGCTGAAGAAGACTGACTATCAGGTAGACAGTAGCTGAGCCAGCACAGGCTAATATGTTTTTGCTTTTAGCTCATGCCATGACTCAGTTGGCAGCATTTTGCACCTGTAGTTAACTGTACATGCTCAGTGCAGGGAGATCAGTGAAAAAAGAATGAGAGAATCCGGTCAATAAATCAGTAGTGTTGCTGACAGTTTTAGAGGTGGAAGAGAAAAGGAAAGCACAGAAACATGCTGTGCATCACAGGTGATAAAAGATATTACTTCGCATATGGTCATGTTCTTCATTCTCATTCTTGAATCTTCCTCAGCCAGGGCTGTAGCACAGAACTCTGGGCCCTATACATAAGCAATCCCTTTCTTCTTGAATACAACAGGTTTTGACCGCCCACTGGAGGAGGGCATTATGGGTTATGGTAGTGGGTTAATGCTTTGACACAATCTTCTCTTCTTTTTCTTCCCCAGCATTTTATATGACTACAAAAAAAAGAGTGGTGCTGCATTTGACCCCAGTGTGAGTGATGGACGACAGTTAGTTCCCAGCAGCATAGATTCAGCGAAAAGTCTGGCATCTTGAGTTGGCATCTACATCCTAATCAGCATCTGTTCGGTGTGTGGGTATTACAAGACATTCAGACACTGATGTCTCTGTGGCGGTAAGTAAGCTTTTGTCAACTTATGGACGATGTGCCTACAAGGGTTTTCTTTAGACAGGACTTTGTTTCCTAAACATGAAGTGCTGGTGGAAAATCATATAACCAAGTTGGTAAGTTGATAACTTGTGGAGGTATCAGTGCTTGTGGCCTTTTAAAATGCTGTAACCAAGTAAATGTGAGAATTGGACATGAGGGGTACCATGGTATCATTAACCCATATTGTATCTTTTTTGTTTTATGTAGCAAATTAGGTTGATTGTTTAACACTTCACAAAATACCTGCCTTTTAGTTCAGGAGGAAACCTGCACTATTGAAAACATTTTATCCATGTGTCTCCTCATAAAGTCCAGATTTTTTTTGGCTGAAATTTAATCTAAATGGTAATGTTTTACATTTATACTAGAGGTGCAGGGCAGTGGTGCTCAGTCTTTGGCCAACATGGCTTTCAGTTTCAATCTTTACAAATGTGTAGAGGATAAGACTATGCTGTAACAAGTTCTGGCCATGTCTGCTGGATGTTGATCCACTCCTGGATTCATTATCTATGAGACTAAACTGATAAGCATTGTTGCAAAGCAGAAAAGCAATCTTTAGTCTGAGCTAAATGAAGGTTAAATGTATAGAGACAGTCGCACTTTTTCTATGCAGCAGGTTCATGCCTTAATTCAGTCACACTTTCTTTTGATATGGCCATCCACAGTGAAGGAGGGTTTGATACTGATGTATCTGAGATTGACGTAAACGTTTAATAGAAACAGTGTGAAGGCTTTTACCATCCTGCTATTTATTTCTGTCAATGGTTCGTGCAAAATGAAACACTGAACCATGTCACACACTTGTAATACACACTTAAACAGTTGTCTCTCCTACAGCTATTGGTGATCTCCCCCAGAATAACATGCTGGCTTTCTTAGTTTGATTTTATTAAACGGGCAGTTGGTTTTCCTCCTAAAGATAGAGGTGTCTTTTTCATTCTGTCGAGGCTGCATGCAACATCTGAACTCACACAATACCCGGCATGGAGCCTTTCTTTCAGGCCATCAAAAAATGATTCTGTTTTTGTTATTTGAGAGACAAAATTGATTATGGTTCTTTTGTTTTTTTTCCAGTTGGTGCACAGGCAGAAGAAGTGACGTACTCATTGTCACACAGTCAGTAGCAGGATGTGAACACACAACCTCAAAGTCTTAACCACTACGCCACACTGCTTTCATGTGGAACCTTGTCTCTTATTCCCTTGATCCAGCGTCATACAGAACATCTATTAATCTATATTAAAGTTTCACCGGGTATTAGCAGTAAAAAATGTCAGTTACAGACCAATGCAGAGCACCATCTATTACAATATCAGAAATCTAATATAGTATAGAAGAAAGGGGCCTTAGCTACCTCGAAAGCTTGCATTTATAATCTTAGTTAGCCAATAAAAGGTGTCATTTCACCCTACTTTCTTCTGTATCAATCTATGGATAACACGGTACAACACTCTACTGCTAAGTGTAGAAGAAACATAAAAATAAAAGTTCCTACTTTATCTACAAAAATGGTTAACACAATTTGAAGACATCAGAGTTGACTTTTTGGGAGGTAACATAAAGAGCAATGTGGTTTCACGATAGATAGATAGATAGATAGATAGATAGATAGATAGATAGATAGATAGATAGGAAAGGCACTATGTAATAGATAGATAGATATTAATTTTAGTGTAGTAGGCAGGATAACAGAAAAATATGAAAGGCACTACAAGATAGATAAATAGATAGAACTTTATTTGTCCCTGGGGGAAATCTGTTTTTTTTTTTTTTACAGAAGCTCTTAATAAATATAAATTAATAAATAAATATACACAAAAACTATGGTTTAAACACATGCCCAAATGACTAAAAAGGAGTATTTAAAAAGAAAGAATAACTTCTCACTTGGCAGTCCCAGTCCTAGTGAGGCACTATACAGGTGTCTTGCCTTTTGGTATAAAGGAGCTCCAGTTTCTTGACACACTTTTGCTGAATAATTCATTGGCTGAAAGTTCTCAGAGTTAGTGTGTCAGGAAGAGGAAGTGATGCCCCCACAGGGTCCAGAGTGAGTCCCATGACTGAGTCTACCCTTTTAATTAACTTGTTGATTTGGTGGGCCTCACTTGAAGTGATGTTACCAGCCCAGCACACCATACTGACCAACCATCATAGAGTTGTAGAAGATGTGAAGGATGTCACTTTCCATATTAAAGGAACGCAGTCTCCTAAGGAAAAATAGCCTGCCCTGCTCTTTCTTCTCCATTTCCTGTGTTCTGAGACCAGTCCAGCCTGTCATTGATGTGGACAGTCAAGTACTTGTAGGATTGCACCACCCCTGCTTCCATTCCCTGATCGAGCATAGAGGCTCTTTGGTGTTGTGAAAGTTATTTGGTTTTGCTGATGTTAAGATGCCTACTATTCTCTTTGCACCTGGAATCAACCTTCTCCACCTGACTCCTCTCCTCTGTCCCCTTTATCAATACACCCCATAAATGCAGAATCATCTGACAATTTCTGCAAGTGACACAACCTTCTGTTATATTTATAGTCTGAGGTGTACAGAGTGAAGAGAAAAGGAGACAGGACTGTTCCTTGTGGTGTCTTTATTTTTAGTTGTTTACTGCATGTGGAGTTGAAGACCTACCAAAATGACATTTAGAACAATTTGCAAGTGTTCTTTTAAAACTCAAAGTTAGCTTATTTACAAAACCCTTTGTTCTATTTAAATATGCCTTCGAGTTCTAATTAGTTTATTAAACTGCCCCTCTCAAAATTCATTCCTGAAGGCTGTCAAAGATGCAGATTTTTGCTCAAATTGCTCTATTAGTTGGAAATCAGTTCTTCCTGTTCATGGTTCACGTTGTTAAGGCAGCTTGTTTCTGCTCTCAGCCTGCCGTGTTAGAAATCCCCCCGTATAGTTTAGTTTTCCTCAAAAACACAACCTGTGAACAAAGAGCATATTCCTATGCCTCAATCGCTGAAATGTTACACAATTTCTTTTCAAGTGTTTAAAGAGCGAGGCAGTAAGAGATGACAAACTCATGTTCCAATTGTGCAAAAGTTAAGTGTTAACTGTTTAGGTGGTTACCTGGCTATTTGCACCTCCATGTTAATTAGCTTAAAAATGGGAAGCAATTGAGAACCTGAAACCTTAATGGCCAGGTAAATGAAAATGAAGCTGAAATAAAAAGAATTTATGGACAGGCTAGAGCCCACTGTACTGAAACTTGCTATATGACTGCAATCAGCCAATTTCTGAAGTGTACGGAGAACTTAAACCCATAAAACATGAAATTTGATACCAGGCAAAGATTGGAAATAAGCTGTAGATGACAGATGCGGGGAACTGGGAGAATTCAGCTCTACGGTAGGTAAACAGTAAGTAAAAAGAAAACATGCAGCTCGTGCCAGCCTCCTGGGGTCAAGTAGAAAACCCCTGCTTAAAGCAGTTTACTTTTCTTGACATCATCTACCATATTTTTAAGTGTAGCACTTCATGAAGAACTCAAGCCTTAATTTAAAAATGCTGATGATACTGGACCTGTCCTTGGGGATAACAAAGCTTTAGCTAAGACGTTGGCAGTACAGGGTGGTCCAGATCTAATTATGCAGATCCAGATCGTCTGGATGACTTTGATTTATGCGGGGACAATTCCAGTTCGATGCGAAGACGAGGGCTGTCTTAAAGTATGGGCACTGGCCGAGGGTCCCAGGAGCATAGGGGTCCATGGTGTTTCTGATGTCTATGTTTGTTTCTGTTTTGCTGTCAATTACTTTGCCTAGGGGCCTATGATACTGTTGAGATGGCCCTGAGTCTTTCCACTTTAAATGCCTAAGAAGAATCAGCTTGCAATTCCTAATGTTTTCTTTAGCTATCTTTGTCACAAATGTTTGTATAAATAATAATAAAAAAAACTACTGGCACTTGTCACTCACTGTCTGTTTATTTCCTTCCCTTGTAGTCTGGTAAGTATTCATTAGAAATCTTTATTTAAAGTCAGTAACTAAGTGGCCATATTGCAGCTTTGGATTATTGTTGTATGATTTGCTAGTAAAGGCTAATTCTGGATTATTTGTGTTCTCATTCTCCTTGACCCTATGCTACAGTCATTAGTCTTATTTTATATCTCAATGTATAACCAACACATTTCCTTTTCAAACCACAGTGGTGTAGTGTCATTCAGAGTTTTATCACTTCAAAGTGTGATTCTACATTCTTCAAGAACAGTCAAGATGCTGCATTAAGTTGAGCCTTTGTCCTTTCTAGACACGAGCATCCACTTCTCAAATACACTGAAGTGAGGTTAGGTAGCTGACGAACAGCACGTTATAATAATGACAAAGGTGTAAAGCCACTTCTCCGCCTTTTGTAAGGTGCAAAAGGCTGTGTATAAAGATTTGAATCTCAGAGACTTCCTTTACAGTGCCTAGGTGTCTGGCATTGGAGGCTCAATAAGAGCGGAAAGATTTAGGTCAGCTGTTGACCAGGACCGATGAGCAGAATGTCAGATTTAACATATTTTTAGTTTAATGAGATAATAACATGGCTACATGTTTGTATCTGAAATAGCTACAGATTAGAGACCATTCATTACATAATGTTCTCAAAACCACTGAAGTCAAGACCGTTCTATCTGTTTTCTCAGCCTGCTTAGTTCTGTATTTTGCTTTGTAGTTTGTACTATTACTATTGTATTATTGTACAGTACTTCTTTTTCTTTTGGCTGCTCCCTTTAGGGGTTGCCGCAGCTGATCATCCAAAATTGTTTTCTGCATATTTATTTGTCAAAATTTTACACCAGATGCCCTTCCTGACATAACCCTCCCCATTTATCTATTGTATTATATTCCTGAGGTGGCCATGATAAATTTGCCATCTAGCTCTGTGAAGTGTGTTGCATTTGCCCCACTTTTTGACACCCAATGTATGCCCAACCTACCCGGAGGGGTGGGGGTATCTCTCTCAATTGTCTTTCCCAACATTTCTTCTATTTTTTTTTTTTCCCTACAAGAGTATTGTTTGGGAATTTTTTCTTGTCTTCTTAGGGAGTCAAAGCTGGGGGGCTGTCAAAAAAACAAGGCCCGTTAAAGCCTGTTGAGACACCCCTGGTGAGATTTTGGGCTATACAAGAAATAAATTGTTGTTGCTGTTGCTTATTCAATCCTAGGATCATAATGAGCTGGCAGTATTAGGTGCAAATCAGAAACCAACCCTGGATGAGGTGCCAAATCAGCACAGGGCACATACAGTCACTCATCCAGAAAACACCAGATTAGAGTGCGCAGTCCACCTAACATGCACATGTTTGGATTGTGAACAAAGCTGGAGGACCCTCTAGGCCAGTGGTGCCCAAACTTAGTCCTGTGGACCCTTAGGGCTGCATGTTTTTGTTCCAACCAACTTGTAGCCTAATTAAGTGACCTGTTATTTATCAATTTCTATGTTTTGGGGTCAAAGAAGAAATTACAAGTGTGGTTTTTTTTTTACTTTTAATTTACGTTTATCCTGACTTCTATTCTGCCTTTCCATTATTGACTAATTTGTGGGTCTGATGCTGAAGCAGTTGTAGCATTTCATCATTCAGTGTCGTTCCACAGGTGTCTGCTTTGCTTGTTTTTAAATGTCACTATTAGGACACAACGAATTGAGCAGACTACACAGAATAAAGGAAAAATAAGAGGAAAAGCAACAAAGAAGAGTTAAGCATTTAAAGTTATAGCAAAAAATAGAAATATTTCTAAATTTCTTATAATGTAAAAGTCATACTGTTGTGCTTTTCTGAATGCAGAATAAAAGAAGAGAAAAAAAATGACCAGCTAAGTAAATTATATCAGTTACAGTCATAGAAAAAAGTTTGGGAACCCCTCTTAATTCTTTGGATTTTTGTTTTTCATTGGCTGAGCTTTCCTTTTAATATCTGACATGCCTTATAGAAACATTAGGATTTCAGCAGTGACATGAAGTTTATTGGATTTGCAGAAAATATGAATATGCATCATAACAAAATTAGACAGGTGCATACATGTGGGCACCCCGACAGAGATGTGACATCAATACTTAGTGGAGCCTCCTTTTGCTCCTTTGAGCCTCTAGACGCTGTCCTCCTATAGCCGGTGATGAGTGTCTAGATTCTGGATGGAGGTATTGTTGACCATTCTTCATACCAAATCTCTCCAGTTCATTTTAATTTGATGGACAGCCTGCTTCAAATCATCCCGTAGATTTTCGATGATATTCAAGTCAGGTGACTGTGACGGCTATTCCAGAACATTGTACTTCTCCCTCTGCATGAATGCCTTTGTAGATTTTCAACTGTGTTTTGGGTCATTGTCTTGTTGGAATATCCAACACCTGTGTAACTTCAACTTTGTGACTGATGATTGAACATTATCCTGAAGAATTTGTTGATATTGGTTTGAATTCATCTGACCCTCGACTTTAACAAGGGCCCCAGTCCCTGAACTAGCCACACAACCCTACAGCATGATGGGACCTCCACAAAATTTGACAGCAGGTAGCAGATGTTTGTCTTGGAATGCGGTGTTTTTCTTCCACCATGCAAAGCGCTTTTTGTTCTGACCAAATAACTCCATTTGTGTCTCATCAGTCCAAAGCACTTTGTTCCAAAATGAATCTGGCTTGTCTAAATGAGCATTTGATACAACAAGCAACTCTGTTTGTGGCGTGAGTGCAGAAAGGGCTTCTTTCTCATCACCCTGCCATACAGATGTTCTTTGTGCAAATTGTGCTGAATTGTAGAACGATGTCCAGATACACCATCTGCAGTGAGATGTTCTTGCAGGTCTTTGGAGGTGATCTGTGGGTTGTTTGTACCCATTCTCACAATCCTGCTCATATGCTGCTCCTGTATTTTTCTTGGCCTGCCAGACCTGCTGGTTTAACATCAACTGTGCCTGTGGCCTTCCATTTCCTGATTCCATTCCTTACAGTTGAAACTGACAGTTTAAACCTCTGAGATGGCTTTTTGTAGCCTTCCCCTAAACCATGAGACTCAACAATCTTTGTTTTCAGATCTTTGGAGAGTTGCTTTGAGGATCCCATGCCGTCTGTCACTCTTCAGAGGAGAGTCAAAGGGAAGGAAGCTCAACTTGCAATTGACCACCTTAAATACCTTTTACCACTCATGATTGGACACTCCTGTCTATGAAGTTCAAGGCTTATCGAGCAAATCAAACCAAGTAATCAGCATTGAGCAGTGACAGGCATTCAAATCAGCACAATGACAAGGGGACCCACATTTGTGCACAGCCAGTTTTTCATATTTGATTTAATTACATACAACTAAATACTGCTTCACTAAAAATCTTTGCTCAGAAAACACCGCAGTACTCAGATGTTCCTAGGAAATGAAAGACATACCACTGTTATCTTTTTTGTTGAAAGGAGAGTCAATTATGCAGGCTGAGACGGGTTCCCAAACTTTTTCATATGACTGTATTATCACTTATTGCGAATCTGGTTGGAAGAAAAACCTGCAGCCACAGGAAGTCCCAAGGACTGAATCTGGGAACCACTGCTCTAGGCAGACATTGTCCAGGTTGTCCAGGTTGAGGTTAAGGCTTAGGTTGTTGTAACTAGATGAGGCAGAAGCATTAATTTCTCTATCACCCATAAAGAAGATCCCAGATGAATAAGTGATTTAAAAAAAAAAAATGTAATATTCATAAAAAGTAAAATTTGAACTTGGATTTTAAAGAAGGCAGCAGCCTAGAGGTAGCATCTGAATGCATTGCTAATGGTATGAGTTTTCTCATGTGAACCTTCTAGAAGTTCCTGCTAAGAAACTGTCATTTTAGAAGCTGCTGATAAGATTAATATGCAAAAGCTTTACAATCCCAGACCTGTTTACTCCAATTCATGGTTGTGGAGGGCCAGCAACTTCATTTAGGGGTCACCACAGCAGATCATCTGTCTCCATCTCTCCATGTCTTCTACATCATTTCCTGCCACACTGACTGCCCTCATGTCCTCTCCCAGCACATCCATAAACCTCCTCTTTGGCCTTCCTCTTTTTTTCTTGCCTGGCGTTTTCCTGATGTGCCCCTCATCTCTCTTCTCAATATAGCCTCTCTGATTTGGTCACCAAACTGTCATTACCTGTGCTGTCCCTCTCAGGGGTCCTCAATCACAGTCCTGCAGGGCCGCAGTGGCTGCAGGTTTTTGTTTTAACCTGGTATGCTTAATTAGAAAGCAATCCTTTCCAATAATTTAATTTCCTGGCTTGTTACTGCTTTAACTCATATTAATTACCATATCCTCGATTTTCTTCCCTTTTCTAAGGATCTCATCCAAATGATTTCAAGGCTAAAATGGAGGAGTAATTCTCAGTCCTTCACTTTTTTCACTTCACTTTCCTTCCAAGTATTTAATTAAATCCTGATAATTAAATGTGATAAATACACACGGAGGTGTAAATGGCAACAAGCTAAAATGGAGAACTGCTGCTCTCTTTTGTCATTTGCATGTTATTGCTAATTAGGAGCAATTAAGATTAAAATAAGCAATAAGGGTTCAAAATCTTAACAAAGGGGTGGCACGGTGGCGCAGTTGGTAGCGCTGCTGCCTCGCAGTAAGGAGACCCGGATTTGCATGTCCTCCCCGTGTCCACAGTCCAAAGACATGTAGGTTAGCTGTATTGGCAATTCTACATTGTCCCGTGTTTGTGTGCCCTGCTGTGTGCTGGCGCCCTGCCCGGGTTTGTCCCTGTCTTGCTCCCTGTGTTGGCTGAGATTGGTTCCAGTAGACCACCGTGACCCTGTAGTTAGGATATAGCAGGTTGGGAAATGACGGACTGACTGACTTACATACCTGGGGTGATTGGACAGTACAGGTGATGCATTTCAGCATTTAAGAAATAAGTTTGGTCTCGAGAAAAGTGAAGCCAATATTAAGGAAAGTGTTTTTGTTGGCCCTGAAATCCATTAACTGCTGCTCTCTTTTGTCATTTGCATGTTATTGCTAATTAGGAGTAATTAAGACTAAAATAAGCAATAAAGGTTCAAAATCTTAACAAGCGAGGCAACTAAAGTGAAGCATCAAGTGTTACTTGTACAATAAGGGCCTCTTATTAATCAATTGGGTTAGCCACAGTGGCCCTCCAGGACCGTGATTGAGGACCCGTGCTCTAATATACTCATTTCTAAAGAGTCTACGCCAGCAACACTTAACCTAAAGGCAGAGAACAGACACAATGGCCACTAAAGGGGTCACCCGCACACACCCATACTCACACCGCACTAGTTTAGAGTCACCACTTGGAAGGAAAACTGAGACAGAAACGGGTGGAAGGTATAAACTGCACACAGATGGCAACAACAGATGGGCTTTGCACCCAGAACGGTGGATCTGCAAAGCAGCCGCTGCACTACCCTGCCACCATGAGAATAAAATATCGTGTTGTAGATATGAACACAACTAAATCATAAATCAGTACTGTCAAAACAAAGTGCAATGAGAACGGCATTTTGTTTTTCTGTGATTTGGAATGGACTTGGAAAAAAGAGATGCAAAGTGTTAAATATCATCAGAGCGAACAGAAGGCATCTGCCGGTTAATCTGCCACCCTGCTCTGAGAATGATTCTTATGAATAAAGCACTCGAGTGCAGCAAATTAATATACAGGCTATTTAACTGTGTTGCACAAAGCTTTTTGGAAGAGTGAATAAATCAGTGTGCGAGCACAGGATTAAATCGAGTTCACAAAAAAAAAAAAAATACATAAATAAAATAAATAGAGCGAGCACATGGCAGGCTGAAATCGCAGAGTGAAAAGAAAGCATGCGACTGCAACAGCATTACACAACCGCTGGGCTAAACGTGCAGCAGAGATGGCATAAAGGGGAGTGTGCAAAGTGGACACAGCTGCTCTGAAGGAGTGCGTGGCGGTGAGAAGCTGCCAGGGCAAACATGTACACTCCTTTAGGCAACGGGTACATTCATTTAGTTCTACAAAATGTTTAAAATAAGAGTTCACTTTGCTAAAATAAATTAGGCTTCTCCAGAACCAACCTTTGTGCAACCATGAGCAAGTAACTTAAATCATCAGTGTGCCAACTGTTAGAAAGCAACGAAAAAAATAATAATGACAATTTTAACAGAACATTCTCGATGTTGGGCGGCACGGTGGCGCAGTGGTAGCGCTGCTGCCTCGCAGTTAGGAGACCTGCAGGTTTGCTTCCCGGGTCCTCCCTGCGTGGAGTTTGCATGTTCTCCCCGTGTCTGTGTAGTTTCCTCCCACAGTCCAAAGACATGCAGGTTAGGTGGATTGGCGATTCTAAATTGTCCATAGTGTGTGCTTGGTGTGTGTGTGCCCTGCGGTTGGCTGGCACTCTGCCCAGGGTTTGTTTCCTGTGTTGGCTGGGATTGGCTCCAGCAGACCCCCATGACCCTGTAGTTAGGATATAGCGGGCTGGATAATGGATGGATGAATTCTCAATGTTATGCCAAGGTGGCAGGTTAGAAAAGAAGAGCCAGATCTTGACAGAGCTCTCTTATCACAAACATTCCCACACTTTCCTTAATTGATCTAACACAAGGGAGACTATATAGAATTCACTCAGATAATGGGATTTGGACCAAGGATGCTGGATCTTTGAAACTGACACAACTGAGCTATTCTTCAGTAAAGACAACTGCCATGCCATTTTTATGCCTATTTGTATTACGGCCACTGCTAGACGCTCAGATATAATTTTCGATGACAGGCCTAGTTTTGCCATCTCTGATATCACGTCTAAGTTCTGTTCCAACGTCATGATGATGGTCCGGTCTACACACCAGTTGCCAGTGTTTGCTGCATGTGGCGCATTACCTGACCAGGTTGTTGACCTACAAAAACGTCCGGTTCAGACAAAATAAATAAAAGGGCGTTTTCTCGTTCTCGTTTCTTGCATTTTTCTTTTCTGATGTGCGAAAGAACAAAAGGAAAAAAGTAATTGTTTTGCGTTTTTCATTTCTCCGTTTTAAGTTGAGAATCAAATAAGTGTCTGTTTTTCTTTTTTAAACGATATTTTCTGAAACGAAATTTCAAATACCAAAAAGTACACGGACCAGGTCCCACTGTATGGCACAATATCAGGCAAACTCAGTCCACTATACTGAAAAAAAGAGGCGAATGAACATCCCGTTTGATTCCATCGCCCTCTGGTGGACACAGGTGGAATTTTAATTGACCTAGTCACAACTCGTGTTATTTCAACAGTGTAGCTGCGGCTTTTGCAGGTTCCCAAAATAGAGCAGCTACTGGTTTGGCAAGGTAGGATCCAGCATGAGTCAAACGAAATCCCACATTCCAATAAAGTTTGTTTTAAAAAAAAAAGTTTAGTGAAAATGTAACAAAGAACAAATCCCAAAAATTAAAAAAAAAAAACACATTACACATGCAGAATGAAAGGAGCAAAAAAGTTTTTTTCTCTTTATCTCATTACAGTCTTAGCTTCCTCATGTTAAAGTTCAGATACTTAAAAGTTGTATTACTTTTCTATGACAAACTTACACAGGCCTCACTTTGGTATGTAATACGTTCAGTACATGTGCTTGGTGTGGGTGTGCTTGTGCCCTGCAGTGGTTTGGCGCCCTGCCCGGGGTTTTTTTCCTGCCTTGTGCCCTGTACTGGCTGGGATTGGCTCCGGCAGACCCCCGTGACCCTGTGTTAGGATATAGTGGGCTGGATAATGACTGACTTTCTTACAAAATAAATGTTATCTTTACTAGCTTAGCTCTGTGTGATAACTGCAGTTAGGCAATCAAGATACTTTATTTTCATGCAAATCTGCGTTTTCAAAAATGAACACTATCAAGACGCAGGAGAGGAGCAGACTGTCAGACTGGTCTTTGGAGGACTGTTTGTGAATAAGCCTAACAAGTGTGAAGCCTGGTGTTAAGATGGTGACAGAGGGGACGTGTGATTGGAAATGTGAGTATTTTAGCCTCAAGATTTTATTAATAGGGCTCATTGTTAAATTACGGTGGTTATCTGTTGTAAAAGGAGCTGCATCTAACCATTCTGTTCACTTTCATGGAGGCAACATTTCTGGAAACTAATAAATGTCTGTTCCATTCATTCATGTCCATTTTCTGTTGTCACACAAGATGGAATTTGCCATGTTCTTTTGTTTTTTATTTGATACTGGGGGGGGGTTCGCCCCCTGCACACTTCGCTCGCCAACCCCTTCACCCTGTGCTACATGCCAGCCACTTCATGTCTCTGCCACTCACGTTGTGAAGAGGGGGCTGAACGCACCCCAAGGAGACGCTCCTCCGAAACCCCCTCTTAAACGGTGACACAATGGCAAACAAATACAGTTTTTTTTTACCTCCTCTTTGCTCGATCAGCTGCTGGCTCGCTGCTGCTGCCATGCCATGTGATCTGCACGATCATTTAAAAGCCTGTACAGCAGCTGTCCTACTCTTTGTCTTTTATTTCCGTGGTTAAATCTCTTGGCACAAATTCTTGTCTCGCGGGACGTGAGTTCTTGATATTTTTTAGTTTATAATTTAAAAACGGAATAGGAATCTGAAAATCTAACAACATCACATTAAAGTTCGATAAATTCTGAAAAGAATGATACCAAACGTATATATGTAGGTTTTAAAGTAAGGCGATTTAAAGCGTGACAGAAAAGTCACACAAAATCGTGGCACTTTTAGGCTTAGGATTTTATATATAGAGAGAAAGTAGATTAATTAAACCAAATTTCTTTTCTCCTTTGACTGCAGTTTTGTTTGTTATAGTGCATATGGAAAAAAGAAATTGTTCAATAAAATAATGCTAAATAAATAAAACAAAATGTTAAATGAGACTTATGCGGGACAGCACGGTGGCGCAGTGGGCAGCGCTGCTGCCTCGCAGTAAGGAGATTGTGTGTTCGTTTCCCTGGTTCTCCCTGCATGGAGTTTGCATGTTCTCCCTTTGTCTGCGTTGGTTTCAAAGACATGAAGGTTAGGTGCATTGGCGATCCTAAATTGCCCCTAGTGTGTGTGTGCCCTGCATGGGGTTTGTTTCCTGTGTTGGCTCCAGCAGACCCCCGTGACCCTGTGGTTAGGATATAGCGGGCTGGATAATGGATGGATGGATGGATTCTCAATGTTATGCCAAGGTGGCAGGTTAGAAAAGAGGAGACAGATCTTGACAGAAATCTCTTATCACAAACATTCCCACACTCTCCTTAATTGATGTAACACAAGGGAGACTATATAGAATGCACTCAGATAATGCGATTTGGACCAAGGTTCTGACTGCAGCAGACTCCTGTGACCCTGTGTTAGGATATAGCGGGTTGGATAATGGATGGATGGATGGACTTATGAGTTTGTCCCAATTCTTACACAAAAATGTGGTGCAAGCTGTTGAATTCAATATGCTAACAGATTTATAACTCTTTAGAAGCTGCAGTGGAATGCGCCTATTTTTGGTGTGTAAACCTTATATTAGTAGGCTATATCTCACTTACTTTGGAATACCTTCAGTATTCTAAATAACATAATTAATGAATTAATATTTTGAGGGCCAGATGGGAGGCTTTGGCGGGCCAGAAGTAGCCCACAGGCCGCCAGTTGACGATACCCGGTTTAAGTAGTGACTCCAGGGTGGGTGTGTGTGGCAGTGGTACCCCATCCAGGGCTGGTTTCTGAACTGCCACCTTAAACTGGATTAATCAGGTTTGAGAATGTTAGGTGCTGTTAAAAGCAGTGAGGTGCAAGCTTTACCCACTGATTGTTTGTTTATGTAACTAGTGCTTTTTCCCAAGTGGACATAGTACTAGGGTGTTGTACCGTGTTAGCCGTTATGAATGTAGAGAAAAGCCAAGCAAAATGACCCCTTTTACTGGCTAACTAGAAAGATTACAATATGCAAGCTTTCGAGGCAACTCAGGCCCCTTCTTCAGGCAAGATGTAATCCATCTGGTTGATGGATTTAAAGGATGACATCTTGCCTGAAGAAGGGGCCCGAGTTGCCTCGAAACCAAGTGGACATACAAAGAAATGATAATATCTTAATTGTTTCTCTATTTTCCTTACTGGAACGCTGAGAGATTAAGTGACTTGATAACAGTGAATCAACAGTGAGGCAGAAGCCATCAGATTTGACTACACGCACACCGTGTCATTCTTGCTTTGACTTCATTCAAATTATTTAAACCTGTTTTCCATACAGGCAGTAATTTACTGTAAATTAAACTCAGTGGCTGACTGTGTTAATGCAAATTATGGAAGAAGTAATAAGGAGCACAGAGTGGCACTGTGGTGGTCTCTCCTGCCTTAAACATTGTAATTGGTATATTCATTTGGATAAAATATTTAGCTACCTAAAAACTCCAGAAACACAAACTGTGTGTTTTATCCATGAATTGATTCATTATATTTACTGTCCAGTTGTATATTAAGCTCTGTAATTGCACTATAAAAAAGATTTCTTATTTGACCAGGGGTAATCCTGCCCCCATTCTTAGGGGGTAACGGTCACGGGGGGTAAAAATAAGGGTAAAAACTTTCATGGGAGGAAATATGTGTTGTATTTAAGCTGGGATTCAAATGCTGTTTTAATGTCTTTCAGTTATTTTATTGTCCTGGGTATGACGTTAAACTGAATCCGGCCCTGGAAGCGGTCCTCCAACTTGCAGGGAAATCATGGGGGTTGGTGGCAGGATTGGCACTCCAGCCACCGTAAAAAAACTTCACAAAGCTCCGAGACGACAGAAAGGACTCCTTTTTACTCTCCGCGGGAGTAGCTCTGCTGCAGCCACCCATAGGAAGGGGATGGGGGAAAGCCCTTGAAGCCCCATTTCCGGAAGAATCGAAACCGTTGGAGAGCCAACAGGGTCAGGTTTGTTGGGGATCGGAACTGGTTTGGTGCTGAGGCATTGCCCGTTGCATGGCAGCACTCGAGACCCAATTTGAGGAGGCCCATACAGTCGGGTGCATGGAATGTCTTGTCTCTCCAGCAAGATGATCATCTTCCACTGCTGTCGGAGGAGCTGCATAAACTCCACATTTCAGTGGTGGCACTCTCTGAGGTCCACAGACCGCCGACTGGCCAGATCTCTGTAGGTGGACACACCTTTTATTGGTCTGGTCACTCTGATGGCTGTCATACTCGGGGAGTAGCTGTTGCTGTAGCAGATTGGCTTCTTCCAATGGTGTCCGATGTCGCTCCTTTCAATGAGCGTATTATGAGCCTCAGATTATGGCACTCATGCTTCATCCGCGGTCAGTGATGTCTCTGCGAGGGAGACATTTTATTTGCAGCTTCACTCAGTGGTTGATGGGTGCCCAGAAGGTGACACTTCACTGGTCATGGGTGACTTCAATTAAACCACTGGCACTGACAGGGCTGGCTATGAGGATTGTCTCGGTCCCCATGGGTCTGGTGACTGTGGTGAAAGTGGCTCCATGTTCCTTGACTTTGCAAAAGGTCAGGGGCTGCGAAACGCTGGATCCTGGTTCCAGCGCCCTAAACCACATTGTTGGACTTGGTACTCAAATACTGGTGGGACCGTGAAGAAGATCGATTACATCCTCGTGGGCAGACGCTGGAGGCTCTTGCAAAACTGCAGGGTCTACAGAAGTGCCCAGTTTGTGAATTCTGACCACAGACTTGTTGTTGCTACTCTTAGGATCCAGCTTAGGTCCAGTAGGTTACCACCTGCTAGGTAAATGAGGCTGGACTTGGCCAGACTCCAAGACCAGGCTGTTTCTAATGAGTCTGCACGCAGTTTGTGTGAGAAACTTTCAGATTTGGATACGACTGCCGATCCTAATGTGATGAGGGAAACCTTCCGTGAAAAGACCCTGAAGGTTGCTGAGGGTTGTGTTGGTGTTACCGGTGTTCCCAGAAGGAGGTGTTTCATCTCGCAGGGCACCCTGGATATCATTGCACGGCTCAAATACTGTACAACTCTGGTCTGTACCGGGAACTGAGAAGGACGGCTGCAAGGGCTCTGAGGGAAGATAAAGAGGCGTTTGTTTGAGGAATCTGTGAGCAAGTGACACACCATCTGTGGTCTAGCGACCCATGTCCTGCGCATTACGCACATCTGAATCTGTTCCTCGGAGAGTCGCAGTCAGGGCAGCTGATGGAACGATCCTTACGGATGACACTGCAGTTGTAACCCGCTGGGCTGGCTACTTTGAGCAGTTGTTCAAAGCTGATCCTCCGGCTAAGACGTTGGATACCACTAGGTCCACGGTTCTTGAGGCTGATCCTCCAATTAGCTGTGAACCACCCAATCTCACTGAGACTCAACAAGTGGTGAACCAGCTGAGGGGGGAAAGGCTACAGGGATCTGTGGTATCTGGGGTGAACTTCTCCAGGCGGGTGATTCTTCCTATGAAGTCAGTAGACGGATTGGGAGAGCATGAGGGGGCCATGAGGTCACTGGAAAGGGGTGTGTGGCGCTCCCGATATCTATGCAAAAGGACAAAGGTCCAAGTCTTTAGAGCCCTGGTGCTTCCTGTCTTGCAATATGGTTGCAAGACATGGACATTATCCAGTGACCTGAGACGAAGACTGGACTCCTTTGGTACTGTGTCTATCCGGAAAATCCTTGGGTACCGTTGGTTTGACTTTGTGTTGCTCATGGAGTCCCGAATGAGGCACATGACCTGCATTGTGAGGGAGTGTCAGTTACGGTGAGGGTGATCCGGCTCATAAGATCCTCATTGTTGGGGACCCAAGTGGCTGGACCAGGCCAATGGGTTGCCCACATAACACCTGGCTGTGGCAGATAGAGGGTCACTTCCGGAGGGTGGGACTGGACTGTGTGTCTGCCTGGGGGGTTGCAAACCAGGATCCCGAGTTATTTTGTCGTGTAGTGGGTGCGGCAACGTGCTATACCAGTGCATGCTCCCCAACTTGACTTGAGTCATTTAGTCTTTATGCACTTATTCTAAGAGATAACAGAGACCATGATAAAGATTTGGGGAACCACCATAATGACCCTGTATAACTGAAGTTGAATAACAAAGAAAGAATACACAATAATTGCGGAGACGTCTTTCTAGGCATGAGTTGTCAAATGTACTGATTCAAGAAAGCGGATCTTCCAGTCTTATGTTCTTTCAGTAGAAAGAGGCGGGTCCAAGTTGACGGACCCCTGGAAGTGACATCAGTAGTGCTATAGCCTTCAGTCTTCCGGTTTGTAAAGGGAGGAAGAGAAAAGGCATTAGGACACAGTGCCAACCCTGGGCGTGGTGGAGCAATCACCAGGGCCTTTAAGACGTTCCCTATGCACACACATGTGACATTATGTATCTTCATTTATGTTCTGTGTGTTCTGTGGGTGCTCCCATAAGAGTCAGGCCACCTGCCCACCACCATCAAGGGAGTGCTGTCAGCTCTATGAAGCCTGAGGAAACACCAAAGACCCTGGCAGTTCAATGATTGCGCTTGTGGTGGTGAGTTCTCTAGTGATTAGGAATTTATTTCCTGGGTATTTTTGAACCCTTGCTCTATTTTTTGAATTTGCTTTCTGGATTACGTGTTTGGACATTGTTTGACTTGAAATGGCGTCTCAGGCATTTCCTGCTTCTACTGAGCTTCACTGTGTAACAGAGCTATTTTGAAAATAAATCTTTTATTTATAAAAATACTATGTTGCCCTTTTTGTGACTAATTGGGGTTTGGCAGAATCTCCCCCTTATAGTGGGCATTTTGAGTCAGTGTTTCAAAACAATTTAGGGGGACAAAATATAACATGGGGGAATGTCTTATAAATAAAGTTGATTTTTTTATGTGAACTACTGTATCTTCCTATAGAAATGGCCTTCCATGCTTTCCACATTTTCCCAACCTCCTAAATGCTTCATGTAATCATCATCCATCAATCAACCAACAGCCACCTGTCATTGCTCCTCCCACTTGTCTCAAGGCTCATTTAATTGGTTAAGTGTCCAAGTGATCAGGGACCAATGAGCCATCTGTGTTATGTCTCCCTTGCTGGGGTTCAAATTCATGTTTTATGTCTCTTTTGATTCTTTTACTTATTTTTGATTTTGTCGTGCCCATCAGTTGCCTTAGCTATGCTCCATGTGTTTTGTGAGAGGTCCACCAAGAGGCAGAGCCACCAGCTAATCACTGCCAGTAACTGCCCACCACCCCATAAATCCAGAGGGTCTGCCCCAGCGGTCAATTTCGGACATGCCTGTGTTTTGTGCTGTGCTTCTGCATTTTGAATTTTGATCTTAATGCTCCATATTTCACTATGTTTTTGGTTTACTGTATGGAGATTTTGTTCTACTTAGGCAAGTCCTTTGCTTCCTGTGCTCCACAGAGCTTCATTGTTATTAAAGAGCATTTTTACGAGTAAACATTCTTAATGTATAAAGATTTGGTGCTTGACCTTACTTAGTCGGTTTTGACATGATATCCCCCTCTAGTGGGCATTTTTGGAAGTGCCTTTGGAACTTCTTGAGACTTAATGTGCTTTGCGACACAGAGTCCACAACAATCTGGCAGTGACGTGCTTGTCCCACCCCAGCTTAAACTCATCCTGTTCATTTTATTAACTTTATTAGCAAAAGGTGGAGTTCCAGGTAAATGCAAATACAGATCTTGGTCTGGTACTAGGTTGTAGAGTTATGTGACTTAGCCTTACAAGATTTGAATCAAATTATTTCACTATCCATCATAATAAAAGAATAAGTGTCTGTGTATCTCTGTGTCTACCTGGTTGTTATGTCTCTGGCACTCCAACAAATGGTGCATCAGAAACATTTGCAGTAAAAAATGCATTTCATTTGTCATTCCAACAGATGGCACATCACAAACATTTGTGGTAATGAATTTCATTATGGCAAATATTTGTGATGTGTCATCTACTTGAATGACAAATGCAATACATTTTATTATTCCATGCATTACAAAATGCATTCCAATAGACAGTGCAATACAAACGTATGATGATTACTTAGAGTTCAGTTTATCTGGTAGCACAGATAGCATTTCAGAAAAAAAAAATCACCACTTGTAATTACAGTTGCCTTTGTATCAAACTACAGCCGGAAATTCAATAGCCTAATTGTTTATTGTGACAAATCTATTAACCTGTGTTGGATTAAAAAAAAAGCTCATTATTTCATTTAGGGCAAACGTGTCATTTTTTTGTAGATGAAATACAGGAATGCACATTGAAAATCAGAAGGGATTTTTCTTTAGAAAAAAATAAAATATCTTACTTCAACTGTAACTAGAGCCACTTTAATAACTAACTTTGGCAACATAATTAACTTGAAAAAATGACAAAATCTTTCACTGCTGTAGGACAATATTCCATTTTTTGAAAGTGTTTATTAAGTAGATACTGGGGATATTGTCTTGCTGATGGGGAGTTTGCAGTAACCCTGAAACTGACTTAATTAGGCTGCAATTTACGGATAGAAATCTATCCCTTTTGTATGAGAAAACGAGTGTTATATTTTTAAATTATTTGGTGTAATATATCCATCTAACTTGTTGTACTATTATTTTGTACAGTCTGTCAATTTACCCCATTCTGCTAATCCCTCTTCAGGGTCTCAGGGAGCCAGCCGTACTCTGCTCGGCACCTCCCATTGAGTACCGCTTGTAACCCACCTGTTGTTAGCCGTTCTGCGCCCCCTGCCGGATTTGCTGTGACACCACCACCTCTGCCGACTTTCCGTAGAGGCATCTACCAGCTGGGCGGTGGGAGAGAACACGCGACGTCAAGCCCCTCCAGCAGTCAGCTTACTCCTGCTTTTCATTCTCATTCACCACGCCCCCTCGCCCAGTTCAAGGCACGCGTCATTTCTAAGCCGGAAGTGCAACTATTATTTCCTGTTAGCAACCACATCAAGCTGTTAGTTTCTAAGAGGGATATTTTCGGAACTACTGCGTGCTTTCTTCTTGTCTTTTGAGTGAGGAAACAGCTCTTCGTAGGACGTTTTGTAGCTGATATTTTTTTCTGTAAGTTGTTTCAGACTGTTTTATGTTGAATACAGCACGCCGCTTCCCAGAATTAATATCAAAATAAAACGTTTCAGGGTTTTGTAGAAATGCGTTCATCTCCCGATGGCGACTTTTCTAGTTTATGAGGTTAAACTGTTCCCCCATCTGCTTCAAATATAATGTTGCACGTTTTAATATTTTATTACAAATAAAGGGAGTGTGTTGCCAATAAAATTATACAATGAAGGGTCGAATAGTACGTCTCTTTTATATCATTGTGTTTACGAAAACAAGTGTACGTAATCTTACTGCAGTTTTAATCACTTACTGGGCCGGTGATTTTCCAGTATAATAAATTTCTTGAGTTACAGAAATGTAATATTATAAAAATTACACTAAAATGTTCATTACATTTATCTTTGAATACAAAAAAATGTATTGTATCAAAATTAGGAGCCACTGCTTGTTTTTGTTACATTAGTTTTGTGGCGCCAGAAAGTTATCAATCTATCTATTATATTGTGCCTTTCACATCTATCTATCTATCTATCTATCTATCTATCTATCTATCTATCTATCTATCTATCTATCTATCGTGCCTTTCACCCATATACGGTCGTATATGTTTTGGTGGGGCTGTGTGGTGTAGTGGTTAAGATTTTGTACTTTGTGGGTTCAAATCCCACTGTTGACACTGTGTATCCCTGAACACGTTACTTCACCTGCTGGTGCTCCAATTGGAAAACCCAAACACATGTGACAGACTGTATGTTTTAAGTCATCTTGGATAAATGTATGTGCCAAATAAATAATATCTATCTATCTATCTATCTATCTATCTATCTATCTATCTATCTATCTATTATATAGTGCCTTTCACTCTATCTATCTATTATATAGTGCCTTTCACTCTATCTATCTATCTATCTATCTATCTATCTATCTATCTATCTATCTATCTATTAGTGCCTTTCACCTACCTATTTATTATATAGCATTTTCTTACCTACAGTATATGTGTGTATTTAAAATATTATTTTCAAGAAATAGTGAAGTGTTTTTTTCCTTAACACTTCGTTGTTACTCTGCTGTGGTGTGATGATTTGTATTCGGCAGATGCCTTTACTTGAGCCATTTTACAATATTAATATACATTATACAGTTATGTACATATACCTTTGGATAGCAGAAGCACAGGCCAATTTAGCAATTGCTAAGTGAATCAAAGTCTGTGAATGAAGAAGCAGCAGCAGTCTTGGGGTTTAACATACAGTACAGGCCAAAAGTTTGGACACACCTCCTCATTCAATGTGTTTTCTTCATTTTCATGACCATTTCCAGCACTCCATCACTGTCCTTCTTGGTCAAATAGCCCTTACACAGCCTGGAGGTGTGTTTGTTTCATTGTCCTGTTGAAAAATAAATGATCGTCCAACTAACCTGACTTCTGCTCAACACAACTGCTGGTCCCAACCCCATTGATAAAGCAAGAAATTCCACTAAATAGCACCGATAAGGCACACTTGTGAAGTGAAAACCATTTCAGGTGACTACCTGTTGAAGCTCATCGAGAGAATGCCAAGAGTGTGCAAAGCAGTAATCAGAGCAAAGGGTGGCTATTTTGAAGAAACTAGAATAGAAAACATGTTTTCAGTTATTTCACCTTTTTTTGTTAAGTACATAACTCCACATGTGTTCATTCATAGTTTTGATGCCTTCAGTGAGAATCTACCAATGTAAATGGTCATGAAAATAAAGAAAGCACATTGAACGAGGAGGTGTGTCCAAACTTTTGGCCTGTACTGTACAACAACTATATCATATTCCCAGCCTTTGGAGTTACAAAGAATACAAAATACAAATGGGTTAGCTTTCAGCAGATTCTGTTACTTGCACCCTTTTGAGCTGTATGCAAAACATACTCATCAAATGAATCCCAAACACAGTTAGGTGCCGCATTATGACTCCAATTCCTGAATTGTTTGAAAACAGAGCCGTCTACAGAGAACATGTGGGACATCAGGGTTTAGTAACGTTTAGGGCTGTAGTGCTTTTGGACCCTCAGATATACTGATGAGCAGGTGAAGACTGACTCACTCACAACACAATTTTGGAAACTTGTGCCAAGCTCTTCAATGATGATATCTATAGAAGCCACTTTGTTTTTATTATTATGTTGATTACCCTTGTGTTGTTCACACAGGTAATAACCACACTGTTAAAATCATCCATCCATTATCCAACCCGCTATATCCTAACTACAGGGTGACGGGGGTCTGCTAAAATCAACATTAACCAATTGGTATGTGTAACTGTTGTTTTAGTTAAGTCTTTTTATTTTTATTATTTTTAGTTTAGCTGTCAATGCTGGATCATGTAGGCCTATGCCCAGCATTAAAGTCATAGTTGTCCAAAATGAGCCCCCTTCTTTTCCATTTAAAACCCCAAAACTATACAAAATGCAGGTGGCAAACTGGATAAATTTATTTAGTTGTATGAACATTAGCCTGGTTTAAATTAATTAACAGTTTGAGAGTCATTCGTTAAAAAAATAGAAACAGAGCTAACTTTTGAAGGGGGGAAGAAAATAATTAAAAAAAAACAAAAAAACAACAAAATAAATAGCCTGTTAAGCCATGGGGTATGATTTGAGTGCAAGGTCACACACTACCAGCAATTTAGATTTAATATTTTTGGTATCCAGAAGTCTTTGCTACAAAAGTGAACCTGGCAGATAGAAACTACAGAGCCATCTCCTTTTAAAATGCTAACTTGTCTGCAGTTCAAAAACAAGGCCATTCGTGTTTGCTTCGCTACGCAGTAGTCTCTCAACTAAAGTCAGTTCCTGCATTGACCACTTAACAGAAACTTTATCCTCTGGTCCTTCACGTCCTTCCTTTCAGTTAAAAGTTTAGTATTTACTAAATTAGTATTTTTGTACTAGAAAGAAAAACTACATCTATGCATTTTTTTTAATTTTCTTTAATGTGCTGTAATTTCTACACCCAGGTAGAAAAGTGTGATATGAAAGTTATCTTGTGTTTTTTCTGTTATGAGTAGTACACGTATTTTAAATCATTTTCACTCCTCTTATCTTGTAATAATTTTTTTTTCCTTAAACAATCCTTCTCCTAATTGGTATGCTTTTTATTAATGTCTAAGTCTCTAGCTATCCTTGTATAAAACCCGAGGACTCATAATGTCTTTAATTTGAAGTAGATTTATAATTGCTGTCATTCTATTTTTAGGCTGATATCAAGAGTCAAGATGAGTGAACAAATAAAGTTCATTGTTGATCAGCTGAATAAGGAACCCTTCAGAAAAAACTTCAACCTAATAACATTTGATTCGTTGGAGCCAATGCAGTTGTTACAGGTGCTCAATGATGTACTGGCCGAGATTGATCCCAAGGTGAGTTTTAGAGTAGAATTGCATTACAAAATAATTAGATAAAAGCAGCATAATTAACAAAATAAGAGAAGTCTCTGTAAGTGTGTTCTGCTGAAAAAGCGAACAAAACAGAAGAGCCCATTGCTGATATTCATCTTATACATAACAACCATAATTTGATACAGACATGGTTTAAACTGATGATAAACAGTTGATTCAAAATGAATCTTGGTGGTTAACCATTCAAATTGGGCACATGTCACTCCTCTTTTCAGATCACTACACTGTAGCTCACATATTATGTTCAAATCCTTGATGTTTGTCTACTGTACTGTAGCTGTGTAAGCCCGTGCTGTAAAAAACCCGAGATCCTAGTAACTACTGAAATCGTCAGAAAAAAAACTGAAATGTAGAGATGGCAGGTAATTGAAAGGAATGACTCTGGGCATCTCTCTCTCTCTCTCCTAGGAGGATTCGTTTTGCTGACGTGCTCGCATCGTTTGTGCATTAGCAGCGGGAGGAAAAGTAAAATGGGTACCGTTCTTCCGATGTTAGCGGCTAAGCGACTTTGGTTTTCTTTGGAGGTTTCGTTTTTCAGATGTGCTCGCCCCGCTTGTGTTATTAGTAGCTAAGTGAGTTTTCTGTTTCCTCGGAGGTGAAGCTCTTACCCCGACTCCACCTCTCACTTCCGGGCCGGACAGACACACACTTCCACGCGTAGACATTTTTATATATAAGATGTGTAAAATATGCACATAGACACACTATATGGTATATGTGTGTACATACTGTACAGTGAATTAAAAAAAGTATCCAGACCCCTTCACTTTCTGTACACTTTGTGTTGTAGATTTAATTTTATATGAATAAATTTGCCTTTTTTTGTCCATCAATCTACACTCAATAATGAGAAAGTGAAGCTGTGTTTTCAGAATGGTTGTAATTGGCTTCAAAATGTCAAGATTTTTTTTTTTTGCTAAAATATTTAAAAATAAAGACTATGGAAAATTAAAATAGAGCATGTACAGGAAGCACATTCAGACAGGATCGAGTTTTTGTATTTTTGTCCTGGAACCCCACAACCCTGTCACACTGTTTGCTTATTTATGGCATCGGGGAGAAACAACAAGTCCGTTTTCCGGCTTCAGTATGTAAGATGTGTGTGTTTGTGTTTGTGGCTTTTTGGCCCTTGGAGACACTTGTGAGATCCTATGCCCATTCTCAACCATTAAGGTGTGGTGATGATTGCTGTCTTGTGATGCCATCGCTGTGTGGTATCAAATCTCAGTCCAGATTCTTTTCTGGTATAACGAGCTACTCACCTCGTTGATTTTGAAATTCGGACTCCCTCAATATGTTCAAGAAGCGCTTATTTAATTAATTTCTATCTGATAGCTGTGGGTATTTGTAAATCTGGGAATTATCAGTAGCTTTTATTTTATTCTGAGCTCTTCACTTGTGGAAATCAATTTTGTACCCTTGTCCTGTAACATCATCGGTTTGATGTGGTGTGGAATGTTGCTCATGGAGTCCCGAATGAGGCACATTACCTGCATTGTGAGAGAGAGTCAGTTACGGCACTACGGCCATGTGGTGTGTTTCCCCGAGGGTGATCCGGCTCAGAAGATCCTCATTGTTGGGGACCCAAGTGGCTGGACCAGGGCAAGGGGTCGCCCACGTAACACCTGGCTGCGGCAGATAGAGGGTCATTTCTGGAGGGTGGGACTGGACTGCGTGTCTGCCTTGGGGGTTACCAACGGGAATCCCTAGATGTTTCTTCTTATAGTGGGTGTGACTGTACCAGTGCCCCAACTTGACTTGTCCTGTAACAATTGTTCCCAAACAGTCCCCAAACTGAAGTTACTTGATTATGTTGACCTCTCTTGGAAGCAACTTTCTATAAAAGCATCTGCTGTGCAAATAAATGTAAATATGATGTATATGTAAATTCCAAAAGTCTTTTGTTTCAAACTGGTTGTACTATGGGTCAGGTATTGAGATACCTCCTTGGTTATCCCTGTTTAATGGCAGGATCAAAAGTAAGAAAACAAAGAAAACGACCTCTGCTGCTTATGTGGTGTACAGGAGATCTGTCTCTCCTGAATGCGGGTCCTGAATTGAACAGTCACACCCGGTGCCCAGACCAAATATATAACACTTTCCTGGAAGGGGGACCTTGGGAGCATTTGGAAATTCTGGTCGGGGGTTTTCCATGTTGCTGCCATTCTGAACTGTAGATGGAGGAGTAAAAAACGTTAGCAACAACACGGTCTGTTGGCAACTGATTGCGATGACTTAAACTCCCATGCGCATATATATGGTGCTTTATATGTGGGATGCTAGTAAAAACATAAAGGAAAAGTTCATTCAAAATGTGAATCTAATTCAAACACTTATGCGATAATTTACACTACATTCCTTTTTGATGCAAATATTGTTGTTTACAGCAAAATATTAATGTTCGAGAAGAAATGCCCGATCAGACAGCAAAACGCATGTTCAACGTCCTTGGAGTGCTTAAGTACAAACCTCCTGGAAATCCAGCAGATGTGTAAGTGTTCCTTTTTTGTTCATTTGAACATCCTTAAACTTGCCTAGTTTTGTGCATGCTGCGCCAGATCATTGTGTATGTATGTGAGCCATGTCTAGGTTTGAAATAAACACAAAGCACCCTTGATGCTTTTATTATTGTATGTTCTTCAGTACCAGAACACTACTAAGACACTAGGAATACTGAATCAATAACTTTGCGGCACACTTTATTGATTTAATCTCCTTTTTTCTTCTGTTTGCAGGAGTAATTTTCGCCAGGGCTTAGTGACTGGTGCTAAGCCAGTTATCCATCCAATTTTATACTGGCTGCTACAGAGAATGGCAGAGCTGAAAAAGAGAGCTTATCTGGCTCGATATCTTGTAAAGCTGGAAGTACCTGCTGAATTTCTGCAAGAGGATGTTGTAATAGACACGTATCATCAGGTATGCTTATTACTAATAAACATTTCTTTTGCACTTTACACAGTTTTCTGTGTATATAATAATTTTTACAAAATTCAAGTATACTTAAGATGATGTTCTAAAGAATTAATCTTCTTCTTTCGGCTGCTCCTGTTAGGGGTTGCCACAGCAGATCATCTTTTTCCATATCTTCCTGTCCTCGTCATCTTGTTCTGTCACACCCATCACCTGCATGTTCTCTCTTGGCACATCCATATACCTCCTCTTAGGCCTTCCTCTTCTCCTCTTACCTGGCAGCTCTATCCTTAGCATCCTTCTCCCAATATACACAGCATCTCTCCTCTGCACATGTCCAGACCAATGCAATCTCGCCTCTCTGACTTTGTCTCCCAACCGTCCAACCTGAGCTGACACTGTAATGTCCTCATGTCTAATCCTGTCCATCCTCGTCACACCCAATGGAAATCTTAGCATCTTTAACTCTGCCACCTCCAGCTCTGTCTCCTGCTTTCTGGTCAGTGCCACCGTCTCCAACCCATATAACATAGCTGGTCTCACTACCATCCTGTAGACCAGGCATGTCAAACTCACTACCATTGGTGGGCCGCTTCGACTGCCATATGTGTGTCAGCAGGCCGCACTGTAACAAATACTATTATACTATTATACAAAGTTACTGTAGCTTTCTTTCCAATACTGAAAACTTTTAAAAATGTAACACTTAAAAGTTTAAAGAAAAGCAATTTATTTCTATATACTCTCTGTGCAACAGCATACAATTAGAGTCTTAGCCTCTTAGCTAGGTCCTTATATTATTATATTATATTCATTATATCAGGCATGTCAAACACACTACTAAATCTTAGCATCTTTAACTCTGCCACCTCCAGCTCTGTCTCCTGTGCCACCGTCTTCTGCCCATATAACATAGCTGGTCTCACTACCATCCTGTAGACCTTTCCTTTCACTCTTGCTGATACCCGTCTGTCATAAATCACTCCTGACACTCTTCTCTACCCATTCCACCCTGCCTGCATGCTCTTCTTCACCTCTCTTCCACACTTCCCATTACTCTGTACTATTGATCCCAAGTGTTTAAACTCATCCACCTTCGCCAACTCTACTCCCTCATCATCACCATTCCACTGACCTCCATCATATTTACACACATGTATTCTGTCCTGGTGGCCCTACTGACCTTCATTCCTCTCCTCTCTAGAGCATATCTCCACCTCTCCAGGGTCCCCTCAACCTGCTCCCTACTATCGCTACAGATCACAGTGTCATCAGCAAACATCATAGTCCACGGGCACTCCTGTCTAATCTCGTCTTTGAATTGTACTTTTAATTACTTACTGCATATGGTAAAAAACTATAAATCAGAATCCATCCTCCACCCATTTTCTAAACTTGTCTTTTCCATTGCAGTGACTACCAGTTATTTAACTGTACCTTTTGATGAGATGTGTCTCCACATAGATGAAATAAATCGTTTCTGTGTATTTATAGTTTTTGTCATAATGTATGCTTTACACAAAAAGCAAAGAATTTGCACTACAGTATTTTAAAAATATTTATCTAGTTCTACTGACTAGAAACAGATGGTCACGCAGTAATTAGAACTGCTTCTTCACAGCCCCAGAAATCTGTGCTTCATTCCTATCCTCGTATGCACATTTTTCCCATACTCAGATCTGTTCTTTGCAGGTCCTCTGTTTTACTTCCATTACCCACAGACATGTAGTTTAGGTTAGGTTAACTGGCCTTGTGCAGCTGAGTGTGCCTTTTGATTGATTCACACCTCGCCTAGAGAGACTGGGTTTCTAAATAACATCCAGTGCTGCCAGCATAGACTCCCTGTCCATAGTCCTGTAGCACTGTAATGGAAGTATGCTGTTAATTTTATTTTCTGTGTTTGATTTATGAAGTATGAAGAGCTGGTGGAAAGATTCAAAGGCCTGCATAAAGAAAGCGAGCAACTGAAGAGTTCTGGATTTTCTACCGCAGAAATTCGAAAGGTACCAACATAACAAATGCAATGTACTGTCCATATATGTTTTGAAAAAAAGGATCACTCAAATGCTAATACGTGTCATCACAGGGGCCTGTTTCTTTCATAACTCTGTCCAGCTTTGAATAACCATATTATTTACATCTCTATTATAAAAAAAAAAAATCTTTGGGAGGGAGACTAGGGAGACGAGACGTGATCTTCTCAGAAGACAATTTGACGTCCCGTCAGACAACATTTAAAACAAGTTCATGGACATTTAACCTAGCAGTTGTTGGATTGCTTTTGGCAGACACACTTCATGTGCTCCCAGCTCTTAAAACATCGACAAGCAAAACACGCAGCTTGGCAGTAGCAGAAAGCCAGCAGATGATCCGACCACTTCTGCTTGCATGCGTTCAGCCAACCCCTCCTTTCACAACGCGAGTGGCAGAGATGTGAAGTGGCAAAAGTACAGCTGCTGTACAGGCTTTGAAATGATTGACGGGCAGCACGACAGCAGCAGCAGAAAGACAGGAGATGATCCGACGGCATCTCCTTAGCATCCGTTCAGCCGCCCCCACCTCACAACGCGAGCGGCGTTATGTCCTGCTAGAAAGATTTAACCACGCCTGGGGCCGGAAATAAAGGACAAGTATTGTTTTTACAAACGTTTTAAAGTAAAAGTGAAAACAATGCATATGTAACAATTCCCATGAAAATAACAATATCTTTAAATTGTATATCCGGTAAACCAAACATGGGTGTGGGAGAGCAGGAGGCGGAGCCCCCTAGTTTTAACAGTGAACAGCCTTGTGCCAGGTACCACATACAAGACGTATCATTATGCCAACAGCAGGTGCTAGTTTATGAATGTGACAATGTGGTGTTCATGCTGTGATAATAATAATGATGACCTGGGCAACAGTATTTTTTAAGATAAAATGTAATAATACCATCTTTCCATCTTATTCAGATTTGGCTTCTTTTTTTTTTTTTTGGTAGGATATTGGTACTATGGAGGAAGAGAAGGATCAGCTTGTCAAGAGAGTGGAGCGTCTGAAGAAAAGGGTAAGGCTGTTAAGACTGTAAAGTAATACTCTCGAAATCCTTGGCTTGTTAATAAGGTTCCTTCAACATTCAAACACAAATTGAGATAAGTAAACTGTGGCTCGAGTTAACAAGATCAGGTATCGGATTTGACTGGGTTAAATGAAAGGTCATGTTGTCTTGGAGGACTTATTTTGGTATTAACAGGTCATTCCAGCTTGGAATTATGCCACTCAAGTAGGTAACTGATATAACGTTTATAATCTTAAGTATCCTTCTGAGACTGTTGTGGGAAATCTGGAAGAACATGGCAGCAGTTTGTCTATTTTTACATTAGGTGGAGACAGTTTCCAATCACCAACGGATGCTTGAAATGGCACGACAACTGCGTGTGGAGAAAGAGAGAGAGGAGTCTCTAGCCCAACAGAAACAAGAACAGAAAAATCAGGTAACAAAATCTTATTTGTTGAAAAATACTGATAATTTATTAAAAATCTGTGCAATGTTATTTTAAGAAAAAAATGAAAATAGCCCCCTTTATTTACAGCAAACAGGTGTTATTAATATATTTTTTTCTTTGTTGGACACTCTACATTTTTTTTAAATAATGGGCCCAATAATCTGGGAAGGTAAACGGTTTCTCTTCATTCACTTGATATTTTCATTAAATGGGACAAAGGGGAAGAAAAACCAATGGAATATCTTCACACATCCTAACAGAAGATACTTATTAACTCCATCCATCCATTTTGTAACCCACTATATCCTAGCTACAGGGTCACGGGGGTCTGCTGGAGCCAATCCCAACCAACACAGGGCACAAGGCTGGAACAAATCCCGGGCAGGGCGCCAACCTACCGCAGGTCGTGCACACCCACACACCATAGGGCCAATTTAGAATCGACGGTGCACCTAACCTGCATGTCTTTGGACTGTGGGAGGAAACCGGAGTTCCCGGAGGAAACCCATACAGACACAGGGAGAACATGCAAAATCCACACAGGGAAGACCCGGGAAGTGAACCTGGAACTCCTTACTGCAAGGCAGCAGCACTACCCACTGCGCCACTGTACCGCCTACTTAGTAACTCATTTGAGTGAATTAATTTTTATTTTCTTTCTGTGTTACGTAAGGTGCATTCATAATGGCAATACATTAAAATGTATGATGCTTCAAAAAGTCATCGGTCCTGTGTAAATATTTTATTTTCTTTATTTTTCATATACTAATAACTTTTTGTTATAGTGAGGAATTGGGCTTGTTAATTGTTTTAGACAGTACTCAGTGTAACATTTTCAGAATTTTTTTTATTTTTCTACAATAAATACCTAATGTTTTATATTTAGGCAGGTTTTTACAAAAAAAAAACAGAAAGCTCCTTCCATCTGCCTTCTGAGTTAGTGCTGCAGCTTCACAAGTGCAGAGTTGCTGCGTTCAAATACCCACATAGATACTGTTGGTTTGTTTGTTTGTTTGGAATTTTCTGTACCTCAAAGGGATGTTAATTAAGTTGACTGGCACTCAGATTGGTGTGAAATAAATAAGTGATTGTGAGTGTGAGCCATGATAGATGGCCATCCTTTCTTGGGTTCATTTCTGTCTTGCATATAGTGCTGCCGAGACAAGCACTAGATACAATTCCTAACAGCAATAGTTGGGTTTGAATAAAGCATAAGGACCACCTTAGCCATTACAGGGTTAAGAAGAATGAAATATAGCATATACTGTATAAACACCCCTACACGTACAGTGGAGTTAGAAAGTATTCCAATCCCTTTATTTTCATCAGACTTGTGAGTTGTAGGTTTAGTTTTAAATTGATAAATGTGCTATTTTTGCCAATCCATCTACACTCAATAACCCATCGTGATAAAGTGAAAAGATGTTTTCAGAAAGGCTTGCAAATTTATTAAAAAAATCAAAAACTGAAGTCTCTCGTTTATATAATTATTCAGAGCCTTTGCTGCGGCATCCTGTTTGCTTTCATTTTCCTTGAGATGTTTCTAGAAGTTGATTGAGTCCTCCTGTGGCAAATTGAATTGATTGTACATCATTTAGAAAGACACATGTGTACGTTTGTATAGAACAAGAGTTCCCAAACTTTTTTCGGCCACAGACCCCTTTACCAAAACTTTTAAAACCGTTGACTCCCTATTTACAGTACTTTACTTACTCAAATTAATAAATTTGTACAGTACTCGATATTAAATATTTCACTAGATATCAAACTTTTCATTTTAATCACTTGACCTCCATAAGAACTACAGAATATGGCATTATCTTGTCCAACATTTAATATCGAAACTTGCACTAATGAAAATTAAAGTAAAAAAATACGAGCAGAGTTTTTTTTACATTTTTGACATTTATGAAATAAATATCTAAATTCAAAAGAGGTACAAATAGTCCAAGCTGTACTGTCTGCATTTCGTTTTTGGTTCAGTCATATTATTATCTGAAGAAACAAAAACTTTTATTAACAAACAATTTCGACGGCCCCTGTGATAAAAAATACAAAACAATAAAGTACTTATTTGAAACAGAAGATTTTTGTTCAAACTCGAATAAACAAACTGTGTCCGCTGATTTTCTTTTTCGTAGTACTGCTCCTCAATAAATAATTATATTCAAAGTTCAAATCACAAATAAGTACATGTCACATCAAACGAACCAATTTATAATGTTTTATGAAAGCAAGACTGATAGATTCTGCTAATATCGAATATCCGTCTTCTCGTCCCACCACGAGCAAGTGCGGACATGCAATAGTTTTTAATGTCCACACTTGCTTTGATACGTTGCACAGACATGTTTGTGCTACGTGTATTTTCATGCATTCTTATGTGTGACTCTTTTAATAACACATTTTACCTTTTCGTTCGCACGTTTGGTATGTAATGTGTTTTTATCAAAAAAGTGTTTTTTTGAATTATTTAGGTACCTATTGGGAATCATAGATATTTTGAAGTAACAAACAAATAGCATTAGTAAGGGGGTCTAGTTTTGCTGTTGTCGACCCCACACTTTTTTACTGAAACTATCAACCCCTAGAAAGTTCAAATCGATCCCAGGTTTTCGATATCGACCGGTTTGGGAACTCTTGGTATAGAAGGTTCTACAATTCACACTGCATCTCAGGACAAAAAGTGTAGTTCACAATACTCCCTATTGACCTCTATAATGAAGTTGTGGTGATACATAGATCAGGACAAGGGGGATAAAACCATTAACAAAGCTTTGTGGCCAGGAGCACAGTGGTTTCAGTAACTGTGAAATGGAAGACGTTTTGGAGCCACCAGGAGTCTTCCTTGAGTTGACCATTCAGACAGACTGAGTATACTTGGCAATGGAGGTAAATAAGAATTCAATGGTCTCTCTATTAGCGCTTTAAAAGTCCTCTTTTGAGATGGGAGAACCTGTCGAAAGAATGACAATCTCAATAGTAATCCATCAATCAGGTGGAAACCTCTCTTGAGTAAAAGGCATATGACAGGTCGGAGTTTGCCAGATGGTATTTAAAGGACTCTGAGAAAAAACATTCTCTGGTTAGATAAGACACAAATTCAACTCTTTGGGTAAAACTCCAAGCAATGTTTCTGGTGCTGACCTGGGACTGCTTATCACTTGCCTAATACACACACACACACACACACACACAAATGGGTGCTTATTTTGTTAGTATTTGTTTTTGAATGCCATTCTCCTTTTAGATACCAGTAATGAATGCTTCAGACACAGAAGTTGGTGGGTAGGATTTGTCAGTAATTAGTATTGACCCATTTTAGATGTATAATTAGAGCACAAGGTTGTCTTCTTGACTATCATGTAAATTATATATAGTGCTTAGAAGTTGTAACAAGTTTTTAAAAGTTAGGAACCATTGTTGTATACATTTTATATTTTCATCTTAAATTTTTTGTTCAATCAAAAATAGTTTTAAGCCTTAAAAAAAAAAAAGAGGATCATGTACTGATATTAAATGCTTTATTTTTAAACAACAAGAAAATTAGCCTTCCATTCATTCATCCATCATCAAACCCACTTAATTCAGTGCAGCGTGGTGGTCTGACATCAGAGCCTACCCTGGAAACATTAGCTACAAGTCTGAAACAAAACCTGGACAGCTTAACAGTCCTTCACAAGCCATTTCACCTAACATGCAGATCTTTGGGATGTAGGTGGAAAACTGTGGTAACCTCGGAAAAATCCATGCAGTGTACATTCCACGATTTAAACCCATTCATTTGGGTACAATGCTAACCTAAGATAATTCTATATTATTAGCTTTTGTGCAAAATTAAGTGAACTTGAAAGGTTGATTAGCCAGCCAGGTAAGTATAAATAGGTGCTAAAATAACTGCAGGCTTAGATGATTGATCAAAAGGCCAATCTCAATATGAAGGGCAAAAAATGTTAGTATACCCATGTGTGCCATTATTTACACATCATACCATGATGTGAAGAGACTTTTGCACATCTCAGAGACTTTGCTGTAAGTTCTCATTATTCGAGAGAGACACCAAATTTCACGATAAATGGTTTAGTAATTGATCAGTGCATTGAATGACCAATATCCCCCGTAAAGTGAACATTTCAGGGCCTACCTAGAAATAGGCATCCTGTAGATTTATCATACAGAGGAGCAAGTAATTTTATACAAAACCACATCAATGGATCTTGGAATCTCCATTGCTGCAGCTGATGTGTATGTCCTACTTCAACAATATGGCACAAAATGAGTAGTGGTGGCTTTGAAAATAAAACTTTTTGTACTAAAAAAAAAAAAAAAGAAACGGTTCTGCTTGTGTTATTGAAATGATTATTTGAATGATCCCATAAATACCTGGAAGGATATTTTGTGGAATGATGGTTCTAAAATTGATCGTATTGGTCACAACAAAAAAAATAGACTTCTTGCCCAGTTTTGAAAAATTGTGATAGGGAGTGTTTAAAGCTGCTCTTTAGTGCAAAAATCTGTAAAACTTGCCATCATTTAATAAACTATGACTTTGAGAGGTTCAGAGGAAAATAGTTATGGAGAAAATCAGGCCCTTATTAGCTGAAGCTGAAACATTAAAGGAAATCTGTTAAAAAATGTATTAAAAGGTAAGGATTTCAAACATGAGCTGTACAGAAAAGTTGTACCCAGACCTGATCTGGACTATTTATATGAGAAAGCTCACAGTCCTTGAGCAGGTGACACAGAGTGTCCAAAATTCCTTACAGCTGATGTGATAGAATAATGGCAAACATTTGACTGCTGTCACAGCTGGTGAAGGACATGCCACTCTTTGTAATGAACTGAAAACTTCACTATCTGTTGCTCAAGGAATGGTACGTTTTCTATTGTGTGCAGCAATTCCCCTTAATCAAAATGATGAAGATTCAGCTTAGGTCCAGTAGGCTACCACCTACTAGGAGAATGAGGCCAGATTCCAAGATCAGGCTGTGTCTGACGAGTTTGCACGAAGTTTGTGTGAGGAGCTTAAGGACTTGGATGCGAATGCTGATCCTAATGTGATGTGAAAAGAGCCTGAAGGTTGCTGAGGTTTGTGTTGGTGTTACCAGTGTGCCCAGAAGGAGGTGTTTCATTTCGTACGGCACCCTGGATCTCACTGAGAGGCATTGCAGCGCATAGTTTAATGGCAACTCCAGTCTGACCAAGAACCTGCGAAGGACAACTGTGAGGGCTCTGAGGGCAGATAAGGAGATGTTTGTTAGAGGAATCTGTGAGCAAGTGACACACCATCTATGGTCTAGTGACCCATGTCCTGCTTATAGAGGAATCAAAGCATTACACACATCACAGTCAGAGCAGGTAATGGAACAGTCCTTAATAGATGACACTGCAGTTGTGACCCACTGGGCTGGGTACTTGGAGCAGCTGTTTAAAGCTGATCCTCCAACTAGGAAAGGCTACAGGGATCTGTGGTGTCCGGCGTGAACCTCTCCAGGCTGGTGGAAAGGCTGTTCTATGTGCAATGCAAGCAATCTTTGCTTCCATTTGGTAGACAGGCGTCATCCCAACTGACTGGGTGATTGCCTGGATTACGGCAACTACAGTGGCATAACACTGCTCTCGGTGCCGTTGTACCCTCAAGATGTTTATCATCGATTACATTAAGGATTCTCATGGAATGCAAACAGGAATACTGTCAGAGTTTCTTCCTTTGTCGATTGTCGTGAAGCATTTGACTCGGTTGATCGAACTATGTGGGACATCCTGAGACTTAACAGGATTCTCTCCAAGATTGCTGGATATCATGCCCAGCCTGTACATCGGTACTGTGAGTGCTGTGAAGAGTGGAGACAGAACCTCTGCATTTTTCCCAGTTGATTCTGGGGTTCATCAGGGGTGTGTTCTTGCCCCTACTCTCTTCAATGCTTGTGTGAACTGGGTGTTGGACAGGGTCATTGGGTCCAACGTCTGTGAGGCATCTGTTGATGAAGAAAGATTCAGTGATCTTGACTTTGCCAATGATGCTGTGATCTTCGCGGAGTCCGTGAAGGCTCTGATCGGGGCGCTCAAGAGACTGAGTGAGGAGTCTGAGTGTCTGGGCTTGCGAGTGTCCTGGATAAAAAACAAGATCCAGGCCTTTAATGATCTCTGGGGCACGGCCGTCAGCAGTGTGTCTGTCTTCGGAGAGAGCGTGGATCACATCAATAGTTTTATTTGCCTCGGCAGCAACATTAATGTTTCTGGAAACTCTTTCTATGAAGTCACTAGACGGATTGGGATAGCACGGGGGGTCTTGAGGTCGCTGGAAATCCAGATGTCTTTGCAAAGGGTGAAGGTCCAAGTCTTCGGAGTCCTAGTGCTTCCTGTTTTGCAATATGGTTGCGAGAAATGGATGGTATCCAGTGACCTGAGATGAAGACTGGACTTCTTCAGTACTGTATCTCTTCGGAGAATCCTTGTTACCACTGGTTTGACTGTATCGAATGAGCGGATGCTTATGGAGTCTCAAATGAGGCCTGCATTGTGAGGGAGCGTCAGTTATGACACTACGGCCATGTGGTGTGATTCCCCGAGGGTGATGCGGCTTGGTGACTGTTGATGACTCGAGCATCTGGACCAGGCAAAGGGGACACCCACATGACATCTGGCTGCGGCAGATTGATGGTCATTTCCATTAGGTGGCACTGGACCGCATGTTTGTCTTGGGGGTTAGAAAAACAGGATCCCAAGCTGTTTTGTCATGTGGCGAGTTCAGCAACACACTGTACCAGTGCATACTCCCCAACCTGACCTGACCTTTTCTCAATCATAATATGAATTACAAATCTTATGGAAAAAAGTTTAAAATATTGTAGGAAGGGTTACAAAATATTTAAGCAAAATTTTACTTAAATTTATGGTTTCTGATTGAATTCCAGAAATCTGAAAATATTCTTTATTATTACAAAAACTAAATGCATACCTCCAAATGAGCAATTAATCATCATTGCACTAACTTGATCAGGGACTTTTGCCCAATAAGAAAGACCCCAGGTGGGTGTGGGATACTAATGAGCCCTCAGCTATTTCCTTTGCAGTTGCAGTATGTTCCAGTGAGTGACATAAATCCTACAATGCAGCTTCGAGTTTTTGAGAAGAAAAAGTTTGCCTTGTTAGTGTGTGTGTCTGTACCCCAAACAGTCATAATGTCCTGCCTTTCAAGGGACATTGGACTTGTTTCTCAAAAGGTGCTGTCCGGTAACCATGTAGTACTTCTGGGAGACTTTAACTTCCATGTGGTTAATGGTGGAGATACCTGGAGGAGTACGATTTGGACAAATAGCTTGCCTCATCTGAATCTGAGGGGTAAATTATTGCTGGGTTTCTGTACTAGTCATGGATTGTTCATAATAAATACTATGTTTGGAAACAAAAATGCTTATGCAGTGTGTAACTGATAGCAGAGTACCTTGGAGCAAAGGTCACTGAGTAATACTTATCTAAAGAGAAGTCATGAGCTGTTAACTGATCGCCACTTGGTGGTTACCTGACTTGGGTGGCGCTTCTACTGGACTCACCTGGAACATCAGTAGTAAGGGTAGCTGTCAACTTGTCATATCATTCTCACACTTCATAGCACCATTTAGTAATTTATATCATCCCCATAATAAATCATGTGTTAATGCCAATTTCTTTTATTATTTATGTATCTGATAAAACCATTTTGTTTTTCACTGTTTATTATTTATCAAATTCCCTCTCCCACTTTTTAAGGTAAGATTTAGAGATTTTTTAACATTTTTGTGCTGACAGTTCCCATTTTATGCCTGATTTTTGAAGGCGATTGTCTACTTTTTGGTAGATTTACTTTGAAGTTAATTGCACTAGCAGTACTTGAAAGAATATCTTTGCCTTATCCAGATACTGTATTATATTCAAGATGTATTAACATAGTTATAGTTATTAACTAGAAAAAGCACTAACTATAAGCACTGTCTACTTTCATATTAATATTCGTTTATAATGGCATGCAGGTTTGCAGTGATACCGTGCTATAGATATAATTTATTTTTTCTTTGTCTATGTTCAATTCCAAAGCTGTTCCACACTGAGCAGAGGCTGCAGAGATCCCAACAACAACTGAAAGACCTTCGACAGGCAGCAGCAGATGCAAAGCCAGAGAGTAAGCACATAGTTAACAGCTATTGTTTGTACCATGTACCCATGCCAGAAAAGAGTGCAAAGAGCAAAGGGTGACAAACGAGAACATGACTCGTATTACTTCACTGTAAATTGATTTGGACGAATTTAAGCACAGAGGCCTTGCTCAGCTTTGATGTACATGCTCATTCCATTTGTAGCATTTTTCTTCACAGTGATACCACCAGACGGCATGCTGTTCTTTATTATATGCTAAAAGTGCTTCTTTGTTAATAAATCAAATATTATGTTTAATAAATGTTTTAAATGTTGTTATTTGTTTAAAGTGAGTTGTAAACATTTAAACATTTGAAAGTTAAACCTATAATTAGTCCTTTTATCATTTTTTATAGGTGGTTGAATTGGCTCCTAATTCACTATGAAACGCTATTTGAGTAGTGAGAAAATCGCTATATAAATGTAAAGAATTATTATTTAAAATCAAGGAACTGGCCAATTTAAGAAATTATAATGATATATTATTTGATTTCTTTTATCTGCTATTATTTTACAGCAGTATATATTGAATAGGGACGGCACGGTGGTGCAGTGGGTAGCGCTACTGCCTCGCAGTTAGGAGACCCGGGTTTGCTTCCCGGGTCCTCCCTTCTTGGAGTTTGCATGTTCTCTCCATGTCTGCGTGGGTTTCCTCCGGGTGCTCCAGTCCAAAGGCATGCAGGTTAGGTGGATTGGCGATTCTAAATTGTCCCTAGTGTGTGCTTGTTGTGTGTGTGTGCCATGCGGTGGGCTGGCATCCTGCCCGGGGTTTGTTTCCTGCCTTGCGCCCTGTGTTGGCTGGGATTGGCTCTGCCAGATCCCTGTGACCCTGTAGGTAGGATATAGGATAATGGATGGATATAGTGAATAGACATACAAGGTCATGCAAGAATTTGTTGAACTATGTAAACCTATTCCTGTGGTTTTCTATGGATCCTCCTGCTTTCCAAGATGCTGATATTATGTTAACTTGGCTAACTTCTCTAAACAACCCTCTTTAATGAAAGTGTGGGTTTGTCTGTGTGCCAATTAGAACTGGCAGTGTAGATGCCAACACTCTGCAACCTTGTATTTAATATGGCAGGTTCAGAAGATGTATAAATCAAATTTCCAGTAAGGTCCTGTAAAGTGCCTTATTAATTGAAAAGACATTTTCCTAATGCTGATGGATAATGTGCACTCTTACCAATCCATTCTAAGGTGAATCTTTCTTATTGTTTTAACAATTATCATGGATATGTTTGATAAGGCTTATAGTTTGGTAAACAGTATTTACAAGATGAAGGAAATCCACTTACTTAGCCAAGTTGCCCTCCTTAAACACAGTGGTTATAATCTTGTAAAAATTTAATTTGCTCCAGTTTGAATTTAATTAAAGATGGCAAATTAAATGATGGTTCTGGAAGAAGTAATATTCTCAATATAATTTAAGTGTTCATGAAACTAACCCTGTTTACTGATTAGAATTTACAGTGTTTAAATAGCCAATGCAATAAAAATGCTAATGATTTTGTACTTGTAAATATAAAAGCTTTTTTTTAAGTTTGTTTTCATGCTAGGGGAAAAACACTACAGACCTTGCCTTTTATTATGAATTGACTAGAACAATAACGATACAACATAGAAGATGAAACATTTTATACGGTTCGTTTTTGCATTTTTATTGCCTTTAAAGAAACCGAATGCATAATTATGCTAATTGAAATTGGCAGGTGTTTATGCATTCATTTATAGGCACCATTTTGTGTTTGTGGTATAAACTGCTGCATTTTCTTGTAAAGCAGTAATTAAAGAGAATAAAGGAAGATATATGTGTTAATCCTTATTAAACTGTTTATTTTAGGCTTGATGAAGAGACTAGAAGAAGAGATTAAGTTTAACTCTTACATGGTTACTGACAAGCTACCTAAGGAAATTGACAGCAAAAAGCAAACATTGCAGAACCTGCAGAAGGTTGTTTCTGAACCCGCCATGGGACAATCTGAACTTGCAGAACTTGAACAAAAGGTAATGAATATAAATACAAAACAGCAATTTATCTCCTCCTTTGAGTAAAGTCTATTATTTTTGTTCAGATGTCTGTGAATTGTACTAAATAGTTATTGTTCTATCAAACAACTGAATACATTAGTGTATGTTTCTATTGTAGCACCACCATGACTGCAGATTTCATTGACATTTACCTGTACTGTTAAGATACGATTCTGGTTCCCCAAAGATGTGTACTGACCTCAGTTTCAGAGGAATAGGAGAATGGTTACAGACTGAAATATAGCAACTAATTTCTGGCAATTGTGTCAAACCAAATAAATATTGATTCATGCAGGAATTAACCCTAGTAAGACTCAAAGAAGCCCTGTCGGTTTATAATCAGTTTATTGACCAGCTGATGCCATGTAAAGCCCTATTTGGAGGGGGTTAAGTTTTGCACCTGTAGATGGGGTAAAGTAATAATTACCACAGGACCTCTGTAATTTTTAAGCTGTGTTTGGACAGGATTAGTTTTTACACCAGGAGGTGGTGTACTGTAAAGTCAGTGGTTTGCCAACAGTGCTTTTCTCTAAACCAACATTTTGCTTTTTAGTTAATACTAGCAAAATACCCACACTTCGCAGTGGAGAAACAGTGTGTTGAAGAAGTTATGAAAAAGAAAAGGAAACATTTTAAAAATAACGTAACATTTGCTTTCTATTCGTTTGCATAAGCACAGTCCTTCACCAGCAATTATTTAATGTTAGCTCAGACCCGGCACTTAAAAGTTTCTGTCGCACTTTTGCTGAGTTTGTGCCAAACACTATTCTATCCCTGACCATCTCATTTTGGTTTGCATAAGCACAGTCCTTCACTAGCAATTTTAAAAACGCCAGCGGCAGCGTGTCTATAAACTTAATTTAAACTTACGGTTTACATCGTGCTTTGTTTCCGCAGTATCTGCAATTATGAATATGCTTGTATGTGTCACTCGCTTTATATTCTTTTGCGGCCTTCTCAATTGTGTAATGTATTTTTTGTTCAGCGCTCTCTCTACGTACTGCGTTCACAGTCAGTTCACGTGAGCCGCTCTGATCTTGCGATGCCCACGGCTTTATTTAATGTTAGCTAAGACCCGGCACTTAATAGTTTCTCTCGCACTTTCGCTGAGTTTGTGCCAAACACTAGACCATCTTATCTTCGTTTGCATAAGCACAGTCCTTCACCTGCGAATATTTACCTTATATGGACAGGCACTCAATTACATAGGAGGCGTGATGATGCGGGACGCAACTCCACCTCGCACTGTGACCGAGCTGCAGGCTATGGCCGTATATATGATCGAAAGTAGGTTCCAGTTATGACCGTTACACGTAGAATCTAACTTTTGTAAGTAAGCTGTAAGGAATGAGCCTGCCAAATTTCAGCCTTCCACCTACATGGGAAGTTGGAGAATTAGTGATGAGTGAGTCAGTCAGTCAGTGAGGGCTTTACCTTTTATTAGTATAGATATGAGTACCATCAGTCAGACATCTTAGCAACTCTTGTTTAGGAAAACAATGTGCCTATTTGCAGCTGTAAGAGGGGCAGCCCCACACTTTCTAACTTTTCTATATAAATTGCCAATAGCAGCGCACCAACGGACCTCTGAAGCGATACTACACCCCCAGTTATTCAGCATGCACAACAAGATGTATACCGACAGTATACCATTTTAGGCACAAGGTAAAGTAATAATTACCAGGGACCACTGTATGTTTAGTCCAATTGAATCACCCAAACGACAAAGAGTGCACAAACCTCCTTAAAAATGTAACAATGTAAATATTATACAATATTTATTTGTGACCTTTCATTGCTTTTATTGCAGTTATATGAAAAAAAGAATTAAATAATTTGACTGATGGACTGTTTATTGTCGGGCGTAAACAGAACATGCATACCAATTGCATATTTGCTCCACTTCTTTTAAAATAGTGGATGTATAATTTCAAGCACAAAGCATGATGTGATTATTCAGATATTGTATGTGAAGTATTAACTATCATATTTTTTTCCTCCTTGTAATATCCATCTTCAAGTTGAAAAGCCGATCGTTCACTTTTGCTCTGGAGTTCAGACAGGGTTGCTTCATATTTTACCACCAGTTAATCAATCAGCCTTCTGCTGTGTCAGACAGTATCCAAAGCTGGCTTTTCTAAATAATAATTTGTCAAAAAGCAATAAATGTTAGGACTGTCATGCCTTTTTTAAGGTTGTTGCATAATTTTTCCCAGTGTTCCTGCAAACTCAGTGACAAAAGTACATATCAAGAGGTACAAAAGGATGGGAAGCAAACTTTTTGTATACTTGCTGCAGTAAGTGTGAAGTGATTGACTATCCTAGGCTTATATAAAAGAGAACAGCCAACAAAGAAGTAATCCATTTCTGCATTGGCAGTATGTATCGTCTGTCTGCACTATGCATTGATGATGAATTCCATTATAGTGCACAGGCCAGAATGGCAGCATTGTTTCTTAGACCATATGGCAGTTTTTCTCAGTGTGCATTTTTCAGTTACAGTCAGGTGCATAAGTATTTGGAGAGTGAGATAATTTTCATAATTGTGGCTCGGTGCACCACTAACACAATAGATTTGAAATGAAGCAATCAAGATATGATTAAATTGTTGACCTGCAGTTTTAATTTAACGTGTTTAGCAAAAATATTGTATGAGTGATTTAGGAAATACAGCTATTTTTACGCACGGTCCTCCCATTTCCAGGGGCTTAAAAGTATTTGAACAAACTAATATAATCATAAATATAATGATAATTTTCAATACTTGGTTTAAAAGTCCTTAGCTTTCAATGACTGCCTGAAGTCTGAACCCACGGCCATCTCCTAATGATGTGTTCTACCCTGCTGATGCTTTTCCAGACCTCCACTGCCGCTGTCTTCAGGTGCTGCTTGTTTGTTGGACTTTGTGCCATCAGTTTAGTGTTCAGCAAGTGACCTGCATGTCCAGTTGGATTGAGATCAGTTGATGGACTTGGCCAGTGAAGAATATTCCACTACTTTCTGTTGAAAAGCACTTGGTTTGCTGTCCCAGTATGTTTTGGCTCATTGTCCATCTGTACTGTGAAGAGTCATCCTGTCAGTTTTGCAGCTTTTGTCTGAATCTGAGCAGATAGTATAGCGCCCGTTATACTTCGGAAATCATCCTGCTGCTATCGTCATAAACTCCAGTGACCATCTTCCACTAGCAGTCGTGTATACCCATGCCGTTACACTGCCTCTGCCATGCTTCAAAGATGATGTGGTATTCATCAGAATGTGTGACGTTCCTTCTCTTCTCCATACTCTTCTTTTTCCAACATTCTGACACATATTGATCTGTAATTTAATTTGTTCAAAGAAAACTGCTCCAGAATTAGACTTGTGTTTTTATTTTGGTTTTATTTTTTAATTCTTTCTGGCAAAGTCTAATTTGTCCTTCCTATACTTGAGGTTTACCAGAGGTTTGCACCCTGTGGTAAACCCTCTGTCTGCACTTTCATGAAGTCTTCCCTAGATCGTAGACTTTTTCAATGATAGGTCTACCTCCTAGAGAGTGAATTCTGCAATCATCCAGCACAGTTGTCTCACATGGTTGTCCAGGCTTTCTGGTGTTGCTGAGCCCACCAGTGTGTTCCTTCTCCTAAAGAATGTACCAAATGGTTAATTGAACCACTCATTGTGTTTCTGCTATCTCTGAGATGGGTTTGTTTTGTTTCCTCAGCCTAATGGTGGCCTGTTTTAACATGCATGGACAGTTGTTTGGGCCTCATATTGAGACAGTGACAGCTTCCAAATGCAAATTCTGCACATGGAATCAACTCCAGACCCTCTACTTGCTTAATAGTTAATGAAATAATGAGAAAATTGCTCACATCAGGCTATGGAACAGCTTGTTAGTCACTTGCCCAAATATTTTTCAATTCCTGAAAATGGAGGATTAACGTATAAAAATGGTTCTTGCTATATTTCTGTTAAACCTTTTTTATTAAAGCTGAAAGCCTACACTTCAATCATGTAATTATTTCTTCATTTCAAATCCATTGTGGTTTGCATTTAAAATTTTGAAAATCATGTCACTGTCCAAATATAAATGGACCTAACTGTATACGCATGTAGGATAGCTTTATCTTATCATGTCAGTACTAAACCTAAGGTGATGAACAGAAAATGAAGGTCCATGAGTTGGTCATTTAGCAGAAATATCCACCCTCACTTAGGCAGTGTTAATTTAGAATTGCTGATTAACATAATATGCACATATTATGAGAAGTATGAGGAAATCCATGCAAGAAAAGATGGGAATATGGAAACTCCACATAGACTGTGATTCTTTTAACAATTTGGGTATTTGAAGGTGAGGAATAGATAACCAGTGAGTTTGAAAGACTTGCGTAGCTCAGAAGGCTTGGCTGTGACTAATGCAGGCAGCAAAGAGCAAAAAAGTTTGTCAGCCACTTGGAAATTTCTCAGTATCTGCACGAATAACATGGTATTTGTAGAAGACATTATAAAAGATACAATCCCAGCCAACACAGGGCACAAGGCAGGAACCAGTCCTGGGCAGGGTGCCAACCCACCGCAGGACACACACAAACACACCCACACAGCAAGCACTCACTAGGGCCAATTTAGAATTGCCAGTCCACCTAACCTGCATGTCTTTGGACTGTGGGAGGAAACCCACACAGACAACATGCGAACTCCACGCAGGGAGGACTTGGGAAGCGAACCCGGGTCTCCTAACTGCGAGGCAGCAGCGCCATCCACTGCACCACCGTGCTGCCCCTCTTCCTAACAGCTGAAGTGTAATATCACCTGATCAAGACAGATTTCAAAAGAACTTCAAACACCTGAGTCCCCACCTGTCCACATGCTTGCAAAGATCATTGTAAAAGCACATGATCCAGGACTTGATGAACATGTCTATAATAAGAAAAACCCTGAGCTAGAGTGATGTGCTTATAACGTGACCATGTCAGAAACCACAGGAGCGCAAAATTACTGAACAATATTATTTGGATGAATTAGACAATTTACATAAGCATATGCCGCATTATATTTGTTAGGGTAGAAAATGCATACCAACATCAAAACCTCATTTCGATTCTGAAACATGACGGAGGAAGCATCATGGCATGCTTTGCTCACCCAAGAAATTTCATATTATTTTAATAAAGTCTGCAGGAGAAAATTCAGGCAACTGTCTCTGATGTGACACTTAAAAGAGTCCCATAAACATACAGTGAGTGACTCCCTGACAGAGAGAGCTGGAATGGCCATGGAATGTAATGGAGAAGGTTTTACCACAACGTTGTATATTTACCCCATCTTAGAGTTTAGTTTTTATTATGCACATTAAGATTATTACAGTATAGATAAGTTTAAAGTTGAAAAATTAAAAATGTTCTCAGAGTTTGTCACAACCAGAAGTGGCTTTGAGTAACGTCACCACCTAAACATGTAAGTGAATGTTTTCATGTTTCCTAATATGCATTGAGGAACCCTATGCTGGGCATTTAGGGTATATTTAGAAAAGTTCTGTAGTGTGGAATGAAATCGTGATTCTCTTTGGACAAGAAGAAGTACGGTGCAGACTAGTGGGGTCCTATTTGGTGATTCATGGTGGGCATACCTTTTGTTAATTTTGCACCATGTACTTTGTCACAGCTAAGATGCAGGTGAGAACCTTGGAGAATTTCAACAAAATGCTCTTGGGTTAAACCAGTTTTGAAACCAGTAGGTTAGGAGGCAAGATGTTTATAAACCTTTTTTTTTTTTTTAAACAGGATCCTGTTTGGCAGTCATACAGGTTATTTTTAACAAATGAATAGTTCTCATTTTCAGTTTTGAAATCCCATTATTTGTCATGTTTGCATTTTATACATGGTTGAGTTTATGATTAAAAAAAAATAATCCTGAATAGTACTGCGGAAGCATCATATTGAATAAATGCCAAAAGGCCATGTCTTATATTGTTTACTGATTGGCACTTTTTCCATTCCATATTGAGTGAGTCAAGTGAATAGGAGTGTGCGTGAATTGGAGTTATGTAATGTGATAAACAGAACTATAATACCCTTTGTGATGTGCTACAATTAATTAAGAAAAAGTAAAATCAGTCTGAATTTTAAAAAACAATAACAACCAGATTTTTAGGATTTATAGACCAGATAATTCTAATCTGAGTTTAACAGCAGAAATGCTTTTAGCTTTTTTAACCTCATATTTCTAGACAACTAAATATGTAAAGTATGCATTGCATTGTATATGACTAACTTTTTATCTCTTAAATTCATTTTAGATACAGGAACTGAATAAGCAAATTAATCAGCTAATAGAGAAGCGAATGATGAGAAATGACCCAATTGATGATAAATTATCTCTCTTTAGACAGCAGGTATGTATAACTTGCAAGACCGTTTTTGGGTGTACTCTTTAGAAACAGTAAAGATCACAGCCAGATCCATAGTGTTGCTGCCAGAGTCCTGAGCAAAAGCAGTGAACGCATTGTCCTTCATAAAGCTTGACTTCACTGTAATGCTTTTCTATGCCTTCTCAACTTCTGACTTAAAAAGCTTAACATTTCAACAGCACAGACCACCTTTTATTGCTGTTTGCCATGTTTTGATCAAGATGTTCTACTATGAGGCCGTTCAGTGTTACTAAACTATGCTATGCAAGTCCTCCTATTTTAATTCTTCATATTTATGACTCCTATTCTTTGGAGCTCAATCCTCCAGTCCATCTGTAACACTCACATATCAGTGTCCTGCCATACCTCAAAATCCCAGTTTTGTCTTACTGTGCACTGTGCTGGCTGCATCTTCATTTCTTCAATGACTTTTCTCTGCCTACAGTACTACTTACCAATACCTTGTACTGTTTGTCATCTTTTTAATAAAATATTTTCTTTTTAATAATTTGTATCTGGACAGTTGTTAAGTTGTTGGTAATATTTGTTTGTTTCCCAATGATTTCTCAGTTTGTTTGTTTTTTAATTATCTTAGATAAACTGAACAAATTTAAATAGCCATCAACCATCAGCTAAACATTATTTAAAATTAGCAAACATTTACAAGATTTTCTACTGCTCTGAAGAGTATAAAAGCAAACAGTTTATTGAGAAACATTCACAGAGCAGCTCCACTGTGTGTAGGATGTGACACATGTGTTAACTGTGGGCCGCTATTGGGCAAACAGTAGTAATGTGTGTAAAGTGGTTGACTAATCCTGTGTGATAATTTCAAGCTCTAGTCTGTTTTAACACAGCAAGTAGTTCAACAAGGCTTTGATTATTTTGGGTAGCTGATTCCTGCAGTGATAATTAAGTAGATGGGGATGCGAGGGAAGAGGCATTGAGTGCTATTATTTCCCATCTCTGCTAATGAATAATGTTTTCAAAGCTCTAGATAGTGACAGAGCATCAAATCAGTTGAGAGGTCCTGTTTGTGTAAATGCTTAAGAGTGGGAACCTTTTACAAATTTCATATGCACTGTATTTTCCTAATTCTGTGTATTCCTTCTGTTTTTTAAAAAGGTGAAATTATTATTATTATTATTATTTACCTATTTGACTAACATTTGGGATAAAATTGGTTACTTTGCTTACAAACACACACTAAAGATCATGGGGATGCTATTCGAGTGCTTAATCACAGAGAGAGCGGCTAGAACAGGGGTCCTCAATCCCAGTCCTGGAGGGCCGCAGTGGCTGCAGGTTTTTGTTCTAACCCAGTTGCTTAATTAGAAATCAATCCTGCAGTGATTTAATTTCATGGATTGTTAGTTGCTTTAACTCTGCCATGTCAGCTTATTCTCATATACTCGATTTTCTTCCCTTTTCTAAGGATCTCATCCAAATGATTTGAAGGCTAAAATGGAGGAGTAATTATCAGTCCTTCACTTTTTTCACTTCACTTTCCTTCCAGTATTTAATTAAACCCAATAGTGCATGATAAATACACAGAGAGGTGTAAATGGTAACAAGCTAATAATAATAATAATTCATTACATTTATATAGCAATTTTCTCAGTACTCAACGTGCTGTCTCTTTTGTCATTTGCATGTTATTGCTAATTAGGAGCAATTAAGACTAAAATAAGCAATAAAGGTTTAAAATCTTAACAAGCAAGACAACTAAAGTGAAGCATCAAGTGTTACTTGCGCAATAAGGGCCTCTTATTAAGCAACTGGGTTGGAGCAAAAACCTGCAGCCACTGCGTCCCTCCAGGACCCTGACTGAGGACCCCTGAGCAAGAAGAACATTTTTTAAATTGAACTTAGATGTTTATGAATCCATTGTATGAAAATGTAACTCCTTTAGAATCGGAAATGTATTAACCATCACAATAACTAAAATGCATTCAATCTGTGGAAAATGGAAAAAATGTAAACAAGCTTTCAGATGGTCTGACTTAGCTCGAAACAGTTACTTCACTTAAAGACCAAAAACATTCCAGTCATTTGTTTGCAACCTTTATGTTAGGAGCTGGACAATAAACCCTTAGATTTATCATACTAATCATTTAAAACTATAACTAGTCAGTCAATAGCATGGAAGTGGGTTGAATTTATCTACTATGGCGCTAGGTGTGATGTGCCGAAAGTCTTGTTAAACAGTCTGCCAAGTGACATTGTGCTGAGCTGATTGAGATGCGTGTTTCTGACATTTATTCTACAGTTGCACAGGTGAATTGGGTGATTTTTTTTTTCCCTCTGCAAGCTGAAAAAAGCATGTCTAGTCATTTCGAACATCAAGACAATCATGATTGTGTTTTCTTAACATTAACTGACTTGTTAATAAAGAGTTTCTGAGTGAACAGACTGTTAATCAGCAACATTACGCTAAACTGATGAGGCGTCTGTGGGAAACCATCAGGAAAAAAAATAATGTCTGGAGCAGAGACACATGCAGAACTGCATTTTGTAACCATAAGAGTGCACCTGCACACACACCACATTTTCAGTCAAAGAGTTTTTGTTCAAAAACAATGTGTTTGTTGCTTTGCAACCCCCAAAAATCGCCAGATGTCACTCTCTGTGACATTTATTTGTTTCCGAAATTTAAACTGAGACTGAAGGGCAGACAATTTGATACCATGGAAAAAAATTGTTGGAGGTTCAAGACAGAATTAAATAAAGTAAAGACAAACTTTATTGTCATCTCTACCATATACAAGTATACAGATAGACGAAATTGCGAAGCTGAGGGTCCACAGTGTAACAACATGAAGTGCAAATAATATATTAAAAATGGAATTATAATTTAAATTTTAAATTCAAACACAAACAAGACATTGTGCAAAGACAAGACAAAGAAGCAATATTGACGTGTAGTAAGCAATATGAACATTGATGCAATGTACAGTATGGCATTTGTAATCTAGATACATCAATATAGTTAATAGATATGTAATATAATACATACATAATAAATTATAGATATAGATAATACAGAAATTATCAGTATATGATAATAGTTGTTTAAGATGTGTAAACAGTGACAGGTCAGAATGTTTCACAGCAGAAGGATATCAAGAATGTCAAAATCCTTAAAGGTCAGTATGAGATTTTCAGTTCTTTTCTACCTGCACACTCGTCTTAACAGGAAAGTGGCCTGCATGTATAAAAGTTCTGTATTTAGAGGTGGTTGAGGCCGTGTGGAAGATCCCAGGTGGCAGCTTGGGGGTAAAAACTATCCAGCAAACTGGCAGATCTGGCTCTGATGCTGCAGTATCTTCTCTTGGATGGCAGAAGTGTGAAAAGTCCATGTGAGGGGTGTAAGGTGTCCTGCACAATGCTGCAGGCCTTGCGGACACTGCGTTTGTAAAATATGTCCTGTAGTGAAGGGAGAGGCACCCTAATAATGTTCTCTGCTGTCTTCACTAGAATAACAAAAGTTGTGTACGGGAAATGTTTCCACGAATGGAAGAAATGTTAGGATATGTGTTCTATGTCTCAAGTGGGACATGTTGGCGTGAGAAAAATGAAATTGCTGTAGGTTGTATAATAAAGATTTTTCTTTTTTTTTTTTTTTTTATCAATTCCGGGAAATTTTGGTTCCTCCTCTCCAATATTAGAATGATTTACAGAATCATACATAATGTGCAACCCTTATATGTTTGTGTGACCCTGAGTGAGTCACTTGATCTTCCACTGCTGCAACTACAGAAATAATTTTGACTAATAAAATGTACATTGAAAATGCCCTGGAACATTGTGCCTTATAAAAGGTGCTATACAGTGTGACCTATATTTCTGTTCAGGCTCCAACTGTCTCTGTTACCCAAGGTGCATGACTTCATACTCAAAGCTGTACCTGCTGAAATATGCAAATAATGTGAGTATTCATGTGTAAGTCACTTAGGGTAAAACTGTTAGCTAAAAAATGACAGGTAAAATCAGTTCAGTTCAATGAAATTGTATAGCAGTTTGATATTAATAGCATACAAAGTGTTCCATAAAATAGATTTTCAATTAATAAATCAAATATTTAATTTAACTCCACTTAAAATGGATTTAATCAATGCAAGACAGCATAGTCGGGTTTTCTCTGTGAAAGTAAGCCAACATCCTCATCTATTATTAAAAGAAGTGTTCTTCTTGGCATGCCAAATCCTTGTTCCATCTTTTTGTACAATACCATAATTGGAATGAATCTGGCATTTGCATTCTTCACTTCTGCCAGAATTACCCTTAATATGGATATAGCTATTAGGCAGTAATTCAGATTCTTTTTTAGCTTTACAGCATAATGAAAATGTGGTTTACCCAGGTCGTTAATTACTGAATTTGAAATATAGGCTTCTGATTTGAAGTGACAAATTAGTGCAGTGTTTATGATGAACTATAATCCCCTCATTTCTAAGATTTTAATTTAAAGATGTTATTATACTTTTACATGACTTGCTTTAGTACTTAATTTGAGCTTTATTGTCTTACGAAACATAAGCTTTCAGATGTGTGACTGCATTGTTACAAGTTGCCAAAGAAAAAAATTAATATGAGGTGACAGGTGCACGGCAGTAGTTTGTTTTAGTGCTGTTCCCTGATTTTCCATTCTCTACCCAGGCATCAATTATCATGCGCAAAAAAGAAGCTAAAGCGGAAGAGCTACAAGAAGCAAAAGAAGAGCTGTCCAGAGTAGAAAAAGAACTGGCACAGCGGTCAAGTCAGGCACGAGACTTGGATGGTAATGAAATCATTAAAGATGATGAGGTAAGTGAGCACACAAATTTGAATGGAGTTAAAATAAAAGGCAAAATACAAAACTCTGTGCATCTGTTGTTTGCTGTTATGGACTTTGTGTGGGAAATTTAAACGCAGCATACAAGCCTAAGTTATTTGAATAAATCCAATCTGGGCATCATCTATTTATTTTTCTAATTGAAGCTATACCCACTGATAACTAATCTGAAGCAATCTTTATGATTATTACATGGGCAATGGTCTGTTGTAAGGCAGCTACAGGCAGATCAGCAAAAAATGTAAGAAAAAATGTAAGATTGCTATTACAACCACCTAAGCATTTCCTCAACACTCTCATTCTAGCTCTAACAAGCAGTAGATATGTTCATACCGTAGGTTAGGGCTTCCTACGCCATGACACCATCTTTTCATGTTTGCCGTTTCAGAATGTTTTCAGGACTTCAACTTTGGATACCTCATATCCTTACATAAAACTCTCTTATCATCAGTAAAAATAAAAGCAGGACTTAACTGTTAATGCTGATTTAATGGCAGATCATTTCAGTACTGGCCACTTAACTTCAACCCTGGTCTGCTGGCAATTTTGGGCAAATGAGTGTTGTGAGTGGAATTTCTGTGGTCCAACCACCCATGAAAGATGTCACATGACTGTATGTGGTACCCCCATGGTCCATATAATACATCCCTGTCTGGTTATCACCTTTATTTTCTTATTTGCAGCCCTCGCAAAGTATTTGAATATTCTGCTGTGTAAACTGGAACTGGTGCTTCTGGGTTCTGGGTGTGTACAGATGATACCACAAAAAAAACTGTTTTCCTCCCTTCTGAGAAAATGTTTATATGTTAAGTTATGATTTACCAGTAATGGCGCACTGCACAATAACGTGCAGTGAATACACTTGACTTAAAGTTTTCATCCTCTTTCTCTGTACGTTTAACATTCATTTGCTCAGAAGTTGATACGCTTGCTGCTTCCTGTGCAGCTCTTCTTTTCTCCACCCTAGCGGCCCGCTTCTTCTCTTGTTCCATGGACATCTTTTCACGTTAAAATTGATTAAGTCAGTTTTTGTGTTGCAATTACTTAGTACGTTTTAATTTTTCACTTAAACTGACACTTAAGTCTTTAATCTGCCTCAAGAATGATTTACGATATGAAGAGGTAGGGCAAGTGACGGCGAAGGTGGTAAGGATGAGAACGGCGCCCGTACACATGCACCACACAGCCAACCTGCTGGCCGCTGCCGAGAGTTGATTCTACAATAAAATAAAAAGAGCAATAACTGGAGGTCAATCATCACTCTGAAAGCGGATAGTAGAGGTCACGTGGTATATGTGTGCCAAATTTCAGGTCAATCGGTCAAAAGGTTTGCAAGCTACAGGTGATTTAAAATCATGGGCAGACAAATGGACAGCCACGGCAGTGTATTATATAGAAAGAAATTGACACCTTTGTATTTTGCTAAGCATCCATTTCTAGATTCCCCCACCCAATACCTCGGATATTCAGTAGCATACGGACAGAAATTGCTTTCCGTGACATCTGCAAGCTGCAAAATAAATGTGCCTGATCTAAATGGTTGTAAATCTGAATGGCAGCTGTTGCACTGAAATTATTGCTCTGGCTGCTCGCCTATCTTTCTTACAGTCAGGATCGCAATTTTAATAGAATTCTTGGTTTTACAAAATGAAATTAGAGTATTTAGGAGAGCTTATCAATAAAGCAGATAACTGGCACAACTGGCACTTTTGTTATTTCTGTTCTTTTAGGCATCCATCCAATAATGTGAGCAATACTGGATTCTAAGTAACAGTTTAAACTGAATTAAGAGAAGCCATATTACAAAGGCATATCTGGACCTGATATGTAGCGAATGATAGCTGCTGTGAATTGTGCATTGGAAAGGGCAAACCTATTACATGATTTCGCAGTTAAACAGTTAAGAAGGCTTTCACAACATAGAAACCCCCAGTGGGCTGTTTCATATCAAAAAGAATGCTGCTTTCATCTCCACCTGCTCAGTACAGCACGGCAGCAGCATTGGCTCCCTTATACACATTGTTATGTAGTGCCGGAGAGAATGTGGAGAGTCAGAGGCCACACTGGGCATGTATGCTTGGCAGCAGAACAATGAAAAGGGATTTCAGTAAATTGGGAATCGCAATTCTGGGGTCCAGGGATCTCCAGGCAATAGTTCTCCTGACATATTCTCATAAAAATATTATACTAAGAAAAAGAAATCCCTTTATCATTAACCAGATTTGTCCAGTGATGTACAGATTGGCAGCAAGAGTTAATGAGAAGTTAAACATTATGTATGGGTGTTGTAAAAGAAAAGCATAGGAGGACACAGTTCTTATAACTCTTTTGAAATTTTTTTTTGTCTTGTAAATGTCCAGTTCAACTACATGTCTAGTAAAGCCAATAAAATAGTTAATGATCATCAACATTTATTATATTGCCTCTCTGTCCTCAGCTGTATTTTTCTCCAGCTAATTTCAAATTATTTTTGTGCTGACTTGGCCACCAGCAAGATCGATAAAAAGCATTATAGTGTGGGAGTTAAGAAAGACATTGTATGCTTTGGTGTGGCTAAGAGAGAAAACATTGTCTTGTAATAAGAGTTTTATGTCTGTCGTTTATTTAAAGAAAAGAATTGAGTAAGACTTATGTTATTTTCATTTATGCTTGTTAGAATGAGGTGCCCCACCCTGGAATGGTTCCAATGCTTGGTACCCAGTGAAAAACTCGGCACCCCCTATAAGTGTGAGGTAGATGATTAGGATCTGATTAAGGAAGGCTGGGAATACTTTTGTTTTCTATGTTGAATTTGACTTTGAATAGAATATTTTTCCCCCCATACAAGCACCATATTGCAGTATACATTGGCACAAGATAACATTCCCCAGAACGCAGTGCAACATATACAAAAAACACCAGCCAGTGATTCCTGCATCCATCCATCCATCCATTTTCTAACCCGCTGAATCCGAATACAGGGTCACGGGGGTCTGCTGGAGCCAATCCCAGCCAACACAGGGCACAAGGCAGGAACCAATTCTGGGCAGGGTGCCAACCCACCGCAGGACACACACAAACACACCCACACACCAAGCACACACTAGGGCCAATTTAGAATCGCCAATGATTCCTGCATATTGTAAAGATTCAATAATAAACTTAAGCAAGTTGAAAGTACAATGTCTTTGCAGACGTTGAGTCCATCTAATGAACTGCCTCCATAGACGGCAGGCGTAGGGTTTTAAGTCCTTAAGACAGGAAGAGACTGGTCTGAGGGGTAGAATCGGAAGTGACCTCACAAGTCCTCGACATTCTGGGCTTCTATCTGTGGATGAAAATGGACAAGATGTGACTACCAGCGCCCCCTCTCGACTTGGAGTGCAACTATTGACACACAAGCCCTTTGAATGCATCCTACTCGCATGTGCATGACAATATATACTATAATCTACTAACGTGTACTTGACTTTACTAATAACTGAATAAATAACAGGTAAATGAATAGACAGTGTAAATTCAAATATATGGTAATGAGTGATAACAGCATTAGTAACAGATTACCTGTATATGCTATTAGGAGCAAATCAGAGGGCCACGTATGGGGTTTTGGGTGTTGAGCCATGGGGCAGAGCAGAGTTCATAGTCCTGACTAGAAGAGTTAGAAGCTGTTGAAGAGGCAGTCAGAACAGGTTCTGGTACTACAGTGCTTTCTACCAGGATGAAAGTTGGACAAAGAGACCGTGGGAGGGCTAGGGACGGTCCTTCACAGTGCTGTGTCCTCTGCGGATACAATGCTCAGTAAGGATGTTATTAATGAAGGGTAAAGATGTCCCGATGAGCTTTTCTGATGTGTGCACTATCTGTTGTCGGACATTGCAGTTGGATGCTGTAAATTTACTTATTCATAATCACAACATATCGAAAGTATGAAAAGTATATACTCATTTTCATATTTTCCCTGTTTAAGTGCATTTGCATGTTTTATTTTGTTTTGTTATCTTTGATCAACACAAAAACATATTAAGGTAAAAATACAATTCAGTTGATGCTCTTATATTAATTATAAGTAAAAAAAACAAAACAGGAAATAAGTGATTACTTAAGAATTCACCCACCTTGAATCAATATTTGGTTGAGGTACATTTGGTAGATCTCCAAGGCAATATTTTTTTTATTTTTTACACGTCTGTTCCGGCTTTGTCTAGCTGTGCAGTGCGTTTTTCCCCCTCACTGGATGAAAGCTGGTATGAACAGCTTTTAAATGTTTTCATTTTATTTATTTATGTACTATTGCTCACTCATAATCCTGGCTGAATTGATAACCATGCCTTTAAAGAATCACCTCAGAACATTGGTTTTAATGTTCAACTTTGACTTTAAGCTTTGTTGATTTTTTTTTTCCTAATAGATGAATTTCTGCAAGGTCATAGAAGACTACTGTAGATTTCTCTCCAATGTTCCTTGATATAGTCCTACATCCATTTTAGCTATCATCTCCATAAGCCTTCCGGGTTCTGACAAAAAGAAGCCTCTCTATGGCCTGATACGTTCATCTCTTTATTTTAGGATTGAAATGATGTTCTCAGTGTGATTTTACACTTAATTCCAAACATAGCCTTCCACATTAATGTTAGAAGAGTCCATTTTTGATCATGATATAAAATATTCTTCCTCTTGGTTTTTGTTAGTCAAAGTGTAATTTATATGATCCTTTCCTTAAACAGTGGCTTTTATTTTGCCTTGTCTTATGAAATCCAGATTTGTTGTTTTCTCCTGCAATCGTTATCACATGCACAATATCCCTGATTTGAGATGTGCAAGATTCTCAGCAACATTAAAAGTGTTGGGGCATATCCTATTTCACAAAGATGATGCAGTTGTGCTTTGATTGCTGCTTTATCTTAATCAGGAATGTTTTTGTTGGGTGTCCTAGCCATCGTCAAAATGTAAGTAGAAATGGAAACATTATTTTTTACTTTATTTTGTTTAGTTTCGGTGTACTTTTACCATTAACACAGTGCATGACGATAAAATACGCTACAATACAATTTATTTTGTATAGCCCAAAATCACACAAGTAGTTCCGCAGTGGGCTTTAACAGGCCCTGCCTCTTGACAGCCCCCCAGCCTTGACTCTAAGAAAACAATAAAAAACTACCAAAAAAAACCTTTGTAGGGAAAAAATGGAAGAAACCTTAGGAAAGACAATGCAAAGAGGGACCCCTTTTCAGGTAGGTTGGACGATGGGGGTGATGATGATGTTAAAATTCTTAAATTTTGAATTTTGGTCATCTTAGTGCCTGTTATCGCTAGGGTTGTGGCTATTGATTGCTAAAAGTAATTTTATGGTTTACATCGTATTTAACATTGAGCTGAATGTTCTATATTTGTTCAAACTTTACTTACAACAGAAAGGCATTTCTTTTCCCTCGGACAATATATATTTGCAGATTCATCTTGGTTTAGCTCTTGTGTTTTGGCTGCCTTTTTGTTTTACTCTTTAATTTTTCCAAGTGACTTGAATTACCCCAGAGAAAGGTCTCCAAATCCCTCATGCAACAATTTTGACTGGTTTGGTCCACATAATTTACAGACTGAATTGGTCATGACATATTGTATATCAGCGGTGGGCTGGCACCCTGCCCGGTGTTTGTTTCCTGCCTTGCGCCCTGTGTTGGCTGGGATTGGCTCCAGCAGACCCCCGTGACCCTGTAGTTAGGAAACCTACGCAGACACAGGAAGAACGTGCAAACTTCACACAGGGAGGACTCGGGAAGCGAACCCAGGTCTCCTAACTGTGAGGCAGCAGCGCTACCCACTGCACCACTGTGCCGCTCATATAGGTTCGAAAAAGAAGTATAAATTAGTCTGATGAAATAGGGGAATTACGAGTTCTGTGGAATGGCAGAAAAATTAAATAGTGATAAACTGTTGACCATTTGGTGATAGTAACCTACTTTTATTTTTTTTATAACCTGAAACTAAGCTGAAAATTAAATGACAGAGATATAGTAGAAATAAAAAAAAAATTAAAAAAGAAACTAAAACTGCCTTGGATGTTGCTCACTATTAAAGCTTTGTGGTATCAGATTAATGCAGGATCTGACTTTGCCAGAGCCAGATTCCATTCAGACCTCTAAATCATGTAAACAAAGGTGATAATGGTATGCCTCTGAGATGCAGCTTTTCAAATGACCTGGCATCCAACGAATGTTTCTAGAGCCACTGTTCAACAATGAAATGAATGTGTACTTCACTTTGGAACACAGAGATGCATACTAAGCAGGCATGAATTCAGATCATTATTAATTTGTCTGTTTTGAAATATTTGAGGGATGGGAAAACTTTGCATAGTTAACTTTACAACAGCCAATGAATTTTTGTGACAAACAAATAAAAAAAACAAGAATTAAAATTCACGATTTAGGTCTGAGAGTCTTTGTAGCCCTGAATGTAAACATACAGTAGTTGTAATGTGGAAACTGCCAAATTGCCAGGTATTTGTAGCACATGGTAAGATGTCATTTTAGATGGCATGTTGGCAGCTTTTTATGATGAAGACAAGGAACCAAGACGTAGGAAGCCTTGGCAGAGGGTGTATTAGTAACTAGGCTATCGCTATCCACCTTAATAAAAAGATAAGTGTCAGTGTGTCTGTCCATCCATTTTGCGATGTCTCTCTAATTCCATACAAATGCACATCACAAACATTTGTTATAAAAAATGTATTGCATTTGTCATTCCAACTGATAGCGCAGCACAAACATTAGCACTGCATTTACGTATCCGATACCAAATAGCATATAACAGATAGAAATGCATTGCACGGTGCACTGTAAATGTTAATGCTGAGGCCTGTGTTGATTAGTTAGATTTCAGCCCATCTACCTCTATCTGCCCCAGGTCAGTAGATAGAATTCGGCCCCCTTTTAGCCTAAATAATTTTCTCAAATAATGCTATATTGCCAGGGGTTGATTGTTAAGGCCCTGAATGTAAGTAATTCTGAATTTAAGCTGTAGAGGGAAATATGTGATTTAATGTGAGTCTGCTACTCTGATAGGCGGAGTAAGGGAGACTCATTATCTGATGTGTTGATCAGTGTTTCCGTTTATAGTGTACAGCCTATCTGAGTGTTGCCTGATTGTTTAACAGAGAGTAGGGGTTAAGGATTACAGGAGCACCCAGCGTCGCTAGATAGGGTCCTAGGAGACTGACCTAAGGAGTTCAAGAGGTCATTCCTATCCCCAGGAGAAATCACATGAATATCCCAGAAAGTATTTTTTGGCCCTCATTGGCGTAATGAGACAACCCAGTTTCAGTCATTTTCAGTTCATGGGTAGCTGAAGAAAGTCCTGTAGTTACCACACCATTTAAAAATATTATTTGTGAAATTCTTGGATTGTATATTGGCTGTACTGTAATAGAATCAAACAACATGATTTATGTTTGTTAATAGTTGGTGCTGTGCCAGCAGTGTGTGTATTGTTCTTCACATGCGTAAGTACAGGGACAGACACACCTCACATTGTGCTTCAAAACAAAACAAATCTGGTTGAGTAACATAGTGTTCATACATGGTAGCTTAAAGTAAATATGCACGATTTTTTTGATCCTATAATTTGAATGTTACACAGTAAAAATAAAAATTACCAACTTAAACAAATAATTACTGTATGTGACAAAAATTTAAGCCTTGCTATTTAATTTTGTGGGCAATGTAGACTACACCGTACTAAAGTCACTAAACAAAGCAGCAGCATTAAACACTATCGATAATTTTCTAATATTATTAAATTAATATATCAACACAGGTCAGACAGGTCAGGTCAGGTTGGGGAGCAGGCACTGATACAGCGCATTGCTGCACCCACCACATAACAAAACAAAACTCGGGATCCTCATTGGCAACCCCCAGACAGACACGTGGTCCAATCCTAACCCCCTGGAAATGACTATCTATCTGCTGCAGCCAGGTGTTACGTGGGTGACCACTTGGCCTGGTCCAGCTGCCTGGGTCCTCAACAATGTGAATCCTGTAAGCCAGATCACCCTCGGGGAGTCACACCACATGGCTGCTATGCCATAACTGATGCTCCCTCACAATGCAGATAATGCATCATGTGGGACACAAAGTCAGACCTACAGTACCCAAGGATTCCCAGAAGAGACACAGTACTGAATTATCTGAGTCAGTAAAGCAATGTCAGTAATAGTAAGAAAGACCAGGAAAAGGTGGATGGACAAGCAGGAAACCCAAAGTGTGTACAGTTTGGTGGGAACCTGGATAAAGTCTGTCTAACAGGAAAATAGAGAATGGGGATCACATTAGAACAATAATTCAGTAGCGCAAACACTGTAGATGATTGTATGAAAGATAGCAGTTTGACGGTTTAGCCTAAAAACTTGCAAGATATGCTGGATGGTATTTAAGCAAACCATTTACAGTATCGCAGAGGAGTAAGTGGTCTGAGATGATGGAAAGGGCTTTCTTCAGACATTTTCTTATAATTCTCCTGTACACATGAAGTGCAGACCCAAAAATGACCTGAACCATTTCACAAACCTGCTGCATTGAACCTCAGTCCTTCACAGTGCGGTAACCAAAGCCATTTGTAATAGATTCTCTCCGCTGTTCATTCAGGGAGGGTAGTGAACATCTGGTATCCATGTGCTCATGAGCTTTCTTTTGCCTTAAAAGGGTCATGTCTGCCTGGCAGCCCTCTGACTTCCTGTTCTCTTAAAGGGCCAGTCCATTCTCCATCTTTCCAGCCTGACGTTATAAGCCAGCAGATTCTTTTTTATTTTGCCTTATAAAAGCCCTTCATGTCCTTACTCTGTCTTTTAAAAAGGCTACAGACACTTGTGACAGCTCCTAGATCTCATGTCCTCTAGCCTACTGAGAATGTTGTATACTGCTGCCAATGCCTGATCTCTCTTCTCCTCCTCCTCCTGGCTACCCCTGTCTGTAGCCATTCAGGGGCATCAGAACTTTGCCAGAGGACCGGAAGCCCTATGAATTCCCTTCCTTCTGCGCTGGCATAATAGTATGTGTTGTCTCTGCCAGGGCATATGTCTCTCTCTCCGTCTATCCTAGGGACTTCCCGAACTCCGTGTCTGTCTTGTGATGCCCTTTAGGAAAGAACTTTGAAGCCATTATTTAAAAAATATACTATATCTGTTTATCTCTAGTACAACATGTTTGAAATGTTACATCTATTTTTTATTTCTTACCGTTAGTCAAGTAAACCTTATTTCAGTTAGGACGGTTATCTGCTTTATTTCTAAGCCAAAATACTAAATACTTGGCATTACATTTTCCAATGGAGAGTCCAGTCAGATTATCTTGCACAAGCTGTGGTATTGTTCTGTCATTTGCCCCAGCTTGGCTGCCATTTTGTGTGCAGTTTGCCAGTATTTAAAGGAGAATGCAGTTCTCAAAGTAGAGATTCCTACTTTTCAGTTGGTTTGATTATGTTTGCAAAAGTTGGAAGGTATTCTATTAATATATTTTCAGAGACTTTATGCAGGAATTTCATCAGATTGTTCTGAGATTATGTAGTATATCAAATCAGGAGAGTATGACTTCAGTCACACACATCTAATGCTATTAGGACTCAAATGATTTTATTAGAAAACTTACATATTTATTTTTAATATACATATCTTACGTTAAGGGCAGTGTTGTTGGCAGTGGCGTAGTGATACCACTGCTGCCTCACAGTAAGGAGACCAGGGTTCATGTCACAAGTTCTCCCTGCATGGAGTTTGCATGTTCTCCCCATTTCTGCATGAGTTTCCTCCAAATGTTCAAATATCGCTAAACTGAGCCTGGTGTGTTTTTGGTGCGTGGGTGTATTTGTGTGTGCTTTCCCCCTCTCCCCTGTGCTAGCTAGGACAGGAACCAGCATGCCATCTTGACCCTGCTCTGGATTAAGTGGGTTAGAAAATGACATGACATCCTATGTTCACATTGAATATTCTACCATAATGAAGTGTAAAGTAAATTGTACATTTTTACATTGCTTAAGTGTTTCTTAGAAATGTCTAGCATCAAGCATATGGCTTAAACAGGATGATTCGTAGGAAACCCAAATATGAAAATGAAAGAGTGTCAGATGTCTGAACCAACAATATTTTATTCAGACTTGAACATAAGCCTGTATAAAGGGTCCCTAAATCGTTATGATTATTAGATGTTTAAAACCTGGAGAGTAATAATACATGACCCATCTGAGTTCAGACTGCTCCCGTTTTTCTAGGCTGGGTATTCATGATGAATTCGAATGTGACTAGTTATGTTTATGGGTTTCTATGGCAACAGGCGGCATTTTTTTTATATATACAGCATGTTAAACTGCAGCTATTTATACTTTAATGAACAGTATGGGACCATAGGCCAAGTCACATTTATCCAGCTTTCACCGAGTTGTGCTGAATTCCCATGCAGGTTTATTTTTAGAAAAATGTAAAAAATGTTCTTTTCTGACTGTTCTATTCTTGATGTGTGTTTTTTATGGTGCTGTTTTTTTCTTTAGTAATAAGTGAAAAATGTTTTTGGTGTGTACACACGCACTTCGGATTTAATTTCGTTCTTATGTGGCTCACTTCCTATTTATCAGCTCAGCGCAGGATATTTGGCTGCTATCTATTTCTCACAGGTTAGATTTTTTTTGTGTCATGCCAGGGTTTCTACACTTGCTTCGGTTGTATCCATTTTTTATGTCTCTCTTGTTCATTTTTTGATTCTTTCATTTATGTTGTTTATGTGTATTATTCTTTGCTTTTGGTTCTGTTTATGTATGTAAGCTGTCTGTGTTTTATGGATGGGCCCCCCAAAGGACAGGGCTACCCACCACCTCAACGCATTCAGAATCAATTGCCAGGCACTGCCCTCTGCTATATAAATCCGGAGGGTCTTATGGTTCATTTCGAATGCGCTTGGGAGTGGTAAGTTTTATTGGATTTGTATTTCTTTGGATGTTTGATCTTTACTCTGCTTTTTAACTATTCTTTGAATATCTGTATATGGACTGGATTGCCTGTATGTTTGTGGCCATTCAATTTTGCCTTTGTTCTCCATGGAGCTTCATTGTGGTTGGAATACTCTTCTCATGAGGGATTTGGTGCTTGCCCTTACTCCTAGCTGGGGTTTGACGATAATACGCTCCTCTAGTGGCCTTTATTGTAAGTGCTTTGGCACTCTTTAGTCCATGACACACTGTACAGATAAACGATGTGTGAATGTGTGTTGGCGAGTTGATCATGTCTTTGAAGTCTGCCTTTGACTTTAGTTTGAAAATTTGGCATAAATGAATATTAGGAGGAGAGAAATCTTCATGAAACAGAGGAAGTAATTTGGGTAGTGGGGGAAAAAATATTCAGTCAAAAGAAACTGGGTGAAATGAAATAGTCAATCTATCCATCCATTTATCTGTCTTCTGAGTCTGCTTAATCCAATTCAGGGTGGCTGGAAGCTGCAGCATGTGTCAAGAGCCGGGCTTGGACAAGGCCTCAGTAGCTAGAAAAATAAACAGTCTGGTGTTTCTCTACAAAGAAAGAAACCACTGCAGCGTTTAGCAGTGAGCAACAGCCAAATCGACTGAGAATATCTTCATTTGATGATGCAAAAAGCAAACACTGTTATAGAAAAATGATAAAAGCACATTAGATTGTATAGAGTGGCTTTATAACTGCAATCATCCTATGATTAAAAAAAAAAAGTCTGCATTTTTTACATTTTAAAATGATTGATATCTTTGGCTATTTATATCTTTTAGGCTTATAAAGTCATTTTAATTGGCTGGCTTTCTATAAATAGTGTTTTAAGTGAAATCTGCCCGAGAAATGTCCGTTTTTAGCAGTCTGCGGTGTAAGACTGTCGGTCTGGATTATCATCGATTCATTATTACACTTCTGTTCAAACATAGAAACAGTCAAAAGTGTAACAGATAAATTAAACTTCACTGAGTTTTTTTTCTTGAGGGATGTTTAATCTGACAAGATAGTTTATCTGTCGGCATTCGAGATGCACAGACCTACTGCCTATTATGGCAGTTTATCATCCTGTGTGCTCACATTGGTGTCTAATTAAAAAGTATACTTGATTGTTTTCATTAAGAAACAGGATTATTGGCACATTGTGTACTTATTATGTAGTGTGCACTGGAGCTCTGGATAAGCTGTCAGGGCTTATCAGAAGTATTTTCCATTTTGTCAATGATGAATAGCATGTGTCACACTGAAAGTGCTTGGCCGATCTGTATAATGTTCAGTGCCACACTTATTCTTGTTCAATTAAGATTCCAAGGTTTTTCTTTTGCATTCAGACTCTGATTATTCTGTTGTTCATATTTTTAGCTTCTTCTTTCCTATAAGGGTGTTGGATGTGCACGTAATGCTCATCATGGTGGCTCTGTTGGCTTTCTCATAGCATAGACAGATTGCACAAATTTGTGTTTTATGAGATTTTATCCACTTGACATAAAAAGAAACTTTGATTTTTCAACCAGTAGCCCACAACACTTTTTGCAAATAATACATTTTCTTATGGAACTGTTTAAAATATTGTGTTTTTTGTTTCCTTTTTTTTTCATTTAAACAAACAGAAGTGGAAATCGATGAAGCCTCTGTTAACCTGTTGAATTATGCAGGTGTCCATGCCCTTGTAGGACACTGCTTACTAAGGGGTGAGGAGGTGATTTTGCTGCATATTAAGGCTGGACATGTCAACGAACTCTTTATTGGTGCCAGTAACTCTTTTTTTTTTTACTTTTTTTTTTTTAACTCTATTCATTATTAGTTAGTTTGTGGAGGAAAATAGGGAATGTTCAATGTTTCAGGTATTTAGGAATGGAATTACTGTAGTTGAACAACGCCAGTTGCATTTCGAGGAAGATGAAGTGCTGATTTAATGTGAGCAAACGCAATTTACAGAGGACTACAGCATCCCGGTAAACGGAACTCTTATTTTTAACACTAGTGGGCTCCGCCCACCCCCAGATTTGGTTAACCGGATATACAATTTTAAGAGGTTGTTATTTTCATGGGAATCGTTACATGTACATTATTTTCACTTTTACTTTAAAACTTTAATAAAAACAATATTTTGATTCCGTGTTCGTACTTACATCGTGACAACACAACGTATAACTGCCTGTGAGTGAATATTGTTTGATTCTCTATAATAAATAGGATGACTTTTTCGATTGTTTGTTTGTATAAAATTATTGTCCTAATGAAATTTATAAGAGCTGAGAGCCCAGGAACTGTGTCTGACAAAAGCATTCACTTGTCTGAGGTTAGATGACTGTGGCGTTGTTTGAAAATAGTTGTAAGTAGGGCGTAACTTGAAAGAATCTCATGTTAAAAGTCTCCGTCTCACGGGACTTCATACCGCACCAATGTTTTTGGACTCTTTTAATCCTCACTGGCAAGACAAAGTAGACGATCTACAAGACTTAGACTTAAAGTTTAAATCCAAACAATATATTTGATCTCTTTTCGCTGTTCCGTTATTTCACCGTGTAATACTTTCCGTTTGTTTGTGCTGATGCAATCTTTCCTATCCTTTTTTTTTGAGACGTTCTAATTTTCATACTTCCATTATCTCTAACCTGCTGTGCATGTGTTCCACACCAACATTTTTGAATTCTTTACGACGTTCTACTTTGTCATCTACTCTTTGTCCTTTATTTCCGACCCTGGGCGTGGACTCGTCTCGCAGGACGTATAAGTGTCTCTCTTAGAAAATCACGTATCGTCTCCTTCCAAGATTTTATTTTTTACAATAGAGAGATAATGATATTATATTGCAAACCTTAGGGGCAACAGTAGAAGAGAACCGTGGCCTGATTTGTCAACATTGAAAGCCAACTGTTTCATGAACTGTACTTTACTGCATTCACTAATAACACTTCTGTTATAAGCTTCTGTCCTCAGTGCATTGCTTTTCACTGTAAGGCCTACACATTGTGTGTACTCTATAAAGACAAAAGTGTAAGGACACCTTGACTGTCACTCCTACAAGGGCTTGTTGGGTATCTCATTCCAAATCCATAAAGATTAGGTTAAAGTTTGGCTATAATAGCCTCCACTCTTCTTTCCACAAGATTTTAGACAGTGTCTTTGGGAATTTTTGCCCACTCAGCCAAAAGAACATTTGTAAGGTTAGGTACTGATGTTGGTCATCTGACTCACAGTCTCTTTTCCAATTCATTGCAAAGGTGTTCAGTACGGTTGAGGTTCAGGACTCTGTGCAGGCCACTCTCGTTTCTGTATGTATTTATGCACAATGGGCACAGTCATGCTAGAACAGAAAGAACTGTTACCACACAACTGGAAGCGCACACTTGTCAAAAATTACATTTTGTGCTGTATTACTAACAGTAACCTTCACCAGAACTAAGGAGCATAGACAGAACCCTGAAAAGCAGCCCCAGTAGGCATCATGCAGCCCAGAAGGTAGCATTCACTTGGCATTCACCAAACTCAGATTGGTCCATCAGACTGCCAAATAGTGAAACGTGATTAATCACTCCAGAAGACACATTTGTGCTGCCCTCTGAGTCAAATGATGATATGCTCTACATCACTGCAGACAACATCTGGCTTTGTGCAGATGATTGGCCATAGAAACCCATTTTATGAAGATCCCAATATGTAGTTATTATGCTGATGTTACTTTCAGCAGCATTTTGGACCCGTGCTGTCAGTCATGTTACAGAGGATAGATAATTTTACATGCTTCAGGACATGGCAGCACCACTGTATGAATTTGCATGATATGCCACTCCATGGTAGAGCTGTTGTTGCTCCACAATTGTCCTACTTTACAGTAACAGTTAACCAGGGCAGATCGTGCAGCGCATAAATTTTAAAGGTGGTATCGTATGACAGTGCCACGTTTAAAGTCGCTGAGCTCTTCTTTTTGACCCATTCTACTGCCAGTGTTTGTCAATAGAGATTTTGCTTAGCTGTGACTTGATTTGATGCACCTATTAACACTGAAACATCTGAACTCAGTCATTTGAAGGGGTGTCCATATAGTGAAGGAAATCTTGTGTCCATTAGCTTTAGAGTGTAAAGTAGCATAAAGTACCATAACGCATCAAAGTAGTTCAACATTTATTACATGCTAGGTAAATTAAAAGAAAATTCCCATACAATAGTGATCCTTACATAAGGCAGAGACTGGCTGTTTTTTGAGAATACATTTCAAAAAGAAGCTGAACACAACAGAAGCCAAATGGCATGTTTTATAGGTAAAGAGAACACCAAAAGCTACTTGGATATCTTGGTTTTTTTTTATCTGTGGCCAATATACTTAACACTATCTTGAATTCACATTTAAAACCTTAGTGACTGTGAAAATAAAATGCTTTAACATTTTGCTATAATTTACAGAAGCTAATTATTAACTTTATACATCATCAGATATTTCATATTTCAACATCACTGCACTAACCAGCAGTCGTGCTGAACACTTTTGTTTCCCATGTCAGTCTCCATTTTCGGCACCTCTCTACAACTGCTGTTCTACTTTGTGGGGAATGTTTCTCACACTGGAAGAAGTCAGCTGCCTCTCAGCACATTGATGTCAACCTGGTTTCAAGCCAGCAAAGGTGCCGACAGTAGCTGGGCCACTCAGACCTGGTGAGGGCATGGCCATTCTGCACACAATTATAATAAGCAGCTTGTTTGAAGATTGTAAGTGATGTGCAGTGTTTCTAGTACAAGCAGACAGAGATATGCATATATGTCATTTGTTCATATATTATGTAAACCAACTTTGTAATATTTCCTTATAGCTTTTTATACAGTGGCACTCTATTCAAAATCCTTACATAACAACTGTAGTGGTGCTTGGACTATGAAGGAGAATTTTAGCAGGTGATTATTACCAATCATTTGCATGCACAAGGGGAACAGTTATGTGTGAAAACTATGCACCATATTGCTTGAAGAAAAATTGTCTTTTACAATATGATGCTGAGCAGCCATAAAAAAAGAGGGTAATATTTTACTTCTAAAGTGGCACCAGCGTACTGCATTGACTATTCTAAATAAGAAGGAGCACCAGGAGAGGTTTTAAGCTCTGTTGCACCGATGTGTAAAACTACAATCTTCAAATGCAAAAAGCTATGATGAACAAATTTGCTTTTCTCCATTCCCCTGTTATTGTTAACCCGTAGCTTACAGGTGTTTATTGGATTGTTCTGCACTGCTGTTGTCATCTTCATGCAGATGCTGTTTTGTAGTCCAGCGGATTGCAGATGTATCTTACTCCCTGATATGTCCGCTCTGTATAGATTTTGCAAGTCCAGATTTTGTTATTGTGGAGCTGCGTAACTTAGTCTTGGGAGCAGTAGATTCACCATTCTGAATTGGTGTTTCTGAGCAACTGTTTATGCAGAGAAACAAGATTAAAAACTTTTTGTCCATATCCTGAATAGAATCTATTAGATGTGTATGCAGTGCTCTCTATGATCCTTTATTTGAAATGAATTTTGGAGAAGGCTGTTTTGCTGACAGTTTATAACTTACCTACTCTGCCTTTTAAGGAGTTATGTATGGGACAGACTTCATAAATTCATTTCCTGTCTTAGAACATAAGTGTGATACGATCAAAGCAGCTTGCATTAACTGATCACATTAGAAGCACCACAGATCACCAAAGCTCGATTTAAATCATTTAACAAATTACTTGTGTCACTAATGATTTAAATCATGAGTGCTCATTTAATAAGAAGGCTGTTGGCAAAAGTCAGACAAAAGGAAAAGAAGTCATACTAATGTATGATTGCTTACACTGTACCACCCCAACCTTGACTAACCTTGGTTTCCAAAAATATGAAACCATAAACTGCCACACAGACACTCTTGATATTCCATGTGGCATAGAGCACATAGTGTGATTTCTGAGATTGTTCTCTCATCTAAAACATTTATAGCTTTTGGCGTTCAAAGGGAACTGAAGAGAACAGCGGGACTGACAGTGCACACAGAAGAGAGAGAGATGGTAGATGTCACAAGGGGGATGACATGAAGATGTTTGTTTTATCCTTGGCTTCTTGCCTGGGACTGTTTTATATGGAACATACAATCAGCCTCGGGGAATCTGAAATTTTGTGGCCTCATCAGCACAATATGTTTGCTCCTCGAAGTATATTCATGTCGGTGTAATGAACAGCAGCACTCCATTGTCTGTGATTCACAATTCTGTAGACTGCTTGAAGTCTCCAAATCCCGAGTCCCTCGTCGTGTATTCTGATAGCAAGTGGAATGTGTTACATGACAAGCCTGTCTGCACAGTTTCTATTGTTGCTGTCCCTTAACTTTATTCTTACACAGAATTTTTTTTTCTGTGTAAAAAAGATCTTTTATCAGATGGAAAACAAAGCGTCAAGACATTTTTAGACTCATTTAAAAGCAGCAAAGGTGCTTCAGCCTAACTTTGCATTTTCTTATGCGCTGCTGTCACTTCAGAGTGTGTCATATACTTAGATTAATGACAAATGTAACCTTGCCTCTTTTTAAAAGCACTTGAAATGTGTTAGCTGTCAGCTGGTGTGGCAGATTAAGCATGCCATTTGTATTGCTTTTAAAGGTTTCACCATACAGTTCACTCATGAATTTAACATGCCTTAAGAGGTTTATTATTATATTTTCATTCCAAAGTACTTTTTAAATTATCTGAGATTGTAATGCATTTGCTTCTTCTGCATGCACAAACGCTTTTATATTTGCACGAATGTGTGAGTATAAACATACATTCCATTCATTAATCATTTCATTTTCTAGACCTCTTATTTCTATTGGAGAATTGAGAACAACTAGATGTTGACCAAATACTCTTACCACAAAAATGCAGAGTTGATTATTAAAATAACATGCACGTCTTTGGGATTCGGGAGCAATGTACCTTAAGGAAAAACCCCAGTAAACGAGGGAAAAAAAAAATACTCCTATATTCCACATTGACTGTCACTGGATCAGGAGTCAAAATCAGGTTCATGGAGGAGGAGGCGGTAGCACTAAGGCCTGTGCTGCTATATCTCTTATGTGTCTAATACATCTTAGGCAGTGTGGTGGTTAAGGCTTTGGACCTAGGAGTTTTAACTCTGAGCTTGTGGTTTCAACTTTTTCTACTAATACTATGTGACCACAAGCAAGTCACTTCACCTGCCAGTGCTCCAATTAGAGGAATAAAAACATAGAACTAATTGTATCTCAAATGTTGTAAGTCGCCTTGGTGAAAGACATCAGTCCAAGGATAATAATAAGTAGTAGTGACACACACAACCTGTAGTTATGTTACTTTAGAACTTGATTTAGTCACTAAAGGTGATTTCTACAGGGTGGTCCAGATCTAATTATGCAGATCCAGATCATCTGGATGACTTTGATTAATGCGGGGACGATTCCAGTTCGGCGTGAAGACGATTCTTCATGTCGTCAGTTTGCACACTTCTCGATGGTCCCATATTTTTCTGCTGATTTTCTATGTAATAAACTTTTTTTTTATTATTTCATTTTATTGCAATCATTCCATACAAATCAATCAATCAATTTTTACAAAAAGTAAAATTGAATTAAGAACAAGTCGACCCCCACCCCTGAGAGAGAGAGCAAGGCAAACGGCGTAAAATTTAAGGCTTGTAAACATACCTGAATTAATAAGTTTGATAAGCCAATAGAGATGAATGCAGAAGACAAAGAAATACAGAAATAATTGCTTCCTCTGTGCTTTAAGAGCTTATTTTAAAATATTACTGATTAGATCCTGCCATGTTTTGAAAAAAGTCTGTACAGATCCTCTTACTGTGTATTTGATTTTTTCCAATTTCAAATAGTATAACACATCGGTTACCCACTGGTTTAAAAGAGGAGAGTTTGGGTTCTTCCAGTTTAGCAGAATAAGTCTGCGTGCCAGAAGTGTAGTGAATGCAATCACAATTTGTTTGTCTTTCTCCACTTTAAGCCCTTCTGGAAGAACCCCAAACACAGCTGTTAATGGGTTAGGAGGGATTGTGACACCAAGGCTGTCTGAAACGTAATTAAAAATTTTGGTCCAGAATGACGTTAATTTGGTACAGGCCCAGAACATGTGACCCATTGAGGCTGGGACTTGATTGCAGCGTTCGCAGGTTGGATCATGCCCTGGAGACATTTTGTAGAGTTTTAGACGAGACAAATGTGCTCGATATATAATTTTGAGTTGTATAATTGTATGCTTTGCGTATATGGAGCTCGAGTGAATTCTCTGCATTGCTACTTTCCACTCCTTTTCTGATATATTAATTGAGAGATCTTTTTCCCAGTGTCCTCTTGGATCTTTGAAAGGAAGGGATTGTAAAATGATTTTATATATTGCATATTTTTATATTTATATTTATATTTATATATATATATATATATAAAAACTTACTAAGTTATAGCGTAATGAAAATTGCATAATTAGGTCTGGACCACCCTATACATTGAATCTCCATTGTTAATACTTTATTCACTGTGCTACTTTTCTTAAACCTGAACTAAAGCAGGTATTTTTCTTGCGTCCCTTATTAGTCTGACTTGTGTCCCCACCTGCCATATACTCAGTCTGAGCACACACCATTAGGTAAACAGCAAAAGGCTCTCTCATGGACAAGATTATCTTTTACCCTGAACAGTCTACAGAGCAATAACTTGAATTAAACAGATATGTTCCTATGAAGCACAATGTCTCACCTGGCCACAGAGCCGCACTTTAGCACCAGGTTCAATTCTGAGGTGTGCTGCCCCATGGGGTGGAGTTTGGGTGGGCTTTTCTCTCATAAGCCAAAGACATAACATCTGGTCACCTCCAAACTGGTCCAGAATAGCTTGTTAATACAGTATCACATAGACAAATTAGTGATGGAAAAAACTTGTTTGTATTCATTTCCTTTATCATCAAGATAAATATATTGAAGCTTTTATCTTAATAACACCACTTCATTACATTTTATTGTTTCACCTCTGGTTCCTTTCTTCAAATATATTTTTAAAATTTAATAAACAGAATTGTCTCTCCTTTTTAAATCTGAGCCGTCTCCTCAAAGCACCCACTTTGTTCTTTTCTTAGGCAGGTGGTGTGGCGTAGTGGTTATGGGTTTGTGGTTGAGGTTGGGGGTTCAAATCCCACTCATGGCACCAGTATGTGACTTGGAGCAATATACTTGTGCTCCAGTTGGAAAAACTGAAAGAAATGTAACCAGTTGTATCATAAATGTTTTAAGGCATTAGCCAAATAAGAAAATGTAAATGTAATGCAAATCTTAATATGGTTGAAAATTGCCTTAAGATTATAAATGTGGCCAGTTATCTTGTTAGATTTGTGTCTTTGATGATCAACTGGTTATCATATTTTAGTATTTAACTACAGTACATGGGGTGGCACGGTAGCACAGTAGCCTCCTGCTGTTCAAAGACATGCAGGTTAGGTGAATTGGCAATGCTAAGCTGACCCTAGTGTGTGTTTGCCTTGCGATAGACTGATGCCTTGTCCAGGGTTTGTCCCCTCCTTGCACAGTACGCTAGCTGGAGTAGGCTCCAGTGCATGCCTCGTCTATGCATTAAGTGGGTTAGAAAATGATATGACTTTACAGTACCTAGCAGTCTGTCGGCTTTTTAATTTAATTTCTAGAGCAGGCCCTGTAGAATTAACATTTAACCTTTATTTTTATTTTTAGGCACTTTGAGTTCCAGCAGGTCTCAAGTACACTTGATAGTAAGAATAGCATGGAAGCCTGTACCATCTGCCCACATAATGTTTATACTTTTTCTGTTTTTTATAGCTTAAGAAATACGTCAGCAAGTTAAGAAGCAAAAGTATGGTTTTCAAGAAGAAGCGTCAAGAGATTGCTGAGCTGCGGGCAGAGTATGGTGTCTTGCAGAGGACAGAGGAGATACTGAAACAGCGGCTGGAAGCTATGCAGCAGCAACTGGTAACATGAGTGTCTTTTCCCCCTGTACACGTGCAGCACCTCCAACTCAAACTGCAGTTCCTCTGAAGCGGTTCAGTCTTCCCAGAAATTCTTTAATGCCTCTTAACCCTCTAAGCTCCCAGACTACTGATAGCAGATATGACGCAAAAAGGGACGTACGTTTCTATTTGGGATATCTGCATCTGTTAGTTGGCAGGCTCATCTTTTTTTTATGATCACAAGGAACTGTATTTTTGTGAAGCAGCTGGGCTTTTCACTGCTGCTAGATTGTTAAAAGTTTTTTTCCTTTTTTGATTTTTTATGAAGTCCTATTGGCAGCTGAAGTTCAGCATTTTGGCATTCTTTCCTTCTTGTGTTATGTCCTGACATATGTAAGGCTGTGCTGAGCTGTGTTGTATTTTTTTTTTTTTTTCTTTGCACATTTGCTCTAACACAAGTGGTAAAGTGATAGGCGACCTTATCAACGCTTAGCATGCCAATTAGTTAAAAGGAGAGCCATTAAGCATGTCGTTTACTAGTCCTCTTGCTCAAGTAAAATTCCATGTTAGCAGTAAGATGAATACAAAGTGGCAGATAACACATCTTTGTATCAGGCTTGTTTGAAAGAGTCAGACACAGTCTTCTGCGAAATGTCCGCATAATAAGCGTTCACTGCTCTATCTGACGAGTCCATTATGAGTTGTCTTTTATAAGCTGTAATTGATCTAAAAATAATCATTACATTCAATCCAGGCTAGTCAGAGCAGTGATGCCAACTTCTGTTGGTATGAAATTTATAATAAGAATAACTTTCTAACCCCCAAATATCAACATAGACATCCGGGTTGTATAAAGATGCCTGCCAAAGGGTACCCCTTTGTCACGGGAGTGGAATTTAATTTTTTATGACAAAGCTAAGAGGAAAAACACAAGTAAAGCTTCCTTGGCACCGTCTCTTTTAAATTAAACATTTTTTTTTCTCTCTAAGCTAAGACCTGATATAAAACAGAAGCTTGCATGGTTCTCATGCATCACCAGAGCTTTCAACATTAAAATTCTAAACACTCGTTTTTATAAAAGGGTGGTAAAAATGTGTTTATTCTGTATCCATTCTCATTTCATTATATAAATAATTCCATTAAAAGTGAGCAAAATCAGAAATTAGTTTTCAAGGCGAGAAGGCACCATACAGATGAGGCGTTTTATCACTGTGGTACACTGAGAGAGAGGTTAGAGGTAATGTGATCTTGTGTTGTAAGCCCACAGCAGTGGTTCCTCTCCTTTTTACTTAAGTGCTCCTGATGCCCATTTATTTAATTGATCTACAAAACAAATTAGGAAAGCGAGTGAATTGTTTCCTTCACAGCACTCTGCATCATGCCTTCTCTGCTAAACTTGCCCTTCTAAGAAACTGCGTAGCTGGCCTGTACAGAAAGACCACCCCTGCTTTGCTTTCCAGCATTATGCATGGCATGAAACACATCTATTCTGATGCTACATGACCTTTTTCTAAGGTTCAGACACGCATGGGTCAAAGGGGCAAAAGAGTGTTGGCATACTTTGATGCAGAGATTAACTACTCATGTTTCCCTTGAACATTATGAATATTACTAAGAAATGCCTCCCAAAAAAATAATCAAAGGCTGCAAACCATAAACCAGAAAGACCAGCATGTAATGCTAGTAAATCCCCATCAAGCCATTCTGATGGTGTGCTAAATGATTAGAGCCCAGGCAGAAACCGCAATAAAGGTAGGCTGGATGAGCAGTTAAACCATAATTCTAAAGCAAAAGGATGCCAGTGCAGTCCCCACCAATGACTCTCTGTATCACCCCATAGCAAATAATGTAACCAGCCAGAGCTCATATGGTGGGTATAACCTGGATGAAATTCTGACAAATGTGACACCGGATTGGAAGAAACAAATTCACTCAGCGTAGTTAATTGGAATAAAGAGCATGCTCTCCGTATGTTTTTTTTCCTTTCTCCATAGCTGTAGTGAAAGATATTGTCAGTATTTTGCAGCTACAGTCCCTTCTAAAAGTATCTGAACAGTAAGGCCAATGACAAGAGCGATCAGAGTTTCAGCTTTTATACCCTAGTATTGACATCTCAAAATGTTAAACAACAGAGCACATTTTGTAACAAACCACTCAGTTTTTCAAGTAAGCAAAAGTATTGGAACAAAAAGTACTTCATATTTGGTTGCATATCAGTTGTTCACAATAACTGCATCAAGTCTATGACCTATAAACACCAGGGGATTTCATATTTCTTTATTGGTTATTGACTTTTACCATAGAATCTTGCCTGGCAGCTCCATCCTTAGCATCCTGTTCCCAATATACCCAGCACATGTCCAAACCAACGCAATCTCGCCTTTCTGGCTTCGTCTCCAAACCGTCCAACATGAGCTTGACCCTCTGATGTCCTCATTTCTAATCCTGTCCATCCTCGTCACACCCATAGCAGATCCTAACATCTTTAACTATACCATCTCCAGCTCTGTCTCCTGTTTTTTGGTCAGTGCCACTGTCTCCAACCCATATAATATAGCTGGTACCCTTCTGTCACAAATCACACCTGACACTCTTCTCCACCCTGCATGGACTCATTTCTTCACCTCTCTTCCACATTCTCCGTTACTCTTTATTGTTGATCCCAAGTATTTAAAGTTGCCTACCTTCGCCAATTCTACTCCCATTTCTCTGACCTCCCTCTCATTCACACACATGTATTCTGTCTTGGTCCTACTGACTTACATCACCTCTCCTCTCTAGAGCATATCTCCACCTCTCCAGGGTCTCCTCAACCAGCTCCCTACTCAGATCACAATGTCAACAGTAAATATCGTAGTCCATGGGGTCTCCTGTGTAATTTCATCTATCCACACGTCTATCACTATTGCAAATAAGATAGGGCTCAGAGTTGATTCCTGATGTAATCTCTTCTCCATCTTGAACACATCCATTACTCCTACCGCAGACCTTACCACGGTCACACTTCCCTCGTACATATCCTGTACCACTCTTACATACTTCTCTGCCACTCCCAACTTCCTCATACAATACTACAACTCATCCTTAGGCACCCAGTCGTATGCTTTATCTAAGTCCACAAAGACACAATGTAACTTCTTCTGGCTTTCTTCATACATCTCCATCAACACCCTCAGGGAAAACATCATATCTGTAATGTTCTGTCCTGGCATAAAACCAAACTGCTGTTTGCAAATCATCACGTCCCTTTTTAACTGAGCTTCTACTACTCTTTTCCATAAATTCATGCTGAGGCTGATCAAATGTATCCCTCTGTAGTTGCTACTGTACTACATATCACCCTTATTCATAAAAATCAGTACTAGTACACTTCCTCTTCCACTCTTCAGGCTTCCTCTCACTTTCCAATATTTCATTAAACAATCTGGTTAAAAAACAAAAGCCTTTTTACTATGTGTAAACATGTAGATTGGCTCTTTGTGAGTGAGGATGGTTAGTTGTGTGATTGTGCACAGTGGTGGAGTGACATTCCATCCAGAACTGGCTCTTGCTTTACTCCCATGTTGTTGGAACGAAATTCAGACCATTGTAACCCTGCATTTGGTTAAATACAGTCAAAAAAGGAACAGCATGTATAATATATAACATGCGGAAACACACAGACTTCTGGTCCAACACTGCTTATCTTTCTGCCATGGTGATCACTGAACTTTACTGTTACACAATTACTTGTCACCGCTTTTCTTTCTGCCACTGTTTGTTGTCGCCAGCTGACCTGTGCCTGCCTTTACAATTTAAGAGGAAGGTAGAATTTTGGGGACTCTGCACAGTGACTAAGATCGGGATGAAGTTATGGTGCAGTAGTTTTAACTGTATCACCTCATTTTGTAGACAACTTACATTACGTTTTTGTTTGATTGTTTGTTTAAGTCTAAATTGATGAGGATCACCAAGAGATTTTCCATGCATGCCTTTAAAATGGATGAGTCACACAGAATACATGCTGTAGTACAGATCAACTGACGTCCCAAATGCTAAAACCATTGTTTGTATAAAAGATCGTAGTTAAAATGATTATCTACGTACGGCTAAAAATAAAGCCGTCGATTGTGGTTTGAACCTAAAAAATTGGAGCCGAAAAACGGATCTGCTCAGTCTATTAAAGCATTTTTCAATGTCACATTACCTTTTTTCCCAGAGTTTAGATACTTATTTTTATGGTCATTTATTTTTTTTTGGGGGGTGCCTTCTTTTTAAGCCAATACTCCATTTTGTTTTTGTGTAGAGTGGCTTAGCGGTCCTGTGTTACGCCTGGTACCTCATAATTTCAGGGACATGAATTCAATGGTTGGCCTGGTAACTGTTCAGGATTTGCATCTCTAAACTGATCTGGTTTGAGTGAATGTGCCATGTAATAGACTGGCATCCCATCCAGAGATGCTTTCTAATTTGTGCTTGCTTTTGAAAGCATAAATTCCAACTCCCACGGTCCTGTAGTAGAAAGACTGAATCCAGTAAATGAATGGTGCAATGTTTGGTAACTGTTGCAGTCACCAATGCAGGGTATCCAAAGTGCTTGTGCCCAATTTTGTTAATTGGCATCTGTTAACTTCTTATATCTACAGCAATCTATTGAAGCCAAGCGGGGCATTTCTGGGTACAGTGACACCCAAGAAGAGTTGGAGAGGGTGTCTGCCATCAAGAGCGAACTGGATGAAATGAAGGGACGTACTCTGGATGACATGTCAGAAATGGTGAGCTCCTATAGCAGCCCCTAACACATAAGACGATGTTTGCCTTTGAGTTTTGCGCCAGGGTAAGGTGATAAAACAGATCTTTACATGTTTTTATGTTTGATTGCTCCATGTAGGACTTGCCTGAAATATCTCACGTTAAGCCATACAGGTATTTGAAACCTCTCGATAGGTCAAGCCATGAAGGAAATGGTCAAAGGCACTTAGGATCAGAAGTAAAATGGTAATCTTTAAATGCTAACCCAACCTGTTTTTTGAAGCCTATTTGAGATGGGCACCCGCTGCTAGCACTTGGCAGTGGAGATAGCTGAATGATGGATTCCATCATTCCTAGCAGTTGCTTTACATGAGACCATTACTGACCTTACATTTTGGCATGGACATAAAGGTTTTAAATGCCTTTTTCACAGTCCTCTATCTATCATCTTGCCCAATGTAAAACGAGGCATCTAAGCAAGACAATCCACTTGCAGTGCTGGTGTTAATAATACAGAAACACACTTTGGGAAGGCTGTGCTGACACTAGCTCTCAATTTGCAGTTTAATTTAGCTCTGAACATATGAGTGTAAGTATTCATTTCAGATTGCTGGAGTTCTGTCTCCTTCGTCGCTAACGTAAAGCTTTCTGTTTACCCAAAACCTACTCCCTTGGCAATAAACCTGCTCTTGTTTTTTGTTTTTTTTCTCTCAAAACTATGATAGTAGATTCCTTACAAGTGAAATAATATGTGAATGCAAAGTTTTCTTTAAAAATGAATATAAATACTCAGGAGTGTAGGCTGGCTGACTATTGTTTGTCCATTTTTCAGAGAATGATACATTTCAGTAGTGAATTTATTTACACATACCATACATGTTTTCTTACTAAGTTACATTATTCTTTTTATGAATTTTTTATGGAATAAAATATTGCCTATAGACCCCTCACCAGACCATTCCAGCTTCATATATCAGGGAGTATTTACAAAGGCAAAAAACCGAGCTTACGGTTCCAAAATTAATGAAGGGTGGGTATGGTTTTTGGTCAATAAACTGTTAATCTTTCTGAAAATGGAGCATTTCATTTCTTGCAAATTCTGAGCTCTGCTTTAGTTGTATATCATTTTCTATGTGCTTACTGGTGTAATTATTTTGTTATTTATGCTTTTCTTATGTTAAATATACAGTACTCATTGATTGTTTTTCACCCTGTAGATAGTTTGACACCCCTGCTGTAGGAGAAATGTATTCCCCCTTTTGTCCCTCTAGTTTTCAGGGTGTGAATATTTGCTTCATGTGATTTTGTTACTGAGATACAGTTTTTTCATTTCTGGACACCTTTGGAGGATGACGCCTGTGTGGTGGTGTGTCAGGATTTATGAGTTCCTCTTTGAAATTTACACTAGGTAGTAATCCATCTCTGTGTACAGAGTCTCCAAATTACATTACAACAACAGCATTTATTTTTATAGCACATTTCATACACAGTATGAAGCTCCAATTGCTTTAAAGTGCTTTATTACTTTCTTCCTATTTGTTTTTTTTTTCTGTACTACAATATTTACTCACTTTTATTTTGGAAATGTTTTTCACTCAAGTAGTATAATCTGCAGTAGAAGGACAATGTGCTTAAAAAGTACAATGTGGGAGATCCCCTACTAGAGTGCTGTTATTTGTGAGATTATATTTAAATAAATAGCAGCCCAAAGTAACCATTGACAATTTATTTTTTTTCACCTTTTTTTAAAATTTTGTGTTCCGTTTTCTAAAGAAGTGCCTTGATGAGTCTTTTCAAAATGCACATAAAGAAACTGAAGTGCTTGGGATTGTCCACAGTCCAGTGTTAATGTAAGCTACAGCTTGCATATGTTCTGAGTCCACTTGAGGCATTTTAATGGGTTACCCTGTGGCACTTCATTTTCTGTTCATTGACGAGTGCAAATGTCCTGTGCAGCCTTCTGTTCTATTGTGAAATGACACTTAAATGAAAGACGGGCCTTGAAATGAAATGAGAAGCACTGGAGGAAACAGACAGATGTCTACTTGGGAAAGCTAGAGTTGGCAAGTTTGCTCTGAGATGAAAAAGGATTTTTGAAATGATACTCCTGTATTGATTTTACTATTTGCTAAATGAAAGTTGAATTGTTGAATGATGTTAGTTTTAGCAGAGGACAAGGTCCAAAAGAAAAATCTAGTACAAGATAATGCACCCTGTAAAATCCTCATGAAGCTTTGTCTGTTTTACCTGCATTTTTATCGCTCTTTAATTTAATTTAATTTCTTTCATTTAAATCAGTATACTGCTGCTGGAGTATGTGAATTTCCCCTTGGGATTAATAAAGTTTCTATCTATCTATCTATCTATCTATCTATCTATCTATCTATCTATCTATCTATCATATAGTGACTATCATATCTATCTATCCATCTATCATATAGTAACTTTCATATCTATCTATCATATAGTGACTGTCATATCTATCCATCTATCATATAGTGACTTTCATATCTATCTATCCATCCTTCCCTCCCTCCTGTGGTAGACTACACAAAAATAAATTGTAAGCGTCATATACTTTCTCAAATGTAAGCATTGCTGTTGTTTGTACTCTGCATACTTAAACATGGAAGCTTCTGTGTTACTGTGATATTTTACTCAAACGGTGCTGTTTGTGCTCATAACGTATAAGCCCTTATTGTTAGTGCATTTGAATACACATTACGCACTTTTGTTAAACCTATCAAACTGTGTTTCTTTCAGGTAAAGAAGCTAAACACTCTAATTTCAGAAAGGAAGTCTGCACTGGCTCCACTGATCAAGGAGCTAAGACCTTTGAGACAGAGGTGCCAGGTGAGTTTTACCATGAAGTAAGCGTTGTGTTATAACGGGGTGGGATCACCTGGAAGGCTTTAGGGTTTATTGAAGATGTTGTTTTATAGTTTTTCTGCCAATCTCTCTGTGCCTTCTGGAAATTTAGACAAATAAGTGGCAGTTTTCCATGCCCATTTTAACTCAGGTATTGTCTTATACATACTGCAAAAAAGGCCAGTGCTTTTTAATGAAGTATATTTGGTTGCTAAATAATCTTAGAGCATAGAAACCTACACTTTAAAACAATATTTATTTGTTATCCCCCTTTTATTTTCAGTTATTGTTTATACTGGAATTTTTCTTCACATTTGTGGCTTGAATATTTAAGGTGTAGTTGCATTAACTCTTTCCACTCATCATTATGAAGAAAACAGAAAAGCTGTCCTCTGTTGTTGTTGATGCAGTACCTCAGTGAGGATCACAAAGTATTTGATGTTTTATTATCCAATACTCATAATTCTTCGGTGAAATTCAAATAAAAAAGTGGCTTCCAGTGCTTAAATTCAGGGAGATTGGACAAAAAAACTGCCAAGCATAAGTAAAGCAGTAATGCCCTTTGTAAAAATACAGCCTTTATGAATCCTGGATCATGCACACATGGGCTTAAGTAGTAATGTGAAATATCAAATTTGTTTTTTTGTACTGTGATAGTAATTATACATATATTAGGTACAAAAACATTTGCCCAACAACTTACATTGCAGTATAAACTGAAACAGGAGGAGAGCACTTCCTAGAAGGCAACGAGAAAGAAAGGCACGGGCGTGTGGCTGAAAGAATATAAGAATATTATTTCTGAAACACTATTTAGGAAAGGATATTTTGAAAAGTAGCTGACTTGCCAGTTTGGAGGTCTTTTTTTATTGCATAAAAATATCCATAATGTTTACACTGAACTAATGAAATTTTAATTGGGAGCTAAGTGTTTCTAATTAAGTTGTGTTACATGTTAAACTGTATGTGTAAGTTGAATGATTTTTTTATATACAGCACATTTAAAACAAGCATAGCCTAAAGCACTGTTTGTCCTTTTGTTCAGATACAAATAAGCCTAGTAATGCATATATAATTAAGGAGTGTGCTAAAGGGCATGGAATGTAGACAAAATGAAAGCTCTGCCAAGGACCCAAATGCCCCAAACACCCAAATCCCTCTAGTTCTTACATGGTAAAAAAAAAAAAAGACAGAAGTGATGTAGTGCATTGTCATTGGTGATGTCTGGACTGAAATGAACATGGTGTGATCCAGCGCTTCCCTTCTTCCTTTGGACTCAGTCTGAAATCATTTGGAGACAGAACTGTTAAAATCCACTTCAATAAACACAGTTAATATGATTAAAGTTTCAACAACATGACTTGTTAAATCACTTTGGATAAAATGCCATGAATATACATTTCATGTATATGATGAGAATGATATCAGTGCATTTTGATCCTGGCAAGTAGTACATGCAAAGCACTTACTAATCATAATTGTTAGCTTTCTTAGATTATTTTAAGGGGTAGTTATGCACTGTAAGTCCATATTGCTGATCTGTGAACAAATGGAAAGTCTAGCAGGACTAAACCACATGGTTATCTGTAAGCTTGCTTTATGTCTTATTTTCCTTCTAGAATTCAACAAATATGTGTACTGACAGGAATCAGCAGGGAGTCCTCAGCTGTGTGGCACACTAACGTTTCACCCCACGTGTAACAGTGCTAAGCCTGGTGCTTGGTCTTCACAAGCTTTTGGATTGAAGCGTTTGCTAACAGCCAAGGTCTCCCTCTGTGACAGGCAAGGACACACATTGCTGGTTTCCCTTGTCTTCACATACAAATCTTAACACTTTTTCACACCAGGAACTTAATCAGGAGTACGAAGAAAAAAAAGCCCAGTATGATAGCTGTGCAGCAGGCCTGGAGAGCAACAGATCAAAGCTGGAGCAGGTAAGATAAAGACACGGCAGATGTCCGTGTCTTTCATTTGCTAATTAATGAAATCGTAAACACTCTAGAAATGACATATCAAAGAGCAAAAGGCTGTTTCATTTAATTTCAAAACACAGAAGGGTATTTCCTTATCTGAGCTCTTCAGAAAGAAAGCTCTTTGAAAATTTTGGAATCAATAAGATCAGTTATTTTGAGGCGTAACACTGAAGTATTTGGAACATTCTTTTAACATTTAAAATGACTGTACATCCATCATCAAACACCCTTAATTGAGTTCCAGGGTGTGGAGGCCGTTCTGCCTCAGTGCTGTCTTTAAGTATTGGACACAACACCAGCCACCAGTCGATTGTTTGCACCCACACACCCACTCACTCAGACTAGTTACTAGTTAATTTAAGGGGCATGTATCTTTGGGATATGGAAGGAGAATCCGAGAACCTTGATAGAAACCCATACAGGAACACTGAGAAGGGGCACATTCATCATAGTGCCTAGTTCAGGATCCAAACCTTGGACCTCCTGCCACTATTTCTTTCCACCCTGAAAACGGAGGTCCCAAATGTGGAAAAGTTCTGTAAGTGTACAAATACTCTTAATCATGGGACACACATTGTTAGTAAAATTACAGAAATATGTTACATATGGACAAGAAGGATGCCTTGCGGCCTTATATTGATAATAATTTAGCTTTGTGATATTTTATGCAAAACAGTATACAAAGCATTGTGCATTTAATAAAAGACCAAAATTTTCAGGTTGAAGTTATTTCTCCGCAAACATGCTGTATATGCATTTGACCCATAACATTGGGTTCAAACCTTAAGTGCCATCTATCAGTTGTAACAAAGATACCTGCACTGGCGCTTTACATTGCAGTCAATGGGGCATGGAGGACAAGTATAAAAACTTACCAAATACTTCCATTTTTCAAGCCAAGACAGTTGTCGAGTATTGAGCCATGTTTTACAGTTACATACAATTGTAAAATAGTATAGACCTGTCATTTTTGTACAAAAACCACCAATATTATGAGATTCAGCCATTTTAGAAGAACACTAGCCATTCGTGGAAGCTCAGAACTTAGCCTTCCTGTGCAATAACCATTCAGTTTCCTCTTGAAAGACCAAATCACAGTAAACGTTTTTGACGCCAAGTGGTGTTTTGATATTTAAGTGACAATTTGAAACAGCGAACAGAAGTTGTATCCTTACTTTGAGAAGAATCATATCAGGAATGTGCGATAAAATGATTATTTCCAGATCTGTTTTGTTGTCACAAACATGCTTTAGAAACATGGAAGGCACCAGTCAATACTTTTTTTAATTTATAGAAAGCACTTAACTTCACAACATTATTTTGCATGGCAAATTCGTATATACCTGTGACAGTGTGGGTTGGCCAGAACCTGCCACCATTGATAACATAACCATTGGATAAGCCAGGCAAATGAAGACACTCAGAATGCAAGGGGTAGGTGTATAAAGTGATACAGTGCTTTTATTTAAAACAAAGTCAAACAAATGCAAATCAATATGTCCAGATAAATAGTGAAGTGCTTTTCTTCACCAATAAATAAATACATAATTCTTTTAAACTGTGACAGTCCATGAGTTTGAAATCAAGACTTAAAATGAGAATAAAAATTAAACAACACAATGATTTGGTCAATGTTCCTTCCACTCTTAGATGAACCTAGCACAACTCCTTCTTTGTCTCCCCATTTCCCCCATTACTTGCTCAGCCGGCGGAGACTCCAGCAGTTACGGTCCTCACCAACTCAACCCTCGTCTTAGCTGCCTCAAGCGGCATTGGCCAGGCCAGAGTCAGTTGTCCACTCATCATCCTTCTTGCTCGCTCTGGTGTGCTTCAGATCCCTAGGGTAGGACCCCCCACTTGATCTTGATCACACCCACTCCACAACAAGAAATATGTGAGCACCAATCCTTTGTGAGGCCATCAGTCGTGCTGCCCGTCCCACATTGGTTTGTGAAGAAATACAGTCATATGAAAAAGTTTAGGAACCCCTTTCAGCCTGCATAATAATTAACTTTCAACAAAAAAGATAACAGTGGTATGTCTTTCATTTCCTAGGAACATTTGAGTACTGGGGTATTTTCCGAACAAAGATTTTTAGTGAAGCAGTATTTAGTTTTATGAAATTAAATCAAATGTGGAAAACTGGCTGTGCAAAATGGCGGAAGAAAACCACCACATTCCAAGAAAAACACCTGCTATCTCCTGTCAAATTTAGTGGAGGTTCCATCATGCTGTGGGGCTGTGTGGCTAGTTCAGGGACTGGGGCCCTTGTTAAAGTCGAGGGTCGGATGAATTCAACCCAATATCAACAAAGTCTTCAGGATAACGTTCAAGCATCAGTCACAAAGTTGAAGTTACGCAGGTGTTGGATATTCCAACAAGACAATGACCCAAAACACAGTTAGAAATCTACAAAGGCATTCATGCAGAGGGAGAAGTACAATGTTCTGGAATGGCCGTCACAGTCCCCTGACTTAAATATCACCAAAAATCTATGGGATGATTTGAAGCAGGCTGTCCATCAAATTGAACTGAACTGGAGAGATTTGGTATGAAGAATGGTCAGAAATACCTCCATCCAGAATCCAGACTCTAATTAGAGGCTATAGGAGGACAGCGTCTAGAGGCTCAAATGAGCAAAAGGAGGCTCAACTAAGTATTGATGTCATATCTCTGTTGTGGTGCCCACATTTATGCACCTGTCTAATTTTGTTATGATGCAAATTACATATTTTCTGTTAATCCAGTAAACTTAATGTCACTGTTGAAATACTACTGTTTCTATAAGTCATGTCGTATATTAAAAGGAAGTTTGAAAGCTCAGCAAATGAGAAACAAAAATCCAAAAAATTAAGAGGGGTTTCCAGACTTTTTCATATGACTGTAACTTCAACTTGAAAAATACCAAAATTTGCCATAGTGATGCTGAGGAAGACACAATGGTGTATCGATTATTATTGCGGCTTCACTGTGTCAAGGTCTTGGTTTGGTTACTAGCAGCAATTCCACTTAATATGTCATTTGCATGTAAAGGACTGATATTGCAACTAAAGTATTCAAGGATCAGCTCTGGTCTCATTCAGCCCTGTAAGGAATGTCTAAAAAAGATGGATGGACAGACGGGTAGATTTCTCAAATGTAGTCTTTACATGTTAAATAACTCTTGTATAGAAGTCAGTAGTGAGGGCTGAATAATCCGCCTCATGAAAGAGCCAGGAAGACTCTTTCCATCATAATGTTTACGTATCAGTAACATCAAAACAAATAACTTATTTTAATGAGGAAGACTTAGCTAAACTGATTTGGTCATACAGTGCCATGACAGATTTGTCTTTGAGGCTTTGCTTAAAGTATGAACAATCATTTAAACCAAACCTACCATTCCCACTTCTCATCAGTTCAAAAACTGCAACAGAATTTCAGTTACCAAGTAATTCAGTCTGATATTTGTCTGCATGCATTCTTCCATATCCATCTCTTTTGAAACTAAAGTATAAAGTTACTCTTAGTTCTAAAGGTTTGGGGTCATACATCTCCCACACTTTTTTCACTTGACAATTTGACATACCCAGATGAAATCCTCCTGCCCTTTCAGTCCTATTCCTTTGCTTTTCTGTGAGGGCGTAGGAAGCTTGATGGTGGGTGGTGACCTTTGTTTCAGCCTCTACCAACGCTGTGTTTACAGCCCATGTGACTCTATTATTTGTAGAGCTGCGCAGGCCATCTTAGTAGCATCACATTTTTTACTTGTTTTCTTGGAAAGGTTAGCCTGCCCTTGACCCATAGGCCAAGCCAAGCCAACATATACCATCTTGGGATTTTATCTTTTAAGTCCCATTGAATTTAATGGTGGAAGAAAAATGTTCATTGTGTTTCAGACTGACTTAACATGGTAGTCTGCTTCTTAATAACTTCTAATTGTTATGTCTCCCTAAAATACAGAAAGAGCAAGTGACCTACCTAATGTAATAATCACTTTCTTGTACGACTAAAAACAATACATTTCACAAACTTTCAACAACACTCATTAACCTGATTAATTATATTTTAACATTAGGACACAATACTTTGCATTAAAGAAATGGCTGAAGAACAAATTTTCGAAAGGGGAAATAAACATAAAGAATTATTTGTATTACTTTGCATTTTCATCAGTTATATTCCAGTACACTTTATTTTGTATGTTTACAGGAGGTGCGAGCTCTTAGAGAAGAAAATATTCAAGAGGAAAGCAGATACCATTACATCGACTGCATGAAAGCCGTAAGTAAAGATGAAATATTAACAAGCCTTTATACAGAAAGGTGTTCCCAGTGTATGGTAAATCCAGCGTCCTGACATGGCTACATTCCTGTTCTTTTATCTGGAAGGTCATTGAAATGCAAATTCAGAGGGCTGCAGATGAAACCAAACTTTACGTGTCGGCAGAACCTCAGGACAGAAGAAGAGCTATTAGGTAGGCTTTGCAATCTCGCTTACTTTGTGTGTTGAACAGTTGTAAATAAAGTTTTGATGTGTAGATCAATTGTGTTGGGTCATCCATCTTATCATGAAGAGCAAGTTATTTTGTTTATGTCAAGATTGCACTTAGTAAAATGAAACCATTAGGATTCTGTAGTAATCTATCAGTCTCCTCTGTCGATTTAGCCTGCTAGAGAACTATTGTCTGCTTACAGTTTATAGTAGCGACATGTTCCTGGTAATATTTTGCAAATAACATCGACTCTGTTACTTTTCCTTGTAGGGAGCAATACACAAGGAATATTCTTGAGCAAGAGAATTTAGGAAAGGTAAGGTGAACATTCCCAGATTCGACTTGTACAGGATAACGGATCATGAAATTGCACAGACTGTGTTATCTCATGTAAGGTTAGAATGGCCATAAAGGGCAGTTCAATTGTTGTTGATTTCTGTAACTGATCCTCTGAAAAATGATAGCACCAGCCTTTCTGCACTCGGCTTCCCTTTGGGAAGAATATGATCTGCTTGGAAAGACCTGAGCCTGAACACAACAGTGCATTCTCGCTAAACCATTTGGAAAAGGAACTGTAATTTAGACATGACAAAGCATGCCAGCCGTTAATGTAAGATGTATATAAGGCAACCTGCCTGTAGTAATAAATTACAAAAAATGTCAACCCTTTTCTCAGCCATAGAAGATGAATGAGGTAAGCAGATGATAATTTGATCTCTAGGAGTCCAGCCTTCTATGTGGTTATTCCAATGTACTGCCAGAGCTAAAAGTATCTTCATATCAATTCCAGGATCAGTGCATGCAGGGATTTCCCAGTTTCCTATTGATATTTGGCTCGCTTATCAACACAGGACATTTTTATTTTGTGCTTTGAAGTGTAACATAAATACTTCATGTTGCTTCATGTATAAGTATTTCCTCAACCACTTCTGGAAATGCAAATGTGGACTTTTCTGAATTGTTTACGCCATTTGCCATTGTCTTAGATGAAATGTGCAACTGCTTCTAGAAACATGCAGAAACGTTGTAGTTTTGTATTTTTTTGAGAAATGTCATGATTGTACAGTATATGATTGTATTTGTTGTCACTATAGAGTTCTTGCTATACAGTGTGTTAATTGTACATTGCATTATTTCAAACAATAATCACTTCAAAAAGAAAATAGATGTATTTATACAAGGGTAAATAAAAAAAATCGGGAGTGGTCTCCCCTTGACTTTCTCGTATACACAGATATGGGGATGCATATTTGAGGAGTAAACTGCAAAACAATTATTATATTTTTATATCATGTACATTAAAGAGCCATCAACAACAAATCAAATCAAGTGAATAATATATTGAACAATTATTATAAAAGTAAAGTTGTATAAATCGGACTCTGCAGCTGCATGAATAAAAGGTAAAGAGCCACTTCCGGTTAGTGGAAATAGCTCAAATCTACATTTTGTACCTGATACTTGTATGCAAGTTTTCGTTGTGTACTCAAGTTATCGTGTTTGCACTCACACAGACAGACATACAAATATGATTTCAAAAATTGTATTTTCGGACTCGTTTTTGAATTTTGAGTTGAATTTTTGAATGATTCCAATACTTTCCCTGTACTTCATATACGAGAAAGACAAGGGATATATAAGACAATTTGAAAATTACATGATAACCACAATGGAGAAAATTTGACACAATACAACACATTCACAATGGCTTTTGATTATTCTGAACACACACAGTGCAGCACTCTGCCATTAGTCTAGTTGAAGCCAAAGTAAAATGAACATGGACGCTCCGCTGTGGGATTGCACCATTTATTGAACAGCGTGCTGCAGTGTTATTTCATTGGACAGAGAGAGTGAAACGTGCTGAAATTCACAGAAGGATGTTGGCTTAGTATGGAAGTAAAAATATTATGGATGGGTCGAAAGGTCCAAAGCAGGAGGACTAAGCATAACAGATGAAGCTCAAACCGGGCCAACCATCAGCATTGCTCAGACAAGCTCACGTCAACATGGTGAATGCCTTCAACAAATTATGTTGCCTGCTACTGATGTACATTTGTCATATCGGCTATGGGATCTGCACGTTATAGTGCCTGGTGACTTATGGTACCATAAAATTTGTGCAAGATGGCTACCCAAACAGGTTACTGATCTGCACAAGCCAACATCATTCTGTGAATTTCAGCAGATTTCACTCTCTCTGCCCAAAGAAATCTCACTACAGCGCTTTGTTCAACAAATGGTGTAATCCCACAGTGGAGAGTCCATGTTCATTCAACGTTGGCTTCATCTAGGCTAACAGCAGTGCGCTGCACTGTTTGTCTTTGTACTACCCATAAACCATCATGGACGAGTTGTATTGTGTCAACTTCTATTCATTGTGATTACTGAGGGATTTTCGAATTGCCTGTAGATTTTTGATTTACCCTCATTCTTGATATTTAAGAGGACTGATCAAAAAAGGTTTGTGTCTGACCTGTTATATAGAACACCAGTAAAACAACCAGTTTTGTTTTTCAAAATAATCCACTTGAACACTTAACGCGCTTCTTTTAACTTTCACAACAAATTTTTGTGCCACTCAAATGTATCTATCATTGGCATAGCAAATCCCACCAGTGTAGTTGTTCAGATTGAGATTTCCTGCACGATGGCAACGGCTTTTTCTTTTGTCAATACTGTATGCCAGATTGCGTCATCCTCCAAAGACATCTTGACACATCTGGTCTCCTGCCCGTGTTATGAAAAGCATGCTAGGACTTGTGCATGTGGAATGGGCTAAAATTAAACTCTTAATATTGTTCTCTAGCCTTTGAAATTTATTGACCACAGTTGATTTTTTTTTTTTGGTCTCAATTTTGACTTGATTCCCAAATAAGAAACATTCCCTATAAATCACAAATCCTAGAAACTTGTAACTGACATATTTTAGAGCTCATCTTTGGCCACTTCAAAAGTCAGCACCATAGAATAGCCCTTTCAGGTTTATCCTTCAACCCTCTGATCACCCATTGTATAAGGGCTTTCTTTTTCCTAAGCATCTTGCAAGTGCTTTTTGATGCCACTTGCTTAATTAAATAAAATTAACGCGTGCTACTTGCTCTGATTTTGTTTTTGTCTTTGTAGAAACTGCGTGAGAAGCAGAAAGAGGTGCGAGAGAGTCATGGCCCAAATATGAAACAGGTGAAAATGTGGCGTGACTTGGAGCAGCTGATGGAGTGCAAGAAGCAGTGCTTCATGAAGCAAAACCAAGCGTCTATAGGACTGGTTATCCAGGGTGGTGGGGAAGACAGGCTGGTCCTGTAAAAGTTCTGGGTTATCTCACACGTGGGAGACGGCTTTATCCCTCAAAATATAATGCAGTCACAGAAAATGTTTTGTAATTCTCTTATTGCCACATTGTAAATTCATGTCTGCTTTATGTTTGTTGCAGTATAGTTAGTCTTTATTTTCTGCTTAATTCTATGGTGAAGTTTTGTTTTAATTATTTTCATGTGTATGTATGATGAACTTTAAGCCACAAATTAAAATATAAACTGTACATTGTGTGATATAATGAAAGTATTCCTTCTACATATGTATAGTGTTACATTCTTATTAATATGTCTCCTCAAATGTGTGTACTTGATTTACTTTCCCTTTAGCCCCTCCATTTGCTCAAGTGTTCTGGAAAATGAATTAATTAATGACTAAATGTTGAGTTTCCTTTTTGTATAATGCTTTGTTTTAACTTCATCATTCAGTTCATATAGGACGTTATATTGGTTTAATTAAATCTCCTATCGATGTTTTAGGTATACAGATTGTGGTTTGTCTTTGCAGCAGGGGTCTCCAACTCCAGACCTGAAGCACTGCACTACAGTGGCTGCAGGTTTTCATTCTAAGCTTTTTCTTAACTAGTGACCAGTTATAGCTGCTTATTAACTTCTTTTCCTTTCATGTTAGTTGCCTTGGTATTTAATACTCAAACCCGCTTAATTATTCTTGTTTTTCTTAATTGGCAGTCCAATAATACTGAGATACAAATTGAGCCAACACGTGACCAGCTAACATGTGTCCATCACACAGTATCTGAAAATAAAGAAAGGTGAAGGTTTCAGTAATGTTGATCCACTCGGGTCCACAGAACATTTTCACAGCATTCACACAGAGAAGAGAAAAAAAGCAGTTTTTGAAATATCTACTGTGGATGAATGAGAGCATCAACAGGCCATGAAATGAAATAATGGTTTTAATTAACAACAAGAATTGTCATCTCATTGAGACACTGGTTAGAGTTGGAGGCCTCCTACTTAGCTGGTCATCTCTTGGCTTACTAACATCATGTCTCATTTCTGTTTGGCTCTATGCCATTTAAGGAAAAAATTAAGCGATTCAGAGGAATGAATCTAAAAAAACAAGTTAATTAAAGTTAAAGGAAAAAAAAGTTAATTAGCAGCAAAAAGCAGTCACTAAATAAGTACTAGGCTAGAATGAAAACCTGCAGCCACAGTAGCAATCCAGGAGCTGAAGACCTGTTTTACAGATATTCAGGTAAAATCTGACCTTAGTGTTTTAGTACTTTTCATTAAGCTGTAACATAGCATGGCTTTTTTTTCCATTCTTCAAAATTTTCATGAAGAGAAGCATATTCTACAGATAAGGCAAATAACACAAAGAACCTACCTTACATAATTCAGAGTGTTGATGAGACAGCCCACACATTTGTTCTTTCCGATTGTACTTAGGGGCTGAGCAGTTACATCTTGTCATATTAATGGATTGAAAACACAAACAAAACGAAGTTTCTGGCAAGAACACAAGTAATTGGTGTGGTGAGCAGGGGGGACCTCTGGAGGACCTCTGGGCCCAGCCTGGCACATAAAGTCTGCGGTTATCATTCATATCCCTATTAGTGGGATATCTCAAATTTGATGGGATGTCCTAAACTGCTGCCTACAGCAATAAAAAGAAAAGCAAGTTTCAAAAGACCATTTTTAATTTTATATAGAGTGAAACATTAGGGATAGATAGATAGATAGATAGATAGATAGATAGAATCAAGTAAGATTCGAGGCAGACACTGAGCAGATTTCTCATCTCTCATTCACTTCCAGCTACCAGCATTAAAATATCTGTGGTGGTGTTTTTTTTGCATAATTTGACTAATCTAGGAAAGCTAAACAAATGCAAGCTGTGTCTCTGGGACAACCTCGTTTATGTAGAAAGAGGAACCGAGTCAACTAATAGATAAGAAGGTACTGTTCCACTGCATTCAACAATATTTGAAAATAATTCTTAGAGTTTTTTTATTTAAATGCCCTGTTTTTTAATTCAGACAGTATATAGTGCATGTTATATGACTGATTAAAAGTAATTTGATGCATTCAGTGTGAAATATTTGCATTTAGATTTGTTGATGTATGTATTGAAAGATAAATGATAACAATAGCTGTAGAAATCTACCATAGACTTTTTTTGTACTTTTAAGTGATATCCTTCATGCTTCACTGATTTATAGTGTAGACGATGAAGTGCAGATTGCTGCATTTACAGTAGTTTTACCTTATTTTATTGTTTTACTTCACACTTTATGTTTGATAAAAGACGCACCAGTAATAAGCAGGCATTCGTACCGACTAATGTCTCAATAGGAAATCTGCCTTGATTTGGATTTCCAGACACTGTCAATGTGTTAAGAGGCCTCCAAAATAAGCCTTCACTACCTAGCCCAAAAAAGGCTCACCCAAACCAGCCAGTCCCCTAAATGCAACCAGTAGGCTTCGGCCTACACAACCCTATAAATTGAACGTAGGCTTTTAAAGTTCAAAAATGCAAACAAAAATCCCGAATTTTAAAAAAAAAATGCCTTACAAGGGAGAGAAACCAAAAATTCTGACTTGTAATCAAAAGGGCAATGAAAACTTTGAGAAAAGAGAATAATTGTTCAAAGAAGACAAAATAACAACAACATTTATTTCCATTGCACATTTTCATACAAATAATGTAGCTCAAAGTGCTTTACATGATGAAGAAAGAGAAAAAAGACAAATAAGGAAAATAAGACAAAACTCATTAACATAGAATAAAAGTAAAGTCCGACAGGCAGAGAGGACAGAAAAAACAAAATCTGCATGAGTTCCAGACCATGAGACCGTTCGCTCAGATAAATGTGCAATACAGCACAAAGCTAACAAGTCCCAAAAAACTGTCCGAAAGAGCAGAGACAGAAGTACAAATAATCACAGTGTGGTGAAGTGAGATAGAGGTCTGAATTATAAATTTATAGATGTGAATTTTTAAGGCTCTGGGAAGGCATATTGTCGACATGTAGTCCCAGGTTAATGATAAGAGAATTTTCAGAGCCTGTGTGTTCATGCAGATGTGGATGGTTCAGCCGATTTCCTCATTAGCGCTCTCAGGTTCATAGTTAAGGAACCTGAGGCCACTCAAGTATAAAGGGAACCATGAGTAGGAAATAACAGGAGTCAGAATCGTGGCTGAGCCGGTGCTGCTACAGACGAGAGGAGGAAGGAGGATGGAACTGTGACCCACGAGAGGAGAAAGCAGTCGCTCCTGCTGAGTGCTTAAGGTGCCTTAGCGACCAACCGCTTCAAGTGGGCTCCCACACAAGGCAGAGAGAGAGAGGAGTGGGGCTTATGGGGTCTGAACAGATGGTGAATGATGGCACCAGGAACGCGCACTGGAATAAAGAGTTGACTGCACCTGATGGAGGACATCTCTGTTGCCGAGGAGACCATAACAAGTAAGCAGTTGAGATTTCCGTTTGAGACATTGGACATTGTTATGGTTGATTTTTGTTTTTTATTGAGGGTTATTTTTTTTTTTTTATGAAGACCACATTGCCCCTTACTTTTGTTTTGGAATACTTTATTGTTTGATTTGTTGCAATAAAAGCAAAAGCACATTTTCGCTACCTCTTACTCCGTGTGTATGTGTGTCCTCATTGCCCAGTCCATTGTCGCTCTTGGTAATGCCAGTTGAAGGCAACCTGGGTGCCACACACACATGCTTCTTTCTGGCCAGAGGGAGGACTCGGCAGTTGTGATGTTAAGGTGTTGTCAATGTTCAGAATTATTATTATCGAAAAATTCACAAGTGTCAATGCTCCGTGCCAGTGATTACCGGCACACTTCAAGCTCTGATCTTTATATGTAAAATCATTTCAAATTTGTCAGTGTATTGACAGCAGAATTACAGTTTAAGTTCTCTTTTTTGCAATGGTTCAAAAGTAAGCAACCCTATTTTAAATTGCACTTTGTCCATAGTGAATGTCACCACAGTTTGTTTTACAGGTGTAGCACATGTGCTTTCCACAGCTCCAGCAGGTGTAGCCTATTTGACTTGGTCAGCTGGTGAGTGAACCAGGAACCTTCAGTTTCACAGCCCAGTGGCTTAGCCATTTGCAGCCTGGAATAAACATCTCACATTTCAGCTGTTACATCTTTTTTATTTTGAGATCGTGTCCTGCATGAATGGCGCTATATGAAACAAATGCTGCTTCATCCATTTGTTAAAAATTAAAAGGTTCAATAAAAGGCTGGCAGAGTAAACAGCATGGCAAGTGAGCCAAGATTTTAGAAGGTGCGCTTTCTAGTAATATTTCATGTTTGCAAAATCTGGCAGAGCAATATAATAAATTTCAGCTCAGTGCATTCCCAGTTACTTTTAATAACTTTTGTAAAATAAGCAGTGATGCAAAGATCATGTACTTTAGTAGGCAATTTCTTTTTCTTTCCAGTGTCCAATCAGCATTAAGCAAATCCCCAACTTCCATTCTGACACAATTTTAAGAATTCGGCTCTCAGTGTGTGTGTCTAAAGATAAGAGTCAACAAAGTGCCCCTCCTGTGATGGTCTGCGTTATTTCTGGAAACAACAGATATGACCTTGGACAGATGTGCCTTGCCAATTTTGGAGTTGGATGCGGCCTCTGGTGCTGTAGCTGTAGGATAGCAGTAGGACAAAAAACCTCAGCACGTCTAGGAAAAAAGAGAAAGAAAAAAGACGTGCTTATTGTAGGTGATCTCAAATCTTCTCAATGCGAGCCTCTATTTTAGTGTTGTGATGGGGTGTAAAAATGGCTTTGGGGCAACAAAGGCTTTAAATGACATCAGTTGTCATGGTGGATTAAAGAACGTGAAACACAGAAAATAAATGCTTCTGAATGCTTTGTGCCGAAGTGCTGTGCTGGAAGGCTAACACACCTTGGGTACGATGGCGTTTGGTCACTAAGTCGTGCCGTGGCATATTCAACTAGATTGTCTTTACCACATTGATTGTTGTATTTTATTTTTTGCTTAAATAATGGCTTTTTGATAACTGGTCACAGATTTTGCACAATGTCATGCTTTTTATACTGTTAGATAAAGTCCATAAAATGGAGACCTTGAAGTCACTGGTGCACCACCTCTTTAAATTTAATAAAACCGACATTCGGCTCAAATATTAATATGAGTGTTATGCTGGACAAAAAAAAAAGAAAACGCGTTGTAAACCTACAGAACTTCATCCTATTATGGGAAAATGGAGGCTGCGGGTTTGTCTCGGTCATCCCTTTAAAGTCGTGTGCATTTTTTGCTTTGTAGCTTGTAGGGAAGCCTTCTGTTCAGAAAAGGAAAAACAAACAGAATAAGGAAATGAGATGGGTATAATGATACGGGAGTGTGCAGTACGGAGTGCTGGAGCCTAGCTAAGAATGCCAAGGAGAGCCTGATAATATCAGATATGTTGTGTTACTAAATCAAAAACAGACAGTGGACAGCATAGCTGTTATGTGGCTTATCAAATGCTGTAGCGTGTATTACAAAGAGTTTGCAATCGCTATGTAAGAAACTCGTTCTTTTTGCCATATTCAGTCTTATAAAGCAGGGGTACTCATTTATGGTCATGGAGGTCCGCAGTGGCTGCAGTTTCATAATTAGAAACCAAGCCTAGCAGATAATGAAACCTGGTATTTAATTAGTTCTTTCTTTCTTTCTTTTCTGAGAACGTTATCCATGTGTTTTGTGGTCCTTCCCTTCTCTTTCATTTATTTCAAAACTTTGCATTCAGACAGATAATTTCATTTCATGAGGCAGACACGGGTTTGAATGGAAGCCTCTTTGCTGGAGAGCTGCTGTTTCCTTTCATTTGCACCTCATTGTTGACTGAGGGCTGATGCAGTTGTTTAAAACTAGAATAGGCAATTGAGGGTTCATGATTTTAAACAAAGTCCAAAAAGACATATTCATTTATTAGTTAATAGTTACTAGTAAATAAACAGGTTCTAATTAAGAAAATGGTTAAAGCGAAAACCTGCAGAGACTATTTGAGGTACCCCTGTCATAAAGCATCTTTCCCATTTCTGGACTAGTGACAGAGGTGACGCAATTATTGATGCATTGCTATCAATTAGGCAAACGACAGTATTTTAGGTATTAAATAACTGGACTTTATACGTTTTTGACCCTGCTAATCCCATTAAACTCCATGTCATCATTTACAGTTTGTCTGACGGCTTACTGCTCTTATTTCTGCCGTAATCACATATTTAAGTTCCGGTGTAGAGGCTAATGGACAGGCCTCTGCTCTTACATTGTGAAGGCCTCATAAAATGCTCCTTCTTTGGCTTTGCAGTTTGATTACATTTTATTCAAATTCTACTCAAGTGCCATACCATGACCTCCACTTTGTATGCTGTAATGTTGTTAAGGCGTGATAAGAAAAAGATGGGGAATATGGTAAAGAAATCAATGTGTCAGGATGATTAACGTCAGTGGTGGACCTTTGAAACAAGATAAAAGATTGTCTTACAGGTATCGCTGTATGCTGAGTTAACAGGACTTGGGCGGCCGCTCAGTTACTTTTATTGTCTGATAATCCATCCATCCATTTACTAACCCGCTGAATCCAAACACAGGGTCACGGGGGTCTGCTGGAGCCAATCCCAGCCAACAAAGGGCACAAGGCAGGAACCAATCCTGGGCAGGGTGCCAACCCACCACAGGACACACACAAACACCAAGCACACACTAGGGCCAATTTAGGATGGCCAATCCACCTAACCTGCATGTCTTTGGACTGTGGGAGGAAACCCACGCAGACATGGGGAGAACATGCAAACTCCACGCAGGGAGGACCCGGGAAGAGAACCCAGGTCTCCTAACTGCGAGGCAGCAGCGCTACCCACTGCGCCACCGTGCCGCCCTTCTCTGATAATATGCTACAATATTAAATTAAAAAAGATATTTAAAAATACACATACTGTATAGGCGGCACGGTGGCGCAGTGGGTAGAGCTGCTCCCTCGCAGTTAGGAGACCCAGGTTCGCTTCCCTGGTCCTCCCTGTGTGGAGTTTGCATGTTCTCCCCGTGTCTGTGTGGGTTTCCTCCCACAGTCCAAAGACATGCAGGTTTGGTGCATTGGCCATTCTAAATTGTCCCGTATGTGCGGTGACCACTACTTATGCTGGGGATTTCTTCAAGGTCACACTAATTCTTTTGTGATGTTTATGTGCCTGAGGTGGGCTGGCGTCCTGCCCGGGGTTTGTTTCCTGCCTTGTGCCCTGTGCTGGCTGGGATTGGCTCCAGCAGATCACCGTGACCCTGTGTTACGATATAGCAGGTTGGACAATGACTGACTGACTGACATACTGTATAAAAAGTCTGAATTGGCCTTAGCTCTCCTAACTTAGGGTGTTCGTAAGAAATTTCACAATTTAGTTTGAGAGGTAGATGCACAATAATAATAAACAAGAATAGCTCCATCAGATATTTAAAATATAAAAATGTGTTCTACAGTTTCAATGTTCAAAGTCTTAACATTCTCGATTGTGGTAGTACTAGGGTGTTGTACTGTATTAGCCATTATGTGCCATTTTTCACCCCCAATAGAGGTCCATAGAGGGCTGGTAAAATCTAATTTGTAATCACTGTTCTTGAAATAGTCTAAAACAATACCCCACATGCTCATGTTTGAAGTGTGCCATTTTGAACCTTCAGAGAGCAGCTCTTAGAGGTCTAGGACCACCAGTAAGGAGTCAGATATTAAAAATACGATCATATTCACAATCACCAAACCTTTTCATTCAGAAATTTAAAGTCCTTGATGAAACAAGGGGTGCGGGTTTTACGCAGTATGATTGGTCACTCACTGCCTCCGAGTTGTCGTTTCTTGTTTCTGTTGTGCTCAATGGCACCTAAACCCGCTATATCCTAACTGCAGGGTCATGGGGGGTCTGCTGGAGCCAATCCCGCCCAACACAGGACACAAGGCAGGAAACAAACCTCGGGCAGGGAGCCAGCCCACCACAGGCACCTAAACCTCACAAAAGAATTAGTGTGACCTTGAAGAAATCCCCAGCGTAAGTAGTGGACGACAGTCACACAGAACGAGCACGAAGTCACGAAGTGACTGACCAGTAGCCTACAGCCGGCGCTACAGAAGACAGCAGTTTGTCTGTACTGCTAGATCACGGGTGTCCAAGTCTGGTCCTGGAGGGCCACAGTGGCTGCAGGTTTTCATTCTAACCATCTTCTTTTTTTTTTTTTTTGCTTCTAATTATTTTATTTTGCCTTCATTTTAATTA